>NC_043964.1:23341284-23941284 GCF_902148855.1 Sphaeramia orbicularis | reverse complement strand
TACTCACCAGGCTGACCTCCTCCACGGTGATGGGCTGTGTGCGGTACCGAGCCCCCTTCTGCCTTCGTCTCTCTGGGGGCGCGTCGGTATGGCCGCCCCCCTGTCGCCCTGGCAGCGACAGTTTGTTGAACAGGGCCAGTTTCTCGCTCATGCTCAGTTTACAGTTCTCGTCACCATCTTCCACTGACTCAGCCTGCACTGGCGGAGGCTCCACCGGTGGGGCTGGTTTGGGGGCACTGCAGGGAAACATGAGTATGGACGGAGGGGGAATGTGAAATACTTTTACTCATGGACTGAACTGTCAAACTTCATGGTTCTTTCATTGATTATTTCTGTGTTATGTGACTTTATCTTTCAATTTAGCACTTTTTCTCCAATATATTTGTCCAACAGTGTTAGTCTCTTATCAGATTAGTGTTTCACATCTCTTATTGTCCAATGTATTTCCTTATAGGTTGAGAGAATTCACCTCCTTAACCTGAATAAACACTTCAAATACTCTTGGATTCACTGGAAAACGCACTGTACTGAAGTTGAAACCAAGCCTGTTTTTCATTTTCACAGGACAGTGAAATTACAAATACACAACTATGAATTCAGGTATTTCATTGGTAACGGGGGTTGAGATCCAAAATGTTATGGACAAATGACAATATATTTTTATATTATGTTGAATATCATTGCGATTATATTTTTTTTCTTAATTTTGTCTTTCTGGTGACTTTTGTTTACCTTGTTATCTAAAGCCACAGTTTGTTTTTCCTTAATTTGGCTTAATACTGGATTTTTTTTTTTATCATTATAATGGTTTTAAATGTTCTACCTATGTATTTCTGAAATATTGGTCACATAAATAATCATTTTTTACCACAAGTAATGGCTGGTTTCTTTAATTTTTACCCAGGATAATCAGAATCAACCTTTAAGCTTTCAACAAATATTGATTTGACATTTATTGTGATAACTACTGACAAGTAACATGAACATTTTTATCATAATATTAGAAATTAACCAGAATGATAAGTCTAAAAGCTGATGTGTTCTGATATTTTTGTCCATATAGTGTATGAATTTCTAGAATGATGCATTAAACTACCAATAGTATATAAAGTTAAATAATCTTAATATAGCAGTAAAAAGAATGCAAAAAAACCTAATTTACAGTCAACATAATACATTTACTTTTTATACGTAAAATACATTTCACTGATAATACAATCGCGGAAAAAAATTATTGGACCATCAAAAGTCATCAAAAACAATGGTTATGCAATCAAGTACTAACTCCTGTGTGTATCGTGACTAAAACAGACAGAAAAGAACACATGGAATGACTAAAAGCACTGTTTTGTCAGTACAATGCCATAGCTACTAATGTAAGAACTGAAGTGATTTTGGTTATTATCAAAAAAACATGGAAAATGCCTAGATATCAGCTCTTAAATTAAACTCTTATGAGCTATTTTTGTTGTTATCATTATACTTGTCCAAACAAATGTACCTTTAATTGTACCAGGCATTAAAATGAACAAGAAATTGAAGAAAACAAGGGCGGTGTAATAATTTTTTCCATGACTATATGTAAATATTTTTACTTGTAGTGGAGTATTTTCATATATGCTTTTAGTACTATTGGATCTTTTATCATTACAGCCCACCTGATGGCTACTATTTCCTCACAGGTGATTGGCTGAGTGAGGAAGCGGTGGTCGTTGCCACGGCGCACTCTGCGTTCATGGCTGACGCTCCCGGACCGAGGCTTCAGGAAGGACGAGGCCTCAGGTGCGGCGGATTTCTCCAGCTCCTTCAGAGTAAAAAAGGAGAGACGTTACTATCAACACATGACACCTGCCCGTCACATTTAGGTGTTTGCCACAGGTGGAGCCCAACGTTCAGGCTCCATCAAAAGGCTGCTGAATAAATAATGAGGGAGATGGTGAAAACGGCGGTGAAAATTCCCTCTCATGATGCCTCCTGTTCTATTTGTAAGGATGGAGGGTGGGAGGGGCAGCGGGGTCAGATGGCTGGTGAATAAAGCACTAGCTGTAAGGTGGAGCATCTTAGCTACATGGATAGAATGCCAGCCCAACAGGTCACAGTGAAACCAGAGCCCATCGGGTTCTGTTACCTCCTGCCCGCCTCCACACAGCACAAGGCTAATTATAACACAGCTGCTATGGTTCTTAACGGCAATACAGTGTCTGGCACATTCTCACCTGATGTTTCATAACTAAAACTGTGCAAGAGGTGAAATGTCAACTCCTTGATGGAAATTGAAATGATCCACTGCCTGAGAGAATTGACAGAAACGTCGTTTAATTTTCTGCAGAGGAAATATGCATCACTGTTAAGTTTCTTGGGTCTGTTTTAGATCTGTACAGTTCACACTACAAATTTAGCCTTTCTTTTAATAAGTATAGATGCACTGTAGCATCAAACTAAGCTGCACACACCTGTTTGACCATTTATATTCCACATGATCTGGTTCTGTCCTGCATGCTCAGCGCCCACCATGAACCTCGATCTGTAAGGTGAGCAGCCGAGGTGACTGTCGATGACAGACGGCGCTTTCTCTCAAGCAGTTTAACATATTCCACTACAACTGAGCATCTCTCAATAATATTAGTCATTACTCATCACATGGGAAGGTTTGGTTGTTTATTAGCTGTGATATTCAGTGTTTATTTGATAATTAAAATGTTTGCATCCTTCTATCCAAAATCAAATAAAAATGCACTTATTTGGCTCTGATGCAGCCACACAGTCACTTTCCTACAATGAATCACTATTTTAATATGCATATTTTACAAAAACTGACACTTAGCTTTTTTTTTTCCTACATTAAAAAATGATTGATAATCCCCACAGTTCAACATGAACACTGACACAAATACTGTTGAATGTGGAATTAATTGTACTTTAATTGTTTTACTGATGTTAGCTTAAGTGTAGTTCAACTAAGCTTTGTGCCAGTGTACATTTCGACATCAAGATTTATATTTTTACTGGTGTACAGTGACAGTATGTACAAGCGATACAGACACAATAACATCAATATGATGCAGTGGAAAGAAAATTTGCCTGGAAGCCAAATGTTCGAAATTCTATTCAAATTACAGATGATAACTGTGCAGAGCCACATGTAAAACTAAATGCAAAGAGAATGCAAAGGTCTGTGTGTTCAGTTAAGATCTGTTTTTTTACCAAAGCAGGCAGATATAAAAGTGTTTCTGAGGAGCAGCAGTCATCAGTTCATACTGATCTTCTTATGGTTGAAGATAAATTTCATTTTGTGTTTTATTGTCATTTCAGTGACTCGAGGAATCATGTGTTTGCAGAGGTCCAGATGGAGAATCTGAACCTTTGCATCATGTAAAAAGATTGTTACCCTGCCCCCAAGCAAGGGGTATTGTTTTTGGTTCAGTTTGTTTCTTTGTGTCTTTGTTTGTTTACACTTTAGCAGCAAAACTATTGGCTGAATTGATACCAAACTGGGTTTATAGATTGCCAGTGACCCAGAATAGATGCCATTACATTTTGGGAACAGTAGATCAAAGTTCACTTTTTTTTTTTTTTTTTAATGAATTTTTAAAATGTATTTTTTCCTATTTACTTATAATGGACGGAATTTCGCATGTTTATAAAAACATCAATTTTGTTTCATTTTACTTCAAACTTGGCACATATATAGAGGCAATTGATATGCTGACATCAGCACACACATAGACATGACGACATCAGCTGGACTGATGCCAAAATAAGCTCCAATACATGTGAGGGGTGGGGTTTGTTGTGCCTGGCACCACTTGTTACAAAATGTATTTAGGTGGCATTGGTGGTGCATTATAAGTTGTCATGCGGTCATCCACATACCAAAAAAGGTGCAAGACACCAAAATAGACACTCTTTCAAATCAAATCAATATAAAACACATTTAATGTTAAAATGTAAGTTTGTTCTTGTATCATGTAACCTTGTCCTCAAACATGTAATAGTCAATTTATTAACATTTAGGTGTTTTCATACATAACACACCATCAAACCCATGGTCAGTCACTATATTTACATGCACATTTATATTCTAGGGTTTTTTTCCAATTCTGAAAAAGACAAAACTCCAAATATGCTCTTAATATGGTCAGTGAAAATGAACGTTCCTCTAATATTTCTGTTTACATGCAGCTGTGCATACCCCATTAAAAATACTGCGTTCAATAACTTTTCCACTGGTGGCACATGTTCCAATTCCAATTCAAATACCTTCAAAAGTTTGGGTTTTCAATATTTTCTCATATCCATAAACATGTCGATATCCATTGTCATAATGTTTGGAAATGTGGACTTTTCTATGGCGCGTCCATCTCTACCAGAATAGCATCTTTGTCTTTATTCCATCTGAATGTAAACAGAGGACACAGTAAAAAGCGCAAATTAGATGAATTTTCTAAATGCGCTGTATACATGTCCAAAGAATCTGCATGAAACAAAAATAATAAACATATCCCACATATCTCCATCGGAAAATGTGTTCAGAAAGTAGCCTAATTCAGAATATCCAAGTGGAATACACTGTTTACATGACACCAGTCAAATTCAGAACACTAGTGGAATATAAGACTGCATGTAAATGAACTCAGTGGCTCATTCACAAAGAGTTTCTGTGATTTTATGATTTACTTGTTTAAGTCAAATTTACGGAATCCAAGGAACTACTACTGACTATTTAGTACGTTCATAAGCATGTCCAGAGTTACAGAGATCAGCCATGTTTTTAGTATAAATACACATGCATATGCTTTTACAACCTGTATGATGATCTGTTAAACCTTGCTACTTAAACAGCTGCTGATTAATTATTTCACTGTTATATTTTCATCACAATATTACATTTCTTCTGTTTTTCAGTGTAAATTTGGTCCCACATACTGTAAATCAATCTCTACCAGTATCTCCTTAAAAACCCCACCGACTGACCCCAAGTTCATAAATAGAAGACCTCAAGTTGTCACAGTTCTTGTTTGACAGTTTAACCCTGAATGACCTACAGCTATTTTAGCGGCGACTTCCAAATCAATTTTACTCTGTTTCCTTAGTGATTTATCACCACTTAAAATAATATTTTCTTCTGCATTTTGCAATTTTTACGATTTTCCTATATTAAATTTATATGACCATCTAGATGTCCATAAATGAGTAAATTAAAAGGTTATTATATCAAAACAGAGCAAACTGAAGCTCAACTTTCTCAGCAAAATATATCATTAACTGGATGTCCTTTTTCAAACTACGTTGTTAAATCAATGTTGTTGTTTCCATATTCATTGCAGAGCCTCTGTACGTCCAAATGGGTCGTATCTGATGCTGCTGAAAAGCTCAGAAAATGCATTTTATCTGAATTATTTGCATGTATTGATAGGCTTAATGGTTCAATATTAAACATTTTAGATCAGTAAATGCTTTTGGTCACCAGTGGCTTTATAGGTCTTCAGGGTTCATCTATGAAATTGGATTATAATTGTCAAAAGTGTCATAAAACCTTTATTTATTAGGCTGCTAATGCACAAATCACATATCAAAAAGGGATGAGTCACAAACTCCACAGAGAATCACTTTTAGCCACAAGGACTTGAACAGACATGAAAATAAGCCGGTCATGAACAGCAATAAGGCTCCAGTTTCAAACCCGAGACCAACTTAGACTTACTTTAAACAAAGACATCTTGGCTGCCACACTCATTTTGGCTCGGTCATCTGTTTTCACATCCCCTGTGTGAAAAAAAGAATCACTACATTAGATAAATATAGGGATAGACTGACAGAATCTTACTATTACCATTACTATTAGAAAGTGACAACACCAACACAGGTGCCTAAAAGGTGAGGTAAACTTAGAATAATTTGAGAAATTCATTTATTTGAGCCAAAAAGGCAGATTTTCAGAAACTTTTGATGTTGAATTCAGTCACATGCATTGAAATGAACCCCAAATGAGGTTTTATGCATTGATTTACTCTGCAGAAGGTGCAAAACTGTGACACTATGCAGTGGAATCAGTTCTGGTAACAGCAAAAACTAAATCGACTCATTACAGTTGTTGTTGTCGCACAGTGGAACAAATTCTCTGAAAGCCTCTCTTTGTCAGGAAAGGCTTGTAATCTTTTTATGGAGCGGTTAATGGTGGGATGAGTTAGTCGTCCTGCTCCACTCACATGGTTTTGTGAGACATAAACCTGTCGTCACTGAGATAAAACACTGTGAGGCTAAAATTATAACCTGATTTATTGAAGCTTGAAGATCAAATATAAACCGAATACATTTAGAAGTAAAACCATGACCCTTGTAAATTTGTTTATGGGGGTAGTGCTAGAAAATAAATCCAGATGTAAAATAGCACAGATATGAGTGAGGAAACTGATTCTTAATGCGTCTTTGTGGCTTTCAGACCTTGCATAAAAATATTAAGAAATGAAAGTTCAATCTATCAGTCAGTGGGAGAGGAAATACTCACTCTTTGCTTACTTAAAATTAGAATACCACATTAATTCATTCATTCATTCATCTTCTGAACCCGCTTTATCCTCACTAGGGTCATGGGGAGAAAACCATATGTGAAATGAAAATTTAAAAATATAGCAAATTATTGTCACTGCAACATATAGCTTTGGAAATCATTACTAGATCACTGATTTTGATAGGAATTCAGTATAACACGTACACATAGAATAGATATTCTGGTTTACATATATTAATATTAATGTTTAACTTATGAAACAAATAGGAATGGAAAAGATATGCAATGCTAAACCCTTCAATTAACTTGTATTTTAAAGCATGGATCATACTTCCAAAAGTACTTTGTATATACTGTATGTTGATTTCATGTCAACTGCAATGAGCACTTTTTGTTGAAAAGTAAGCATAAATCCACTTAAAAATGTTATTACACCTCACTGAAGGTGATTTAACTTGGTTATTTTACTGTGGGATGAGTGCATTATGTGTTTTTAATATAAAATCTCTGCAATATGATATATCTTCAGTGAGACTGTGCAGTATACACTCCTGATCAAAATTTTCAGACCAGTTGAAAAATGGCATGAATTTACATTGCAGCGAAGGCACGTTGCAAAAGACCTAGCTTATGCAGCTCAACAATCCGACCACGTTCAAAGAGGGAAAGCTTTTATGGCTTTGCCATCAGGAGGTCATGACAGTGTGAATACCTGACAGAAAATGACATTGAATCCACTTATCTTTTTTTCTTTATTTATTTTTTTAAGATTTTAGCTTTTAAAGGCTGTGATCTTAAACCTTTGATCAGCTGATGAACAGCCTATTTCAGTTTAATTGTGGTTTTCAATAAATTGCTTACTCAGATTTTTTTTGTCTCACTCCCATTTCTTCTTTTTGCACTTTGAAATTCTACTTAGGGCCTTTTTAAGATCCAACAGTGGAAAATGTAAACTCTTGCAATTTTTCAACTGATCTTAAAATTTGGATCAGGAGTGTATGTTTATACCTGTGATTAGCAAAGCTGATGCATTTGTGTGTGTTAAGAAGTAACTGTTGAGTGCAGCACTTGAGTCCTGGACAAATCTCCTTAAGGTGATGATAAAGTATATTGTGTCATATTGATCATATCTTTTTATTGACAATTTACCCTTTATAGGGCACTCATAGAAATACCCTGAAATTCCAAATTTCCATCTTAGTGAGTTATTGGAGGATCTAACAGACTTTATTACTTTAGTGAAATTTTGCAAGATTTTTTATTGTCATTTAGAAAATCAAAGTCAATGAAGTAAAAAAAAAAAAAGAAAGAAAAATCCAAGATACATATATATATAAAAAAAAAAAAAAATACAAGAAAAAGCATGCAAGGTGAAAGGAACATGTATTTTAGAACATCACTTTTAGAACATTAGACCAACATAAGTGTTGATCCAGACACCTGTCCACATCCACATTATCCCTTTGAACATCATTCCTTACATTAGTACCATTACTTCATGGTACCAAACAAAGCAGGTACACTCACTGTTCATGCAGAGGTGGACCTTACAGACCCTGTAGACCACACTGGACCTGAGACTGTCGACTCACTGTCCTCACTGTAACTGTTGCTGTCACTGTCTTGTAATGTGTGCATAAATTACCAAAATTAGTCACTTGTCCGATAAAGGGTTAAATAATCCTGGTGTGGGATTGAGGCAAAGCAGATAGGGCATTTTATTGAGAAGTCTGCCATAAATACACTGGCTTTTTGCTGTTATTCCCTACAAATTCTCTAAAAATGGATTAAAACCAAAGATTTCTGGCCAATTCCTCAAAAATAGAAAATATGAAAGTAATTTGTAATTTTATTTCCAATTCATTTAACCATAATTACACAAAACTATTAGCTTCACGTCCTTAACCCTTAGATATTTGTGTGTTTACAGTGGTGCGGTTGCGTTTGTTTATTGCGTCAACACAACAGACAATAGTCCGTCTGTTTGAGTCACAACACAAGAACAGTGTAATCCAACAACAGAAGAATAGATTTACCTTTAGTGTCCTCCTCTTCCTCTGCATCCAGAATCCTAGAGGAGTAAACAGAGACACAGCATGAGGTCACAGGTGAAATATGAAGAAACAACAGGAAGATGATGTGGGTTTTATAGTTCAGCTCCTTCTGGCTCCTGCTTTGAGCACACAATATAGGCCTTTGTATAGCAGACAACAATCAGGATACTGTGTCAGATTTGCATGTTTGGTTAAAGCAACATCACTGAGGTCATGACCGAGCAAAAACACATGCAAACCTCAACACCCATGGGCGATGATGCAAAGGTCACACACCCCAACTTTAAAGTGTGAGTGGATTTTTATTAGTGAAAAAGAAAATACCAAACACACACAACATTAGGAAAAGCTTTTGAACCCTTTAGAACTTCATTTTTTTGCATAAATATGACCTAATGTGATCAGAGGGAATCCAATTAAACAAATAAGACAAAAAATATTACACAAATTATCCAGTGCACTTCAGTTTGGAAGGAATTTTGCTCATTCCTCCTCACAGAACTGTTTCAACTTAGTCATATTTCATGGCTTTTTTGCATGAACTTCCTGCTTCAGCTTCTTCCAAAGCTTTTCCATTGAAAATGTTTTGACTCATTCCAAAACATCAAATATCTACAGCTTTAAACAATCCTCAATGGAACAGACTGACATATTTAGGGTTTTTGTCCTGCTGCATTATTAATCTTCTGTTAAACTTCACTACATAGATTGTTACTTTCACATCCAGATGCACAAATATAATATAAAATAAATGTATAAAGTTCTTTGTCTCATTTAATTGGAATCCTTTTATTGAGTCAAAGTACTTGTGTGACACTATGATCATGTTTTAGGTCATATTCGTGCAGAAAAAATTGAAATTCCAAGGTTTTTTTGCTACTGTTTGAGTAAAAGCACACACTTTAGTTAGTATCCCACAAGTTTTATAACACACATGGATATAGGTTATCTTTAATAACATGAATTATGTGAATATGAGCTGGTTTTTCTGGTAAATGAGAAACATCACACCTTTACCTTTAGATGTAAGAGCAAACACTGCAAAAATAATCAGCCCAAACAGCGTCTCCTTTAAAAATAACAAATCCATCTGCCTGATCTGTGCAGACCTCGCATGCTCTTTTAACGTCACCACCACAGAACGCCGGCCCTACCCGCTGCTCTCCTCCATTTCGTTTGCTGTGATTGGCTGCGTCCTGAAGCGCTCGTTGGTCTTGCGGCAACTACCTGACCCGGTGGGGAGGTAACGGCGGGTGCGTCGCCGGTTCCCCTCCGAGCCTGACGCCACAGCCAGGTCCAGAGAGGATGTGGCCCGGCCGGTGTCACAACAACTAGTGTCCACACACACAGAGCAGGAGGAAAAAGGAAGAAGACGGTGAAGGGAAGAGGAATGCTGAGACAGTGTGATAGATACAGTCTGGATCACACACATGCAGGTGACCCTACGCTTTGTCAGGCTGTGCTCCAGTCCCAGTCTGCTGCAGAAGAGCACTTCTCAACTGGCCCACCGACACCCGAGTGTGGAGCTGTGGGGCATCAGGGTGCCCCTCCCCACCCAGCATGCTGGCAGAGTCTTGGGAACCCTGCCTGGAGGGGGCAGGAGTAAGGGGGATGGGTTGAGGATGCAGGAGTGGGGATCAAATAATGCAAGGTGCACTCTGAGAACTAAACGGACTTAGAACTTTCTATTAGGGCTGGACGATGTGCAAAAAAAAATAAAAAAAATCATGCTGTGATAATAAAAGTCAAGTTTTGCATTTCATTTTTGCTTAAAAAAAAGAAAATGACAGGGCGTGTACCAAACAAACTTATTCCCTTACTTCTAGAGAACATAATTTGTAGGTTAGAATCAATGCTTTATTTATAATTGTATAGCCTACTGCAAAATTAGCCATATATTCCAATTTTGATGATCCCAATAAGGGATGGGAATTGAGAACCGGATCTCAGTAGCTTAGTTCCTCAAATCATTAGTGTGTTTTCTTGAAGATTCCACTTATCAGTTCCACAGCGTCATCATGTCATTTCTCTATTTTGATTCAGAAGCCTCTAAAGCACAGGTGTCAAACATGCGGCCCGGGGGCCAGAACCAGCCCACCAAAGGTTCCAATCCAGCCTGCGGGATGAATTTGCAAAGTGCAAGTTAGGGTATCAAACTAAAAAATAATATCATAATAACCTATAAATAATGACAACACCATTGTTTTCTCTATGATTTAGTGCAAAGAACATTAAATTATAAAAATGTTTAAATTAACAAACTATCCTTTAACAATAAAATGTGAATAACCTGAAATGTCTAAAGATAATTAAGTGCAATTTTAACAATATTCTGCCTGTTAATAACTTTTTTGTGCCTTTGTAGATCTGATCTCTAATGCATATGTATAAATGAAAAGTTGAGGCATAATATTGATAAAATTGTACTTATATTTCTTTACAAATTTCATGTTTTTCAGGTTATTCACATCCTTTTTGTTTGGATAGTTTGTAAACGTAAATATTCGCATAATTTAATGTCATTTTTTGAACTAAAACAATTTGGAGTTCTCAATATTTATTGGCTATCATGCTATTATTTTACTGGTCCGGCCCACTTCAGATTAAATTGGGCTGAATGTGGCCCCTGAAAGAAAATGAGTTTGACACCCTTGCTCTAAAGCATGCCTGTTTTTCTCCAGTAAAGACAACACTAGGGCCATTTACAACAGATGCAGAGCTTCCATTACAACAGAAGGGGAAAAAACCTCCAACATGCACAAACATTTAACCACAGCATCCAAATAAACTGCACCAATGGAACGAATGTCTTTGATTGGCTGCTCAGCAAAGGGGTGGATGACTCTGGAGGCAGAGCCTACATGCAGGCGCTCTCAGTGTAACATTAAACTCCTCTGGGTTCTATTGATACTGTTAATGTTAGCACCATTTCACTGTGTCAACCTGCTTTTACTATTGTTTTTGAATAATCTCCATGTCCTAGAATTACATTTAGATGACGACCAGGCTGAGGCTGCAGCAGGTAGCTCTCACACTCCTTTAACTACACCTTTAAAAACCTTTATGAGTTTTGTTTGAATTAAATGCAAATTTTTGTGCATATTTGACATTAAAGAGCTAATATAAATAAAGCCATTTGTACAATAGTTTATACCCTAATCCAATGAGAACTGATAATGCAAACGGAATCACTAAGTTCTAACCAATTCCCATCCCTAATCCCAGTAGAATTTCAATGAACTATTCAGACCTACTTTCTGTCAAATACTGCCAGAGAACGGAGAAATAGTGAAAGGGGAAACAGAGAGAGTGAAAACATGGTTGGGTTGTTAATACCAGACCACATGATGGGAAAAGTCCTGTGTTGGTCAAGTACCAATACAAGGCAAGAGTCAGACTGGTTTTAGAACTCCCTGCTGGGACTCACTGATTTAGACCTCTGAGTTTTAATTAATAACAAAGGCTGTAACACAAATATTAAAGTCAAGGACCTGGTGCTGCTCAAAGGTCAGAGGAGGGGTCTGCACCTGGTTCATTAAATTCAGGTACACTTTAAATTTGATATTCTGGGTTGTAAATGTTTATTTTTACATATCATCCCACAGGTACGCATTGTTCTAGGCCCAGGTCTGGTGTGGATCTACTGTAACGGTTTCTATACATAATGTATGAGCATTCTGTATATATAAAATATGCAGCAACATGCGTTCAATAGAAGCTTGTTTAACACAACAAATAGTTCTGTATCCCATAAGACCAAAACAAAGGCTCAGATACTGTATGTGTGTGTTGCATGTAAATCATGCAACACACACCCACACATATAGAGAAGCTTTAGGAATGTTTTTAATGTTGAGTTTATATTCATTTTTACTGTTGGTGAATCTGTTTCATCTCAGATTACTTGGCTTTATCTGCAGAGAGGATATCAAAATGATGCTACACAATCATGATCAAAAGTACACAAAACACTATTTCCTCTTCAATTTTGGGACAATACCTGTGCAAAACTGTATGTCAGGGGAGAAATGGTCAGTGACACTGAGATAATAAAGCATGCTGGCTCATCTGTGTTTGTACTATTAGGACCAAAACACCTGCGCCTAAAAACATCCACGCCCACTCATTTCTCATACAACCAACAGCCTAAATTTATAAAGGATTTAGGTTGTATACTTCTCATTATTTAGGTTTAATTAATACATGTTATGGCTACATCCTGGAGCACACTGCTGCCACAGAATGCACCTAAAAAGGTAGTTTACATCTGCTGGGAAACAAAAACAAACTCATGATTGTCCTGAAGAAAATGATAAAAAGCAAAGGTTTTCAAGTTTATCATTTTGTATTCCTCAGTTTTCCCTATAAGAAGTATAAGTGTCAATGAAAATAACATACTGATACTATGTTGTGTGATGCTGTCCACACTGTACTGATTTTTAATTATTTTACAGACAGTTTGCTAAATCATACCTTTGCGCAAACTGCACAAAAAGTAAACATGATGTTAATTGTTAGTCTCACTGTTTTGCTTGCACACAATTTTATGCACATGGTCAAGTGTTCCTTACTCTGAGGCAGTTTTCCTAAGATTAGAAGACATGCTTGCCCCCAGGATTGCAATATCTTGAACCTCTGAATGATCACACGCGGTCTTGCCACTTTCTTGCCACTTCCATGCTAATGAAGTGATTAATTACTCCTGACATGACTCACCTCCTCACATAGCTGGACTCAGGAGCATCTGCCTCTAATCCATTTGAAACCCCTCGTGTCCTGCTGTGAATTCTGTCACTAACGGACGGGACGCTGTCTGTGTTCAGCGTCCCTCTGTGGGCCTGGTTCTCTGGACCGTGCAGCTCTTTCCCATCCCTCCTCGTCCACTTGGATGGTAGCTCCTCCAGGTTGCCATAGCGCTCAGCCAGTTCCCGCCTCCTCTCTGCCTTATAGCGAGCGATGCGTTCCGATCTGGGCTCCAGGACTGGGTTCTCCATAGCATCCATGCCCCTCAGAAGGATTCAGTGGGTTCTCTGCTCCTTCGTAAATATTCCCAAAGCATTTACGAAGAGAAAACAGATGGTCGTGTCTTTCTCTGCTGCTCAGTTAAGGCACAATAATGGAGCTGGTGAAACTCTCAGGTTCCATCGAATCTCTGTTGTGCTCATAGATTTAACCAGTCAGCAGCTCCAAAACAAACTCTCCATCTGTGAGTGAGCAGTTTCTCCTAAAAGATGAACAACCAAACAAAATGGTAAGAAATATGCTACAGTCCTGGCAACACTAATCTTCTAAAAGTAAAAAAAAAACAAAAAAAAACAACCACCACAAGCTGTCTTTATCTGAGAACCCATTTTCCTAAAATGACATTGTTAATTTACTGTAAGCCTCTCTCTTCCTTCTTAAGTCCATGTAAGATGACCTATACCAGCCTGCAGTGCCATGCAGGAATCTCCCCTTGCACTGAAACTCAATACCACAGCAGCTCAGCTCCACTCTGGTCCAGGCCATGGTGGCACTGAGTCTGCAGACCTCACTGATCTTTCCAAAAACCTGGTAGTCATTTTGTTGAGCTTGTGGTCACTGAGAACCATCAGATCCACTTAGAGTAAGTGGGCACAGAGCACCTGTCGCAGTTTGTTTAAATATACATGTAAGCTATAACTATGTGCATTATGACATGTTTCCAGGCAACACACACACACGCTTAAACAAACAAAAAAGTCTTTGGTGGCTACGTGATCGCCTGGAGGTGAATAAACAAAATCAACAAACCCTGAGACTCTGAACCACATAGGAATAGTATTATAATGCCATTTGCATTTATAGACAGCTGCTAACCTCAGCTGTGATGGTAAAAGCTTGAGCGTGTGTGTGTTCATCACTGTGTACAAACAGAAACGTGTGTTTGCTTATGTGTCTGTGCGTTTTCCAAAAGCGTGGATGTCAGCATTCCTGTCGCTTTCCCCCTCAACACAGGAAGCACAATGGAAGCAGAACAAAGAGGGGTGAGCCACGGACTTAGTGCAGCAGATAGACGAGCTGCAGGGCTGAACACCACTGGAAAAGTAGAGCTCACAAAGAAACACATGAGACTTTTAATTGGGTTGTTGCTGCTTTTGAACCACCGAGATCTGTTGATATGGATTAAACATAATATGGAACGTAAAAGGTCAAAGGTTGCAGCTCCTGTTCAGACTGATCTATCAGAGATACCCAAATCTAAAGATGTGAGGAGATACTGAACAGACTGACAGCCACAGTTGCAGAGAGAACAATAACACAGTCAGGAGATCCAAAGCAACACAGGAGAATTCACCTCCTTGTGAGCAAACCACAAGAATGCCCAGTCTCACTGACGCCACCCACATTTATGGTTCCAGTGGCAGAACAGGAGTAAGAGAAGAGCAAAAAAAAAAAATCATGTGACAAGCTAGAGGATTGTCAATTGGAGCGAAGAATGCCATCGAGGCTCAACGGGGATCATAGGCATGTAATCCAGAGGCACTAGTTGACAGTGACTTCAGATAAAGAGGATCATTCTCCACTCAGTCTGGACTGTTGTAGCATATACAAATATACACACCCTCAACAGTCAAGAAAGATGTTCAGAATCTGAGTGGAGGCAGCACATTCAACTCTTCCATCATCTCTAACAACAGCATTTGAACACAACACTATATGTAGATTTTTTTTTTTTTTTTTTTAAATATAATTTTTACTGTTATTCCAAAGTAAAGACGAGTCAAATGTCATCCCGGAAGTTGATCTGAAGCAGTTCAGCCAAGAATACGACCAAATACACCTGCCCACAGAGGCCTATCAGTTGTACTTTACAGGAAAGAAGGCTTGTATCATTAAAATGGAAGGGATTACATAACTTAATTCACACTAAAGCGCTGCTCTTCTCCATCCTGTTATCTCTGCGTTACAGGAAAGTGTTAAGAAGGCAGAGAGAAACAGCAGCTTCATCCTCATGTAACATAATCCACTTCCTCACTCCCAGAAGGATGGAGCAGTATGTTGGCTTTGGGTATGATAATAGTTTTTATTTTACATGTTCAAAAGAGAATAATTTCTCCCATATATTTTAACCTAGAGAAAATATTACATGGATTGTGTAGAAACAGTCAAATTCTTCTCTTATGTACTGATAAGGAAACAAAAAAGTTTGGCAAAAGTGTTGCTAATGAGTCAGTTTATTTGCAGTTATTGAAAATAAGCAAAAATAAAGTATAAAAACTGAACGTCAAAATAAGGGTGTTTGGAAAAAGTTACACTATGATACTTTAAGATATAAGAAATGTAGAGGGGAGGATTAAAGGTTGTTGCGGTTATATCCATGCGTAACTAATGCGTAAATTGTGCGCAAACTGGATTCACCCACCCAAAAAAAAAAAAAAAAAAAAAAAAAAAAAAGGGCATCACTAGCTTTACAAATTATTCACACATAAGGAAACAAAACAAGGTAAATACAAAGAAACTGAAGACTAGCTACGACCACAACTTTGTATCCAGTGTACAGCCTGAAAATAAAGAACGGCGTTTGCGCAGAGCGAACAAACACCTGTTACGCAGATGATTAAGCATAAAATCCGCCGCTGTAATTGAGTTGTAAGGTGTTTTTCATTGGGACACAACGCTAGTAAAGCTCTCTTTCATTCAGAATGAAGTCACACGTACTTACATGCCCTGCACGCCGAGTGAAGTGGGCATGAGTTCGCCGCTGTCCTTTCTCAGAGCGGTCCCTCCCCACCGGCCCTTCACCACAGACTGTCACTCCAAATGTAGTCACACTCGCAGCTGTGGACTGCGCTCCGTATTAAGGGGGGAGAGTATAAATAGATGGACAAACCGTGGGATAACTTCTGCACTCTGAAGGAAAACGGTCGTCAATATGGCACCCGGTAGACGCGTGTCTCCTCGTGTGCGTGGATCTCCAAAACAAAACAAAAAAACAAAACAAAACAAAACAAAAAAAACAATGCGTGTTGGTTTGACTTTGCATTTTAACCCTTTCATGCATAGTGGTCACTAGTGGACAGTTACTCTACAGCTTTACTCTTGTATATTCATGGGTTTTGTTGTTTTAGTTCCATATCAACCAACACAGTGGACACTTATGTATCATCTCATAAACTGCAACTCATACCATTTTTGTAACTTTGCTGTTCTTGGTTGGTTTTTGAGTGGAAATCAATTGTTAATATTGATTTTTTGCATATTATCTCCATGAAGTGAGTAATAACTAGTATTAGAATATGTTAAAATGTGAGAAAACATCAGATTAGCTGCATTAAACATGGTTTCATTTCACTGTTTTCATATCACTTTATGATATTGGGTTTTAAATACATGTTTCTTTGCTTCAAGAATAAAATTCATGGTGTAGCTGAGTGGACATTTTTGTAACTCCATGAAAAACAGGTTGATTTAAAAAAAAAAAAAAAAAATCAATGTTTTTTTTCATGCCTAAAGAGGAATAAAAACACTCAGGAAAAAAAAAAAATCTTGATTAAGGTTCTCATAATTCATGCATAAAAGAGTTAATTGGATGGAAATTTGCACAAAATATCACAGACAATCAGGTCTTGTGCCTTGTGCCTAGCATAAAACATGATAGTGACTGTGCTCATGTGTGGCAAAAGTACAGTCAGATAATGATCCACACTGAAATATATAAAATATAGTTTGATGCATGGCAATTATTAACCCTTTCATGCATAGTGGTCACTACAGTGGACATCTATTCTACAGCTGTCCTTTTGTATATTCATGGGTTTGGTTGTTTTAGTAGCATATTAGCCAACACAGTGGACGCTTATGCATCATCCCATTCACTTTAATTCACACCATTACTGTAACTTTGCTGTTCTGGATAAACCTGATCTGCAGGGTTTGTTTTTTTGTTTTGTTTTGTTTTGTTTTTGCATATTATCTCCATGAAGTTAGAAATAACTAGTATTAGTATGTGTTGAAATGTGAGAAAACATCAGATTAGCTGAATGAAAACTTCTTTATTTCATAATTTTCACATAGTGTATCACTTTCTGACGATCTTTGCGTCAAAAATTAAACGCTTGGTGTCCAACTGAGTGGACCTTTTTGTAATTCCAGGAAAAATAGGTTCATAAAAAATTTCAATCACTTTGTTTTTTTTTCCATGCCAAAAGAGGAATAAAAATACTTCAGAAAAAAATCTTGACTGAGGTTCTCATAATTCATGCATGAAAGGGTTAATTAAATATACAGATGTAATATACATTTCTGACCAAAAAGTGCAATTAAATCAACTGTGCATTTATATTTTGACTTTTTCAGTTCCTTTTCTTCATCATCAGCATATTCCCTTTTTTGTAAATTTTCCCTGATTCATACATAATTATGTTTATCTGAAGCTTCTAATATGAGTTAATTTCCCCCTGAATGAATAGTTTATCTGCACAAACCACTTCCTAGTGTTTCTATCATTTAGATCAATTGACCCTTATGGTGACAGCTATTCCATAAAATAAAGTATTGCTCTTTTCAGTGTGTTCTATTGTAGTAAATAAAGATTATTAGCACACAGTGAAAACGTTCAACTGGTGATCAATAGTGTTTCACCACTGCCCCCCTCTGTTAGGACTGCGCTGTTGCAGTAAAAGATTAATTGTGCTACTATTTGCTCAGTAAATAATAGATCTAGACCACAGGTGTCAAAGATGTGGCCCGGGGGCCAAATCCGGCCCGCCAAAGGGTCCAGTTTGGCCCTTGGGATGAATTTGGGAAATGCAAAAATTTCACTAAAATATTAACAATCGTTTTAGTTCAGGTTCCACATTCAGACCAATTCAATCTCCAGTGGGCAGGACCAGTAAAATACTATCATAACATATAAATAATGACAACTTCAAATGTTTCTCTTTGTAAATGTAAATATTTTCATGTATTGACACTAAAAGCAAAGTATAACTTTGCAAAAAATGTGAATAACCTGGAATGTCTTAAGAGAAGTAAGTACAATTTTAACAATATTCTGCCTGTTACTTTATGTTTTGTGTGTATTTGTAGATCCACTGTGATCTTTAAGTTATAATGTACATGTGTAAATGATAAACTGAGGCATAATACTGTTAAAATTATACTATTTTTACAGTTTGTTCATGTTATTCACATCTTTTGAAAGGATAGTTTGTAGATGTAAAACTTTTCATAATGTAAATTCACTTTTTTTGCTCTAAAACATAGAGAAAAGTTTGGAGTTGACATTATTTATATACTTACTGCTTCGGCCCACTTCAGGTCAAATTTGGCTGAATCTGGCCCCTGAACTAAAATGAGTTTGACACCCCTGATCTCGACTAAGCATACAAGTGTTCTATCTTCTACAGGACAAACTAATGCATATAAACCATTACTGTTGTGATGCAATAAACAGATTTATTTACATCAATGCTCCTTAAATGAACACCGTAACACGTTGAAAAATATCTCATTTTGTGCGAATACAAACGTAAATACAGGTGTTGTCTTTTCTAGTTACTACACCATAAATATCTTCATTACAAAAAAAAACCCAAACAAAAATAAAGGGCATCTCTCAAGTGTTCAAGTGTAGAACAAAACACCATAAACAAAAAAACAAACTCATCAACGTAAGGTGCTCATCATGGTGTTGACAGTAATTCACAGAAAAATTGTAACACTATTTTAATAGAAACACTCAACTACAACAAATGACAGACTGACAGTACATGACTCCAATCTGTTACCATGTTCATGACCTGATCTTTAAAGCTCTTGAAGCCAATACCCAGTCCAGAATCTAAAGCTTCCTTCTGACTCAACATTGGACTAAAATCTTCAGTGCTTCGTGAAGAAAGGATGAGCCAGGGCTTTGGCGGCTGAGATCCGACTGCTCGGTCTGAAGGCCAGGCACTGCTGTAGGTAGGAAAACACCACACTTTAGACTTAGAGCAATACTGTCCGTGATACATTTACTGTATTTGCTTTAGTCATTTAAGCATATTGAAAATTGTAAGAATAGTAACAAAAAATGAAGTCCAATCTGTATGTTTAAATTAACCAAAAGTGGGCTACAAAATGCAAAAAACACTGAAACTCCTTTATTTTTCCTCATTTTCTCCTCAAACCCAGCAATGCAGTTTCATAGCTATGATGAAACAGTTGTCCACTGCAAGGAATATTCATTAATTAAAAAAAAAAAAAAGTATATAAAAACTGTTGCCTCATGCTGTTTTCACCACAGATAATTATTTAATTAAAAAAAAAAGCTGAAACTTGTACTTTCCTGACTCATAGGAGAATAAAATGATACATTATGGGAATGTCTTTCTATAAACAGATGTAGTTTGTGCTCACAGATAGTAGGTCTTTCTCATCTGGACTCAGGTTGTTCAGTATATTGGAGCAGGGGCTTCTTTGTCCCCAGCTGACCTGGTAGGGGACTGGACTGTCTTTGGGCCAGTCCTCTTCACTGGGCAATCCAATAACCCTGATAAAAACAACACCAGGAGAAACCCACAAAGAGTAAAACAATACAGATTATACAGCATCAACAGGAAAAATGTGACAAATTACATACATGCTATATCTTTCATTAGGCAGGTTTCCATCCAAAAGCATCACACATTTTAACAGAATTTTAGGATATCTGGCAAAAGACAATACAAATGTATGCTAAATTCCATCAGCTACTGTCATGTGAATATTATGAGCTGGTTCATCATTGTGGCTTAATAGTTATACTATTAAAGGTAGTATATCGGACTATAACACAGCCTACCTGACCTTCAGTCTGGATCATACAATGTTTCTAATTCTTCACAGTTTGTCTAACATTTCTTTCTGCAGCTCTTCATACACACTGCTACTTCTTGCTGTTTCCCATCTTACAGTCTAATATTTCTGTTTCTTGTATTAATTCAAAGTTACTGTTTTAGTTTCTGTTTTTGCTCTGCACATGTAGACTTACTAAGCAAAAACCTGACTGCTTTTCTGCAGGGAAAAGCATCTGATCTAGGCATGATGACTCCAAATCTGAAATCAGAATTTATCCAGCAGGTCAGGATTTTGAGTTATGTGAACATTCATTCATCATCTGAACCTGCTTTATCCTCACTAGGGTCACGGTGGCCGCTGGAGCCTATCCCAGCTACTTATAGGCAAAGGCGGGGTACACCCTGGACGAGTCGCCAGTTCATCGCAGGGCTGAACATATAGAGACAAACAGTCACTCTCACATTCACACCTATGGGCAATTTAGACAAACCAATTAACCTATCAGTGCATGTCTTTGGATGGTGGGAGGAAGCTGAAGTACCCGGAGAGAACCCACACAGACACAGGGAGAACATGCAAACTCCACACAGAAAGGTCCCACCCATCGACTGGTGTGAGAATCGAACCCAGGACCTTCTTGCTGTGAGGTGCAAGTGTTAACCACAGCACCCAGTTATGTGAACAAATAAAACATAAATGTTTCACTCTTGTTCAAACACCTTATGTTTATTCACAATCTGAAGATAATATGAGCTAAATTGGTCAAATTTGCTTATATATATATATGAACATCATAAACAAGGATCCCTTCAGTTTGGATCAAAACTCTTCCAAAATATTTCATTCACTGTCTCTTGTTCTTGTGGTTCTGACAGTTTCCTTCTGTAGAACCAACAATAATCACCATCATGTTTGGCTTGAAGCCCTTTGGTTCCTGGTTTCCATTTCAGAAATATATGGATGAAATCAATCTCCATGCTTTTATCACTTACAGAGGAGGACATGAATTATGAACATTCTGCAGCTCATGCCTTCCAATGCTCGTTCAAAATACAATGAAGGAAAATACTCACTCAAAGATCTTCTGCAGCTGCTGTACCTCCGTGTATCCCCTAAAGAGTGGTCTGCGACACAAAAGAACAAGAAACTACTAATATTGGAGCATGATTACACCTAACAGATCCAACACTGCAACATAAAAACACATTATAAATGAAAGTCCGACATGAAGAGCTGAACTAAGTTAAAATATATACATATTAGTGGTTAAATTTAGCTAAAGTATTGAAGTAAAAGTATCGGTTTGGCTCCTCTGACTGATTTACAGTACTAGAACTTCAGGTTCAGTGTTGTGTTTTTAATCAGATACTGAATAATTTGAATATTAAAAGTAGTCAAGACATAGACACCTGATCTTAGGGCAAAAAACAACATTGGGTATTAATAACTTGTTACATTATCCATTATCTTAAAATTATGCAACTAAAGCTGATATAAATATAGCAGGGTATTAGTATTAAGTAGCACAAAATAGAAATATTCAAAACACTACTTAGGGTTTTTACAAAACAGTCTTAGTTATTTTCCTCCGCTGTGGTCATGTTTACTCCTCACCTCAAAAGGAAGAGTTCAGCGAAGATGCAGCCGGCACTCCACATGTCCACCGACGACATGTAAACAGAGTTGAGCAGCACTTCTGGAGCTCGGTACCACAGCGTCACCACCTGAACAACAAATGACAAAACAACACCTCAAACCTCAGGCCTGAGACTAGAAGTCAGTATATGTAGCCTCACTTACCCCTGGAGTAAGAGCGATGTTAAAAGTGTAGATGCGAGCCAGTCCAAAATCTGCGATCTTAACCTTCCCACAGCTGCTGATCAGGATGTTTTCCGGTTTTAGGTCTCGATGCAGGACCATGTTTGTGTGCAGGAAGTCCAATCCCTGTAGCAGCTGCTGCATCAGATCCTGCACAGAGAAGCAGCAGCTGTTTGTGAATCACAGCGTTCCACCTGAGGGACACATCATCTGAATAGCGACGCAGAACTCAGACCTTAATACAGTCGCGGCTCAGTCCAGACGCCGGAGCCTTGGAGAGGTATGTGGACAAGTCCTGGTCTATGTATTCCAGCACCAGGGTGAGGTCTATGCCAAGGCCCCTGAGTACAACAGTGGCATCCAGCAGGCTGGGGGGTTCAGTTAGGAGTTACGATGAGGTTCAGTTATTTACACTCACACTAAAAGAGAATGAGCTGCTTCTAAACTCACTGTAAAGCTGAACAAAGTACCAGACAGTTAACTCACTGCAGTCTCAGCAAAACTATGGACAAGCGCATTTACATGACTGACTTAAAATACATGTAATACAACCCCCCATTCCAAGAGGGACGCTGTGCAACATGTCAGTAAAAACACTGATTTGCAAATCTTTTAAACCTATATTTTCTTCAGATTGCAACATAGAAAACGTGAGATGTTAAACTGTGGAATATCTTTATGTTTCTATGTTTAAAAAGATGAAATGCGAAATTCGAACCATTTAGTGGAAGAGATTTATGTTTTTACATACCAAAGTTTTTAGAAAAGAAACAGCTCAAGTACCATGTACAGTATTTGTATGACCTTGATTTTAATTTATTGTATTCAATTATGACAAGTGCCTTTATTCTTAAGAATTTCTTATTTGAGGCTTTGCATGTTTTCATATTTATTTATTTATTTAATACTTTTTATTTGGTGCATGTTATGCCACAAAATAGCTTCCCATCATGTTCAATCCATTTCATGACACACTGATGAAAAAATGGAAAATGAGTAAAAAAAAAAAAAAATCTACTGAAAGCACATGGATGATGGTAATAATAAGCAACTACAAATGTCACAAGGAAAGCAAATACATTTTCTATTTTATTCATATCTGCAGTAAGAAACATGTTATGATTTGTACCTCTAACCTCATACTGAATTTTATGAACTTTCTTCTTCTGTTAGAATTTTTGTTTATACCACCCAGCAAAAATGTCTCTGCCTGGATTTAACCAAACAAATACACTTAACATAAATACAAATGCACAAAGTAATTTTTTAGCAATCATGAAATATTTCAACTAAGCAATTATTATTTTAGTCTTGCCTTAATATTCAACCATGGCTAGCAATTTATGCACAGTTCATAGGTTATCACAGCCTGAACATGCATAGAGTTCATGAGATTGTCAAGTGTCCTGTGGAATGTTGTAATATTTTTTTGTAAACTGGGAGATAAATAACAATAAAAACTAAATAAATAAACAGAAAGAGAAAGTAACACCTCTATCAATTTAAATGTCAAAAGTTTTGTAATGGACAGATTCCTTGTTGTTACCAATTGTTTTGCAAAATAATAAATAAAACAAAGTAAATAAAACTTACAGAAGAAAAAATATTGATGTCATTCAAAACCAAATGACAGAGTAAAATAAAATAAAAAATATAGAATACGAATGAATGAATGTTTTACTTCTGTTTTTTTTAATATAATTTTTATATAAAAAATTAAAATATCCTACCAGATTTAATTTCTGTGAAGAAAAACATTATACTCACATAAATGTTTTTGCTCTTACTTGACTATGTTGGGGTGGTTGAAGTGCTTCATTTTGCGCAGCAGCGCCACCTCTCGGATCATGTAGGGAGGGATCCCGGCCTCCGACGCATCTGCGCGGACGTTCAGTTTCTTGACCGCCAGGAGGCGCTGTTCCCCGCCCACCTGTCTGGCCTTATACACGGTGCCGTAGGAGCCGTGACCCACCTCGGCCAGTAGGTCATATGTCAAAGGCCCGGAGCCAACGTTCATGGTGGAGAAAACTCAGGAAAATATCACCTGAAGCTCCAGAACATTCACTTTAGGATGAAAATGGTTAAATAAGACACATGTACTGCCTGTGTCGAAAGGAAGTCAACTAGCTAGAAGTGGTGTGGAGCTAATTATCACCTGTGACACAAACACCTGTAATAACAATGTGTGCACTACTGTACAAAAGCAGAATTTCAGTTTTGTTTACAGATTTTACTTGGTATTAATTTTACCTTAGGCCCTTTCTGCCTCCATACCGCTGGAAAATGAAGGAGCATAACTGTACATGATCAGAAAATGATGTGAGAATCACACCCTTCTGCTGTCCGACTAATCAGAAAACATGTGGATGGATGGAAGTGCACGTGCTCTGCTAATGGAGACACATGATGCGTTCAGGGGCATCAGAAAGATGGACGTACATGAACTAACCCAAACAGCTGGAGGAACTGGAGTCTAATTTCAGCCAACACAAAAGATATATTTGTAAATAAATCCCATGAAGTAACAAAAGTCATGTTGGTACTATATTATTCATAATATTGGTTTTGTTGTTGGAATATTTTGTCCATTTGTGTTCAGAAAATTCTACTTACATTAAAAAAAACAAAAACTACAAACCCTCCTAGAAAAAAAATGGAAAATGAATCATTTCAAAACAGTTTTTCTGAGCTCATGAAAATTTGACTGTAATAGCAGCAACACTATAAAAATGGATGTTTTGTTTGCCAAATTTCAATTATCTCCAATGAAACTGCATCACACAATAACAGAATATTGCAGTAATATCTTTTTACTGTATTTTTTATATATTTGTTTTTCATTCAGTTATGTGTTATGTGAAAACTTATGAAGTTCATGTGTATGTTTGCTTGATCTAACATGTTACTTTTGTTATTATTTGCATGTTTGCATTGTAAACTTTTTTTTCCTCTTTAAAGTGCTTGGCTGTTAGTTTAAGGTTAAAGAAAAAGAGGAATTAAATAATAAATTCTCTTTTCTTCCCATTTTTTAACAAATGACGAATTGCAGCAGCAGGGTCAATATATAATTGAGGTACTTTTGAAGTCCATGGGACATATCTTGTATACATCTTTATTAAAAATAAAATAAACTAATGTTTTTTTATGTTTATTATGATCATGTTTTTAGAAATTCCATAATTATTTAATTATGGAAACAATCACTTTATTAATAAATGATTAATAAATAATTAATAAATGACTAGATATACTGAAATGTCAACTAAATAACCGTACGAATTTAATAGCAACCACCTGATGTCAAATTTATATCATCATCATAAGTTATAATAACTTATAACCTGACTGACAAAATAGTGAAACAATAATTTTAATGGAAGAAAACAGGGGGCATTAACGACATACCGTACAGATTTTGGAACCATTTTATTGTTTGGACGTTTTCATACCAAAAGGGAGGAAGCTTTGCAAACATGTAAACTGCAAACTAAACACACAGTGTATTCAGGCACAGAGTTACTGTACGATCAAAGGCAATTTGAGTGAAAAAAGACATAAAATGCACATTCAATTGAACAAACTGAAGGATTCACAATACTATTCAGCTGCCTGAACCGGTGCAGGGTTTCTTAGAAGCTTATTACTCTGATCTTACAAACAAATAGTTCTGCTTATAGTAATACGGACAAAAAAAAAAATGCTACATAGAGTTATGTGTAAAAAAAAAGTTATTTCAGCTTTCACAATTTGCTTTTAAAGTGAGTTTTGGCATTAAACCAGTCTTTGTAGTGAGAAACTTTGCACCTCCCTCTTTGTGTTCATTTAGTACAGTAGTATAACGGTCACTAAGTTAATTATTATTGCATGATATGGATGCATAGTAGTTACTCCCCTTTTAATTTAGCGTTAAGAAATTTTGTTCTCTTCGCCAGTGCTATGGCGTCCAAATGGAGGTTGCGGTTGAGGATGGCTGAACCACAGGTGAGAGCTCCAGCGAGAGCCCCAGCGAAGCCACACACAAACACATCCTGACCTGGAGAACAAAACATGAAACATTCTCAGTACAGATGATCAACATGGAGGTGCAAATGTAAGCAGTGACTTGGCCCTCTACCACAAAATTTTATTACACAATTCTGCAAAAATACAGGTTTTGTAGTCTCATCTAGTCTATTCTATCATTAAAATACACAAAGGTTCAGTACATAAAGAGCCCAAGTCCTGTCCCATGGCCCCATGGGATCTGACACTGTAAAAAATATTAATTGGCAGTCAGAGGAAAGAGACATTATTTTTTTATCCCTTTCGTCACCATGTACACATGGTACACATAATGTTTGTTGATTTAAAAGGAAATTTTATAAGCCAAGAAAGTTGCAGTTTGGGCCAACATTAGTAAAGAAGCATCTAATTTGTACATAAGTTGTTACTGTGTCTTTATGTATGGAGACCCAGCAATGCATTTTTGTCCTCTGTAGGGAACAAGAGTTTCAGAGCTTTACTTAAATGGGAAAAAAAAAAAGTCGACTGCAATGGACATTCCATTAAAAAAAACACTGATTAAAAATGTGTCTGAAAAACTCTTGCATCATACCATTTCCAATCAAGGGATTTATTTAATGTTAAAAAGCCAAAACTTTTACTTTCCCAAAGTCTCAGTAGGATTTCCAGTTTCTTCTTTTTTTCTTCTTTTACTTTTCCTACGTTTTTTAATTATATCTTGCATTTATAATTTAGTAGAACCAACATCTACTGGCAAATTCCTCGTATGTGTTTACGCACTCACAGAATAATGATTAATAATGATTCTGATCATTTTGTGTTAAACAGTTCAATGGACTGCATGCGATACACGTCACCACCACCAAAGCGGCCGCTGCTTTGGTATATTTAATGTCAATCTTTGAGAGCGAGGTGAAAAAATACGATTACATCAACCTCTATGACTTTACAAAGTGCAGTCTTCAAATTTCTGTACTTTCACAGTCTGGTACTACAACAGTTTTACCATAAACTGTGACTTATTGACTTGAATAATTTACAAACTGCATGTGTGTAAATGATGCGTAATTTAAATAATATCAAAATATAATCATTATTTTTCTTAACAGGTCATTGTCGTTGAATAGCTGTTATTCTGTTTTATTGTTTATTTGTGTATCTTGTGTGTACTTCTTTCTGATCTTAATAGGACTCCCTGGTTAAATAAAGGTAAATAATAATAATAATAATAATAATAATAATAATAATAATAATGATAATAATAATAATAATAATAAGAAGAAGAAGAAGAAGAAGAAGAAGAAGAAGAAGAAGACGGACAAGAAGAACAAGAACAATATATCTCGTCTAACTTATTCTAATCCAATTTGGTCCCATGGGGCAGCACCAGTCTATGGTCTGGCCTCGTACCTGTCAGATAGAGGTTCTTCAGTGGAGTCTGAGGCCTCACGGTTGCGTGGAGCTCTGGGCTGAACCGGTCGACGCCATGGTCTGCTCCGTAGATCTCACCTTTTGGGGCTCCGATGTAGTGTGTGTTTGTGATGGGGGTTCCGGCGTCCATGTACTCAATCTGCACAAACACAGTAGGAGGAATACATCAGAAAATTTCACTGAACCCGGTGGAAATTGGTCATGTTGTAACTGCACAGTTAGACTAAAACAGGGGTGTCAAACATACAGCCTGTGGACCAAAACCGGCCCGCCAAAGAGTCCAATCCTGTCCATGGGATGAATTTGCCTTCAGTGCTGTTAACAGTCAAGGGTGTCCAACTCGCTTTAGTTCAGGGGCCACACACAGCCCAATGCGATCAAGTAAAATCATAGCATAACTAGAAGCACTCGGAGAGCGCAGACCTCCGCCAAGGCTGATCAGTGGCCCCCCCCGTGGGCCCCCCCACCCCCGATCACCACCAAAATGTAATAATTTCTTCCTTATCCCATTTCCAACAAACCCTGAAAATTTCATCCAAATCTGTCCATAACTTTTTGAGTTATGTTGCACACTAACGATCAGTGCCCCCCCCCCCCCCCCCCCCGTGGGCCCCCCCACCCCCGATCACCACCAAAATTTTATCATTTCTTCCTCATCCCATTTCCAACAAACCCTGAAAATTTCATCCAAATCTGTCCATAACTTTTTGAGTTATGTTGCACACTAACGGACAGACAAACAAACAAACAAACCCTGGCAAAAACATAACCTCCTTGGCGGAGGTAATAACCTATAAATTATATAAACAACTCCTAATTTCCTTCTTGGTTTAATGTGGAAAAAAACGAAAATTACACTATGAAAATATTTACATTTAGAAACTATACTTTCATAATCAGATGTGAACTTGAAAAGCACTCGGAGAGCGCAGACCTCCGCCAAGGCAGATCAGCCTCCCCCCCCCGCCCCAATCACCACCAAAATTTCATCATTTGTTCCTTGTGCCAGTATCAACATTTCCTGAAAATCCATCCATAACTTTTTGAGTTATCTTGCTAACAAACAAACAGACAGACAGACAGACAAACCCCGATGAAAACATAACCTCTGCCGTTTCACTTGGCGGAGGTAATAACCTCAACAAACATCAACCTAAAATTCTTTAAGAAAAATAAGTGAAATTTTAACAACATTATGAGTGTTACTAAATGGTTTGTACATTTGTGGATCAACTGTGATCTGTAAATTGTGTTAAGCCGAGACATAATAATCTTGAAATTGCACTTATCTTTCAGGTTGTACATAGTTGTTCATAATGTATCCATGCTATATATAAACACTTTGACATTTTCATTTGTCATCACCAGTAAAGTCTCCATAATTACTGAGCAGTAACTAGGAGAAAAATATTTTTTCTGTTGTGTTCAGTAAAAACACTTCTACAGCCAAGTGTGTTTTTCCTCCAAACATGACACAATATTCTCGTCTGTGCCTCAGCTTCCACATCGTTCCTCTCCAACAGTGCAGCCAGCTCCCTGGATCTGTTTGTTAAGTCTCTTGGTGTTTTCCACCTTTGTTTTGAACAGAAGAAGAATATCCACAGCACAGGGGTTTCAGACTCTGAATGACCCGACTCTACAACCGATTTTAACCCCTTTTGTTCAGGTTCAGGCTCCTTTATTTAAACTCGTAGTTAAATGTGTTTTGCAGTCAACTGATGATGAAACCAAGACATGAGCTGACTACAGACATGATACAAGTTCCACCAATCAGGACATAAAAGATAATAGAGAGATGGGTCGATAAAAGGATCACAGTGCTAAAGATGAAAATAAACCTCTGGGCTAAGACATAAGGTTAAAAGAAATAGGAAGATATTTTAAAAAACCCTAAAAAGAAGTTTAAAACCCAGTCAATACCAACATAAATACAAGATTATTTATATATTTATGAATTTATGTGAACTATATTGCTACAGCTTGTTTAACTCTGTGACAGCAAGGATTTTCTCTGTTTTTCTCTGTATATTTATTGTCAGTGTACCAAGACATTTATAACATTGCACATACTCGATGGTCTGACCTTTAATTAAAGACTTAAATACTTCTAGGTGTCTACATGCTGCTGCAGACAGCGCTCAGTTTCATTATCACAGATTCAGAAAACAGACTTGGTGTGTTTACCTTGTCTCTGGTGATTTTGGGGAAGATCTCCATGACCACCTCCAGGATGGAGTCGATAAACGTCTGTTTGAGGTCTTTGTAGTCCGGTCCTCGGTTTGTCACCTTCTCGTCCTTCCACTCCTCAAACCACTTGTAGCTTGCAAAACTGACCAGACTCAAGGTGGACTTTCCTGAGTGATGATGAACCAAAATAATGAGTCACATACTCTACTGCGTTTTATTTTCCACACCACACACTATGGTGGCACTGTTCTATGATGTGATCCTGATGTACTGCATCTTCTACTTCTGTACCTGGAGATCTTTCCTCCCAGGTCGGATCTTTAGCTGATGGAGATGCGACGAACAGGAGAGGAACACTTTTAGCAGACTCTTCCCTCGGCCCATTTAAATAGTTTTCCACCCTTTAAAAGAAAACAGAGGAATTTGGTAAATTCACAGAAATACAACTTTATTTTCTCATATTTCCATCATGAGTTCAATAGTTTGGATTTGTGATCTTAATGTAAAAACATCAAATCTTTTTAGGGGTCACAAAAAAAGAGAGAAAAGTCTGCTTATTCATAGGCTCTGTGGATAATTTAATTCTTACTTTTACAACCTTGAGTAAACGTTTTAAAAAGCATGATAGTGTGCAGACTTTTCTTCTCATGGTTTGTCTAGTGCTTAGATAATTTGTCTGGACATCTGGTCACTCTGAAAAGTCAAATCTTCTGCATAACATAAATGGTGATAATATTTTGGGCATTGTTTTTGATGCAGCTATAACTGCCTCAATTTGTTTTACCACAGCTCTTTCATTACAAAAGTGAACTAAATATTTTTGCAGAAGTTCTTATATATTCAAGACATCTACAAATAATTTAAAAAAAAAAAAGATTAAGATTTAATTTTTGAGGTTAGAGTTGATCATTTTTATGACAGACAAATACAATATGTAAACTCTCAAATGTAACAAGACAACATACAGTTCATCAAAGTTGTTCTCTTTGAAGATCCAGTAGTTGTCTGCCTCCAGACCCAGCTCCTCTTTGGTTCCACTCAGACCCAGGAAAATACTCAGGCCTCCTTCACCATTCTTCATCATCTTCAGCTGCTGCTGGATGGCTGCAAGGAGGAACACGAGTTACATCAAAAATTAGAACTTAATGAGGAGTTCAGAGATTTATAAAGACACCACATAAAAGCTTTGAGTTCATGTCGTTCTTTCATCATTGGGTTTTCAACTGTCAGACAAAACAAGCAGCAGGACACTGTGTGGTGCTGAAATTTAGGAGTAGGAATAAGTATCATTAAGATTTAATTGATACTGCTACTCTTACCTGCTACTGCTGCTACTCTGTTCTGTTTTTAGTTTGGTTACGTTTCAAATTATGAACAAAATTATTTGCTTTATTTTCTCATCAGAAGAGCAGGCCTATATAACACTGGTCTACTATTATTTTAGAAATTATCAGCCTTAGGGATTAAATGTGCTAAATCTTACATACTTTAATAAGATGAATTGGAAAACAAATGGCAAAAGTGCTGGTTAACTGATGTTTTCAGTGTATATGATAAAGTGTCAGTGGATTACGTACATTTAGACAATAAATCTATAAATGTTCTAGTATAAAGAACCTGTAATGTGAATGTATTATTATATGCAGAGAGTGTTTTGAAGTAGATCTGGTAGCTCTGAGATAAACATTCCTTGTTCAGTAAAACTCATTCTCTCATGAATTCGCAGACTTTCACATTTTGACTGAAGACTGTATGTTGGAAACTACAGCCAACCAGCATTTTTGACTTAATTTTTCTTTCTTACTGACTCAAACTCGGTGAAGTGTAACTACTTTTTATTATAGACACCTTTTACTTCTAGACCAGTGTAATTAATATGCAACTAATGCTTTTTAGTAGGAAACTGCAAAAGTAATCACCATCATAGACACTGATTTTGTCATGATAGTAATGTGGAACAAATATTAGAAGTAACTAATTACTGTTATAAAATCATGAGAGACCTGCACATTGAGGGATTATAATGGTCTGTCTATCTTTCATTCATCCATTTTTAATCTTCTGGCGGGTCGCTGGGATGCTGGAGCGTATCCCAGGCAAAGGCAAGGTTCACTGTGGAAATGTCGCCAGTTCAACAGACGCCTGTCATACAGACGAACAACCATTCACGCTCACATTCACACCTACAGGTGATCAAACACAGGAGCTTCCACCACTGCAGCATGGTGCCACCCAGTCTGTCCATCTTCCTTTGTGAATTGCCTTTTCTTCACCATTATGATGGCAATATGCTGTTTAGACTAGACGGTTAGAACACATAGAAGTGCAATGTTGTCCAAATAACACTTCAGTCGGAGCAATAACAGTCTGTTCGAAGAACGCTTATATACAGTCACGGTTAAAATTATTAGACCACCTTTATTTTCTTCAATTTCTTGTTCATTTTAATGCCTGGTATAACTAAAGGTACATTTGTTTGGACAAATATAATGATAACAACAAAAACAGCCCATAAGAGTTTAATTTAAGAACTGATATCTAGCCATTTTCCATGTTTTCTTGATAATAACCAAAATCACTTAACTTCTTACATCAATATCTATGGCACTGTACTGCCAAAAACAGTGCTTTTAGACATTCCATGTTTTCTTTTCTGTCTGTTTTAGTCACATGATACACACAGGAGTTAACACTTGATTGCATAACCATTGTTTATGATGACTTTTGATGGTCTAATAATTTCTTCCGCGACTGTACATAGTGTTTGCAAATCATCAACAAGTGTCAGAAAATCCATAAGAAGTATTTGCATCTTCAAGGTTTGATTTACTTCTATTCATCCATTCCATTTATCACAAATGGAAGTTCCTGAGTTATGGGTGGCCCTGGTGGTTCACCTCGTAGCGCAAGTCTGTAGGCCTTATTGCAGAGACTCAGATTTGAGGTGATTTGCTGCACATCATCCCCTTTCTCTGCCCTAACTTTGCAGTCTATCTACATTGTACACCTGTCCTAATAAAGCAGAAAATTAACAACTTACAACGTTGCCGCAGCAATAATAGTAAATTAAGCCTTTATGCAAAAACCCCTACATTTCCTCCCCACATTTGCTGATTACTTTACAAACCCTTTGCCTGCATAAAAGCAGTGTTAGAACAGACTGTTAGATCCTTTGAAGCACTATTTGGACAATACAGCACGGCAGGAAGTTGTATATTGCCTTCATAATGGTGAGAAAAAGGCAATTAACAGAGGAAGACAGACAATTACAATCGTAAAAGTGTAGGTCTGTTCTTCAGAGAAAATGCGTTGTCAAACTTCAGACTCGTAACTTCTGTTTTAGACAATATGCAGAAATAAGAAAATGGTAAAACCTGGCGTGGCCTGGAGGTCTTTAGGCAGCAACTTCTGGTAAGTGTTGAAGATACCGGCATTAGAGACGACAATAGGAGCACGGATGTGTACTTCCTCCTGGCCTTTCATAACACTGACACCTGAAATGACACAAAAACACATTCAGATGTGTCTCCAATGCAACGTTCACACTGCAGGTCTTAATGCTCAATTCCTTTGTTTAATGAAATACGATTTTTTCGTCTGGTTGTTGACATTATGAAGTAAATGCAGACTTGTGTGAATAGTCTATGGTCCTGAAGTGACATCACACAATGAAGTATATATGGATCTTGTCGGGTCTCACCTCCTCCAGTGCAGACTTGTGATGTAAAACTTGGAAGAAATGCGACATGACCGTTCAGACTAGAGTCACATTGCAAAATATCAGATATGTATTCAAATTAGGACCACATATGAAAGTGGTCTGGGTCTGATTTGAAAAAAAAATTGTATATGTGCTGTTCAGACTGCCATAAGAAAAATCAGATATGGGTCACATATGGACAAAAAGTCAGATTTGAGCCTCTTTTATCTGCAGTGTGAATGTAGAGATGTATGAGCTGCATTCTGGGATTGCATTTAAGAGAACTATAGAGGTCAATGACACACACCACAAGCTTCCTTGGCATCGTTGAACAAAATACGGTTGACAGGGGCACGGACTAAAACGGCACCCCCTGCCTTCTCAATGATGGGGATCATGTGGTAGGCGATCTCACTGGCTCCACCTTTCGGGTACCAGGCTCCGTTCAGGTAGTGAGTGACCAGCAGGCTGTGCATAGAAAAGCTGGAATCTTTTGGCATGTTACCTGCAGTTTAGAGGAGGATAAGAAGCTTAGAGACGAGATAATGGGTCGTAAACAGCGGGGAGTCTGGGACCTGCAGCCTGGCCTACCGTAGGTGCCAAAGATGTAGGTGAAAACGGCCCGGAGGTCTTTGTTCTCAGTCAGTTCGTTCACCACTTCTGTCAGGCTGCGGGGGGACATTTCAAAGAAGAAAGACAGACGTTTGGCAAGGCCAGTGTAGACCAGGATCTTGGCCAAAGGGCTGGGGAGGAGCTTGAGCAGAGCCACAAGCCAAATGCCTCGTCCTGCTTTCTGGAGATGAGAGACACACAGATGGAGGCTTTAACGGATAGACCAGGACACGAATGTGTGACAGAGTCAAACCCTCACATCCTGATAAATATTATTTTATATCCTTATAGCAAATAAACATCATTTTATATACTTACAGCAATATATATCACAATAGAGCACATTTTGCATACTTAATTTTCTGTCATTAAGGCTACTGAGACATTTTCAGGGTTTAATTGCATTTTATTTTTAATTCTAATAGCTCTTCTTTTTAACTATTATAACCATTTCTTTGTTTTGTTTTGTTTTTTTTTGGGGGGGGGGGTTGTTACCTTATTTTAGCACTGCACAACTGTGGTAACTTCCATTTGTTATCACTACATCCTGTTACATTTTTTCTAAATCCTTATGCCTTTATTTTAGAATATGTACCTCACTTGCATTGAAAACTGCAGTTTCTCTCAATGTGTTTTCTGGGAGTTGCTTTAAATTAATACATAAATAAATAAATGACTGAACAAATAATTTCTATGATATAATAAAATGACCATATAGAGAGGCACATTTGTGTTAAACTGAGCAAAATGTTTAGTAAAATGTATTAATATAGTACCTTACACAGATGAAAACCACTGTGTTCTTTGCAATACTAATCCAAGTAACATAAAAATCAATCAATGTGAAAACAAGAAAACATAAACCATTAATACACCACTCTATTTAAAAGAAATAGTTGAAAAGTAGTAAACATACAAGAATAGCAGTAGTAAAGGAAAGTCATATTTCATTATTTATTTACTTTTGTTTCAAATCTTTGTCCAAATGTTTAATTAAAAATGGAACAAAACATAGACCATTAATGTATAAAATCTGAAAAAGTAAATATGATACACCTTTTAACTATAGTTGTTAGAAAAAAATCATTTTAGCAACTACAAAAAGGTATCAACTCTCTTCAAATTCATAAATATAGGCTCAAAATGTGAATATGGTCAGAAATAATCCCTCTGCTGTTCAGAATTACACGGTCATGTTCACCCTCCTAAATGTTTGCCTGTGCTGCCTTCATTCAGGCAAAGTCTTGTTAAAATAATGGAAATCTTTATTAAATCAAAAGTGTGATTTGAGATATAACACAATAAACAACAGAGCAGAATGAAAGATTTTTTTTCTGTTGTAACTTGATGATAATCATCACATCTAGTCTCTATGTGTACTGTATATTAATGTGTCTTTGAATAATTAGGACTGATGGTTCCTGAGACAAAAACTGATATTTTGTGCATCTTGATCCCACATGATATTAGGATCTTTCATTGCTTTAATGTTTTGTTTTCTGAATCTCTGTCACTGTTATATCTTACACATTTACCCTTGATCATGAATAACAAAGCCTTGAACCTTGAACAAATTAGATAAGAATGTTCAAATATCAATCTTTCTGACCACTTCGATGACTTCTTATCAGCATGAACAAGTAAATGCAGAGTAGTCAGACAAAAAGATACCCTTCCTTATGAAATACGATTTTATCTGTGTGGCAAAGGTAAACACTGTGAAAACCGAGTTGGAATAAAATTATGCAATATCACGACTAATAAAAGGCCTCAACAAATAGAGTGACCTTTGATTTGACAACCAAACCTCAGCTGCAGCACAGAGAGAAATGTACAGTGAGGCCTCTGTGCTAAAGTGCACTATCAAACCTGTAAAGAAGAGCCTACTTAACTGGAGGAAAGGTCACTTTCTATAATAAAGGAATTAAGTATGAACCTTTATAGACCTAGAACTATTTTTGTGATGATTTGCCAAATTAATCTTTCTCTACATTCAAGTAATGTTAAGTGATTTATCAGCATTTATGATATTATTACCTACTTCATTTTGCATTTTCAGTGGAAATCACAGATTTTTCTCTATTTAATTTACTGATTGAGAAGATGTTGATAAAATCTCAGAGTAAAAGCAAAGGTTATTACAAAATTCATTAAAGAGAAAACTGAGAAAAAAGTGACTTTGCTGCAAAATAGACCATTAGCTGAACATGAAACTAAGCATCTACAACCGCTGTCATTTATCAAACTACATGCGTTTTATTGGTGAATCAATAGTGCAGAAGACGACAGTGTTTCCATGTTCACTACAGAGCCTCTGAACATCCAAATGGGCCCCACCTGATGACCATGAAAAGATGACAAACTGCATTTTATCTGAAAAATTTGGATGTATTGATAATATTAGTGGTTCAACAGTTATTAAGATCAGTAGATGCTTTTGGGCCCACAATTTGGGTTCGATATCTAGAGGCCATGAAACTGAGTTATTGTATTATTATTACTACATAATAAATATAAAATAAAATAAAATAAAATAAATGATAGTACATAGTCTATAATACAAGCATCCTACCTTGACCAGCCTCATGTACTCGTCGATGGCCTTCTCCTCTCCAGGGAAGCACTTCTTCAGCTCTTCCGGGAAGCGGTTTCTTCCACTGTAGATGGGGTAACGGCGCCGGTTTTCTGGCGGCCCGATCACTACTTGGTCAAATGGGTTTGCCAGCGGCTCCCACTGCAGCTGTCCATTGGTGATCTGGTCCAACATGCAGCGGAAAGGCTTGTGTTCCTGGAGGTCTCCAATGTAGTGGATTCCTGAGGGAGGAAGATTGGTAATAAGGGGACACAGGCAGAAATCAAAAGAAAGGAAACCTTGAGTAGTTTTATTCTACAGACAAAATACTAGAGAGTTATGGTTCTGCTCACCGACATCAAACTCAAAGCCCTTCTCTGTGAATGTGTGGCAGCATCCTCCAGCCCGATCATGCTGTTCAAGAACCAGGACTTTCTTTCCAACTTTGGCCAGGAGCACCCCAAGACCGAGCCCCCCGATCCCGCTGCCAATGATGATGGCGTCCAAGTTCTCAGGTACTTTACTGGCAAGAAAACCTGAAGAGACGACAAAACAAAAACAGGATCCCATGTCATCTGCTAATGTTTCTTGCATAGGTTATTTTTCAGTTTTTCAGGCCTTTGTAACATGGGTCATTAAGTTATTGGTCTGTTTATCAGAAAAATAGAAGAAATTAGGTGAGGTTGAAAAGTTATTTGATTGACTATGGAGAATGATCTATCTGTAAGCTTAATTATTGTTTTCTCTGTTTTAGGGCCAACAGGGGACTCTAAACAATGGTTGGCCAAGAGGATCTTGTTTCATTTGGACAAAACTCTAACTCAGAGGTCTGCTTTTGACTTTCATTTGAACGTGGCCTAAATCTACATACAGTGAGTATATTCCTAAATAATATACCACAAATAAGAATACCTAGATTAATGAGAAGCACAAAGTTTCCCCAAGACAGAATTCGAGAATGAAAATTGCAGAAAAAAAATGTAACTGGTATGCAGTCTCAACTCTCACTCTGACTAAAAACCCCCAGCTTGACCTGGCAGCTGCTAAGGTCAAATTACATAACTAAAAGTCCTTTTGTTCATGACCTGTGCAACACGATTAATATAATATTGTGAAGCTGACTTGTTTTATTTCATGCAGTGTAGATTATTTTTGCATAAATTGTCCCTCTGTACAGAATGTTTCATCAACATTAAGTGATAAGGCTCATAACTTCCCGATTTACCCTTTTTCTAATGTTTTAGTTTTCGAAAATACTCCAGATATGTGTTATTGAAACCTGAAAAGTTTCACTGTGGCTCAGAAAGTTGATAATTGGTGGTTCGGTCTATGTGTCCTTGAAGAAGATAGTGAACAGTAAAATCTCAGTTCTGTTGCTACTGGTGTATGCACATGTGTGAGTGGGAGAATGGAAGAATGAGGCACATTGTGAGGCGTTTGAGTGCAACACTATGCTGTAAAATGCAGTTTATTATCCACTGAGCTAGAGGCTGGTGTCACCAGTTGTAGCTGTAGATCATCAGTATTATAAGGATCAGTCAGACTGGTCAAACTGGTTAGGCCGAGCTGGAATTTTCAATGAGATAACCTTTGTAATATTTAGCTTTTTGTAGGTTTAATTCATACCCACCTGTATGGAATGTATAATATGAGGTTTTGATATACTTTTGAGTGTTGTACTTGCAACTCAAACGAGACAGTTTCTTTGCAGTTAACTTTGTTGGGTTAAGATTAAGAAGTAACCTGATAAATCTGTTAATTCAGTACCAAATTCTACAAGACATTTACTTGCCATGATTAAAAACTAAAGTCAAATAACACATAACGACCTTGATCTGTTTACTTACCTTGTTTTAACACTTTATTTTTCTCCTTCCTGTCGTGGACCATTTTTTTCAGCGGTTCTCGAGAGTCCACCTCAAATGGATTGGGCCCGGGTGTGCTGAAGACATATTTTAATATAAATATGACCAGACCGGCACAAATAATAGCTACGCTGATCCACATTGTTGCAGTAAATCGACCTGCTGGACACTACGCAGTCTGCTGCTCACTTCCGCATTGTGTCATTAAAACACCGCCCAACCCACCTGACAGATAAGAAAACTAACCAATCACAGGCCTTATTTTGGATGCGCCAGATGGCTTCGACCAATGGATGTCAAGTTACAGGGAACGTCGCCGTGTGTTTCATAACGAGTTATATCGGCAAAAATAGAAATTCTGATTATCATTACAGTAATATGCTGAGTATTCAATAACTGCTAATATTATCTGGCGCATTTAGAACAGATTTTTTTATTCTAAAACCTTTTTAAAAAAGTTTGTTTTTCCATTTCGTACACACAGTAGATTAACCTCTTTGCATGTTTTTCACTCATTTTAGTTGCACTTTTCAATTAAGTAATGCTGACTATTTTTCCCCCCACATAGTTATCTTGAAAGTGAAAATGAAATGGCACCAGACTGATAAAATATACAGAACAAATTATTGTAAAGGTAAAAGCAGAAATAACTAATCTTTAAAAGACAAAAAAATAAGTTCTATATGAAGGTAACTTTCAGCAGAAATGTGAACCTTTTGGTATAAAAAAAAATACACACAGACATCACAGCAACTTCTAGATTTTATTTTTTGCTCAAAAAAAAAAAAAAAAAGAAAAAAAGAAAAAAAAAAAAGAAAGAAAAAAATCACCTGCATCTTCACATTCTTCTCCTGCATCGTAACACCATGAGACCCATTAGTCTTTTTACAACTGTTTGCAAATAGAACCGGCATTTTACATAAGAAACACTTTAAATGGGGCATCTCCCCAGTCATCACTGACCGCCTTGTACAATGTCCTGCAAGTCCTCTCCGCCATTTTAAACCCAATTACAGCATCCACCCTGAACCCTCACAGACTTAACTGATGACAAATGGGACAGTTTTTCCAAATTAAGTTAAATGCATGCCTAATAACCCTACCATTTAATTAAGAGACACAATGGAAACAAACAAAGAAAAACATCTCATGGAGCTTTTTTCAGGTTTTGTATTGTAATTTATTAATTTCATGATTATATTAAACCTCCATTAAGCAAAGTTTGCAGAATGACTAGGTAATAAAAGTGTGGAAAAAGTGCCTAAAAGCACTTAAGGTTCCAAATTTTACTCTAAACTTTGCAATTTTATTAGGGGAAAATCAAGGTCTGTGAGTGTGCTAGGTGTGGAAGTTGTAGCTAGGTCCTGTCAAATCAAGAGGCATCGTTATAAATCTGATCCCTGCTGATAAAATGTAAACCCCGTCAGAATGCCGTCAGTTTCTCGAAGCGGCAGTCCACTGCGCTGATTCATGAATAACAGTCAGTATATTTCATTTTCTTCTGAACAGGGCTTCTTCTGTTAGTGCAGTAAGCTGGAGAAAGGGGTCATGAAAGTTAATACAGATGGACAAACACCTCCAGAAGACGAGTGCCAGCTCCAGCATGTACAGCTTCTGTGAGCAAAGCTGCAACAATTCCATAATGACATTTAGAACAGAGGGCATTGATGAGAAAAATAAAACACACAGGTTCAAGCATGACATGAAAACTGGTGACAGAAGCCCTTATCTGGTGTCCACTTTTGGTATTTATTACCTCATCTTTTTTGAGCCTTGTCCTTGTTAAAATATTTTTTTTATTTTGAGTGTTTTTTGTCTAAAACTGAAGATAACAGATTTATTTTCAAAAAGCACTTCCAACATTTAGGAATAAAATAAAACAGTAGGTTCTAGTCTGAATGTGTTAGGACATATTCCGCAGTTATGTTTGATATTATTTACATGTATTTTGTAGGTTTGTCGACAGTGAGTGTTTTGGTTTACAGTCAATCTGTGCAAACTGTTGTGTGTGTATGTGTGTTTGGTACAATCAAGACAGCTTTCAGATGTAATACAGTTGTTTGGGATGGTAACTACAATGGCTTAAGGTCCATGTGATTGAGGGAGTAGGAAGAGCAGGAAGACTCTCCCTGCCTCCCTGCCTGGCAGCGGTAGTGCAGGTCAAAGTTCAAAAGGTCAAAAAGTAAAAAAATGGGCGGCGGGGTTTCCTTTCCTGAAGCAGGAAGTCATCAGTCCATCTGTCAGGTGGTCAGTGTGATGGTGCCGTCTCCTGGCCCGTCGGTGACACTTTATGGCGAAAAGGGATGTCACTGCAGAACCAACCCAACCTGAAGAAGACAAATACAGTGTTAAAAAACAGTTAGACAGGTGTAGAAGTCTCGTTATCACAGTATTGTTATTAGAGCATTTAAGGTATACAGCATCATAGATAAACACAGAAGTTTGGAAAACTTTGGTGCAAAGCTTAAATGTTATAAATTGCTGCCGTTTAACCCAGAGATAAAACTGTAAAGAATCCTTGCATACTTCATATCCTTAATAAATGGTGAAAGTATGTGACAACAAGACTTATGGTGTCAGGTGCCAAAATCCCCCCCAATCCCTTGCTCTATATAAATCTATCCACGACAATTGTTAGACTGAGCAACATCGACCTGATTGTGGCAAAATAATGGTCAGAGAACCAATTTTTCCCCCACAAAACTCCACCTAGTAAATGAAAATAACACCATATGAACTCTGGATGGTAGCCAGAAAATGGACAATTTGTAAGACAACCAATATGAACCAAATTTTTTTTCTCAATGGGCCTATTACCGCTTGATTTATGGAAAAAAAAAAAAAGTGTTTTTCAACTAAAGCACCCCCATTTGGATGACTTATAATACTCATAGAGAAGCTGAAATCGATAGGGTTCTTCCACTAGGGGTCCTCTATGTTGGTTATCAAGGGAGAAGAAATCCAACCGGTCGCGGTAAAATCATTATATACCCGAAACTGCATTTTGGGGATATAATGAATAATTCTGACAGAGCCTAAATAAAGACTAAAGTACAGATAAAACCAACTGTCATAATATATTTTTTGGCATAAATTTGTTTTTAAAAAAGCCCTAAAATCCTGACAATATCCCAGACCATAACCTTTACAGTTTTGACAGTGACTACAACATGCGTTTCTGAGGTACATTAACGAACAGGGACTTTTATTGGCACATAAATCAAATTTATGCCATCAACAGGTGTCACTGTCAGTACTTTTTAACACCTTTCTTGTCAGATTAATCTGCACAATCTCTGTGAACAGCTACATTTCCACAAGGATGTACGTGTTTTGGGGGATTTTAACCTTTATTTTACCCGGCAAGACTTTAAGACCACTTTATTTACAATGTCAGCCTGGCAAATATAGCAGGAGAGTCTACTACTTATTTATAGCCATGTTCCAGCAATACGTCATCCCACTTGAGACATTTGAGCCTTAATGGGGAGTTTCACGTTACCTTTACCAAAAAGGAAAAAAGTATTGTACAGAGCTGTGCCATCCCAGAACATTCTGCCATATTATTTAACCAACATTAACACCAATAGCAGCTTCAAAAAGAAATTAAGAACAGCTGTTATTCAGAAAGAAATCAGGTTAGTCTACAAATGATTGTGATGGAAATGTCATTTTAGTGAATAAACACAGGAAACTACTATGACTATCCCCAGTATTAGTTACTTATTTGAATGAAGTTGTTGTTGTTAGGCTTGTTTTGATGTGATACTAAAATGTGCATAAAATTGTAGTCAACTCTTATGTTAGTTTATTTATTAATGGTCAATAATTAAATGTCTGAATGTCTTGTTTAATTTGTTTTTGTGATATTAATCAGTGCATGAACTAAATATCGCAATTGTACTTTTCATTTATTGTCTTTTGTTGTCAATAATGACTGGATGTCTTGCTTATTTCTGTATGGACCCCAAGAAAAATAGATATTACTAAGGTAAAACCTACCTGGGCAGGATGGATGGATTATTGTTTCTATATAGATGACTGCATTATTTAAATATTATATGGCATCTTTGAGTACCTTGAAAAGAACTAAATAATTCCTATTTATTATCATTTTATGTATACATTTAATTTTTTTTAATGACTGAATAAAAATACCATTTCAAGTTCACATCACTAAAGAGTTTGTATATAACAAATAAAAGCTTAGATATCTGGTACTATCAATAGAGCTTACATTTAAGAAGTGAAATTGTCACAGAAGGTATTCCTAATAATCAGGCAAATATACAGTAGAATGAGACCTTGTACTGCATATAAAAATAATTTTAAAACCAAAGTTAGAATTTGGTTTTAGAGTAAATTAGTTTAATTTGAAAAAAACAAAACAAGACATGTAATACCACTAACTATTATTACAATATATTGACTCAATAGCTATTATTCTTATGCATCGAAGTTAATTCCAGCTAATTTACATCCCCAAGATTATTCAGCAACAATTATGAGATTGGATCCCTGGTAGGAAGGCGGTGATATGATAACAATAAGAAAACAGCCGCCTGATCTCATGTTTCTAGATCTAAGATTTTCATTGTATAACTTCCTGAAGACGCACCTTTTCTGACCCCATGCTGGGACACTTCCAATTGTACAGATAATACTGTAGATTGCCATCTCCGATGCCAAACTTAAGCTTCTCCAAGAAAGTCTTATTTTCCATTAGATCCAGTGCATTGAAGACATCAAACCCTTTCTGGATGAGGAGAAAAGAATAAAGATAAGAAGAGGATAATTAGCTTTGAGGGTATGTACCTCATAAGCAACAAATGTGTGGACAGATTAGGAAAACCACCCACCGATTTGGCCAAGATGAGGGCATCAGACATCAGGTCAAGCAGGGGGGTGGTGGTGTGCACGTTATAGAAGGAGTACGCCGCCTTGAGACTACGATGCACAGGGTGGTTCATAATGGTGGAGGGCAGTGTGTAGAAACTCAGGAAATCAGTCACTTTGCCATCATTCTGTCAAGAGACCACAACATTTTTAATTCTTTTGGCAACACACTCACATATGTCAAAGTGTTTTTGGATGATGTTTTTTCATTTACCTCCACCAGGTATGTGTCGATAATATTCTCCCGTGGTAGCAGCCAATGTGCCACCTCTTCCTGGTTCATGACGGGCACCAGGTTAAACTGGCTCAGGTATTCAAGGAGGAGACGATGTACCACCGGCACATCCTTCTTGGTCATTGGCCGCAGACCAGAAGTCTTTGGAGCCTAGAAGATAGGAGACAGATTCATGAGAATAAAGAAAATCTCTGGTGGAAAAGAGAGTGGCAAAAAATAATAAAGATTTGTGTGATGTCACAAACCTCAGGCAGACGGTACAACTTCATGGTGCGCTGCATAGTCATGTTCCTGCTCAGGTGGGAGAATTTCACCTCGATTAGTTTACGTGGGTTCAAAGAACGATGCCAGTACCTGCACAAATAAAGGTGTGTTACACACATAGCAAGTGGGGATTATGATATAGTACTATGGTTCTTTATTCCAAGATCTTTAAAGTACCACCATCAGACTCTGAAAGAATTTCACTACAACATTTAGCATTCAGAACTCTACTCCAGCAAGATCTACAGAAATCCATATTTTTAAGATCATGCCATGTTTTGCCCTGTGAGAACCACATAGCTCTAACAATTTTTTGTGAGCTCAGAAAACCAGGTCGGTTAACAGAAGGGTTTTAAACTCAACCCATCAAGAGACTAAAATCTTCAGTTTATTACAAACACAAAGTAAGCATGTTCAGATATATGTGTTTTTCACTGGAGAGGGATGAAACATTGTATATGTAGACATCTTCTAAGGTTATTAAGGCTGTCAGACAAATATAGTGAAGTAAGAAGCAAAATATTTTCCCCTGAGACAACTGGGTAGAAGCATGGGGTTGCATTAAATGGACATGCTAAAGTACTACCTCAAATTGGTAGTTAAGTAGAATACTAGAGTAAGAATAATTTGTTAGATGCCCTGAATGGATACAGTAAAAAATAAAAAATGTGTTAAGGAGCCATTTCAGTTCGACCCACCTGCATGTACCCACGGGTTTAGGCAGTACCACTCCTGCAGTGTACACAGCCTGAAAGATACCCTGCAGGTTGACCCGTCTGGTGATCTCTCTGATCAGAACTGGAGCAACTCGCTTGGAGCGAAGCTTCTTGTGGACGCACAGGAAATTGATCTCGACCATTTTCTTTTCTCTGAAAAACAACAACAGCTTTTGCCATTATTTCACATCAGGGCCTTTTCCATTTTCAGACTAAAGGTAATGAGACATCCGGTCATCTCATGCAGCATGTGGTTCATTTAGTAAACATCAATAAATATTGAAATTTTTATTAGTCATACATCACTTACATGTCATAGATGCGGATGGTGGCAGGAATGGCACTAATGAAGCCGACCAGCTTCTGGTTGGAGTTAACTCTCACCCCACAATGCCACTGGGGTAACCAGCCAGGAGGCCGCAAGGCCCTGAGAGAGAAAAAGACATTTCATTCAATGTAATGCCATCGCTGAACTCTTAAATTAATCCCAGCACAAATTTAAGAGATGAACTAAACAGTATGTGTCTAACTATAGTATAAATTTCATGCTAATGAAGATATTTATCAGGTTCAACATTGAACAATAGCCATCAGAGGATGCTGCATCCCACCAGCCCCCACAACACCAACGTAAGCAGTACTTGTTTGTGATATTAGCTTATTTTCTTTGAATTTGCCCATTAACAGCAGAGGAATTGAGCAGTTTCTTTAGTTTATAAGCCAGAACATTTTTGTTTGCCCTTTCACAACTATTTATGGTAGAAAGATGAATGATACCTCATTTTGCAGAGAATAATGAGCATTTTTAGATGTGCAATTGAAAAAAAATGCTTTAACCTAATTTTCTGGCTTAAAAATAGCAAAAACCCCTCAGTAAGGGATGGATTAACATCTGTTTTTGACCACTTTATAAAACCTGCCTTAAAGTGCAGTTCCAATTTTCATAAAACTGTAAAATCTTTACTGTTGGTCCTCTAGGGTGTCTATTTTGCAAAACTGCTTGCATTTTTTCAATATATAAGGGCATAAAATAGCAAGAGTTTTGCTAAGTGTTTTGGTAACGGATGGACACAGCAATAATGGTAATGGGTGGACAAGGGAGAATAATTATAAGTTTCAATTGTTTATTCAGCATATTTATTAGTATATACATTGCATATATAATATCTACAAAGTCAAATACCTTAATAAATTAATTCAATACATTTTAACATTTTTATCTCAGTTCATTAGATATTTGTAACCACTGTAAAAAAAAAAAAAAAAAAAGTAGCAAAAGGTTTTTAAATTTTAACTTACAACTTATCATAAGTATAATATGGGTCCAACAGAAGAGGATCAAAGTTATGGTTTGAATTGCACTGACAGAAAGAATGCAAACATAAATTTATGCTGAATATAATGCCATCTAGGTATTTTTAAAACATTTTTCAAAAAAGTAAAACTTGTGCTGGACACTAAAAGTAATGTACTTTCAAAACATACAAGTCTTCAAAAGGTGATTTGAAATTTATTTTTGGATCTAGATTATAACCTTTTCTTGGCCAGCCCCTTTTCTAGTTCTGCTTCAGCCCAAGACGACAAACAGCAGAACAGATGGATGGACAGACAGACATGCTGGCTTAGGTAACCCCCTGTAATATAGACTGGGCGGATTAAAAAATATTCAAAATTACAAACACTACCATAGCAGGAACTCCGGGGAGTAGTCAAATCGAAACATGTTGTCGTCATCTTCCACATAGTTCTCATTTAGGAGAGTGTAAAGCTCTTTAAGCTGTGTTGAAAGAAAAAGACAACACAAAGGTATTGATTAATGATTTCTAAACAATAACAGTACCTTGAAATTTCCAAAGCTTCACACATGCAGCTATCCCTCGTCACAAAATGCAAAATTGGGGATTTTTTAAGCAAGAGTTGTGACGGAGAATTTCAAAATTTTATATGAAATCAGAACTGGAGATATCTGTCAACACAAATAGAGGATAATAGAAAAATACCAAAACATAGACATGGTTATGATATTTTGAGCAGAAGAAGCAGCTGAAAAACCACTGTGCTGTCAAGATATTGTCAGAATGACAAAATAATCATTTTTAGTTTGAAAACACTTTGTACCACTGAAGGGTTTCCCAGGTCGAGGGTGTCCCAGGTGAAGCCCTGCGGGAGGCTGTAGGGCTCCTCACGTATGTTGTCTTTGTCAGGCTCAATGGAGCCATGTGAAGTCACCGTCTCCCCTGAAGGAAAAGAGAAAATGTTTGAATATAAAGCACAAAAGCCTGGGAAACATTACATTCACTTCTCAGTTTGAGTTGCAGAAAAAAACTGCAAGCCTACTCAAATATCATACCAAGCTTGGGGACAGGCTGTGTGTCCCAGAACTGGTAACTCCTCCGAGTGGCCTCCTCCATGGTTTTGGCTGGGCCCTGGCCTACAGAGAAAAGTTCAATGGCCTTTTGGATCTCCTGTAGCTTATCAGCTGGCAATGAATTCACCTATTTGGGAAGACGGTTGAAAAATAAATAACAATGGATTGGGTCAGTTAAGACAGTTCCAATCAGACATCTGAACAAATCTTCTTGCAGTGTTACACAACTGTGTGTTTACCCTCTCCTTCATCATTAGCATGCAAGTCATCCAACAGCACTTCAACACACTGACTCACATAGTAGAAAACTGTACTGGGTGAAAATGTTCACAATAAGGTCTGTGGGATGTTCCAGAAAATGCTTTGTGCTTGCATTGTGTTTCATGTCTTTGAACTCACTATAAAAGGATAAAACTGTAGCAATTCTAACTCGAAACCTGTGTGACTGACACTTGAACTATGCTATTTTGAGCTGAGCCTTAAATTGATGTTGTAATTAAGAAATTAATTAATTCATGCCTTGGCAAGGGGGTCCTGAGCTGCTTCAGTGGCACCAGATTTCTTCTTCTTTTTCTGCTTCTTTTTCTTCTTCTTGGCGCCAGTGTCGTCACCCAGACCACGGTCACTGGAGAAAGTCACAAACACAGGTTGTCAATAGTTTCTAAAATACACAAAACTCATCATACACTTACTTACAAATATACACAATTTATCAGCATTGACTGTAATAGCATTATATTTAAAACAGTTAATGGACTGTGCAGAGCAGGGACATATTTTCAGGAAAAAAAGTAAATATTGTATTGTCATGATAAACCACACTGCCCAGCTGCCTTGAAATACATTAATGCCTTTGTGCAGTTTGCTGACAAACCATTCATGAGTCTACCAGTTTCTTTATTAATAAAAAGTTGAAACTCCTTAGTGTTAAAAAAGGAGTATATAACATCATCCTTCAAGTTCAACGTGAAAACTAACAAAAATGTTGGTAATATTATTGAAAGTACATTCTTTATTTTATGTGACACTTGGCTTGGCTCGATGTAATGTATGAAAACAGTTGCATGACTAGGGGGAAAAAAAGTACATTTTGTCTTTTGACCATTTCAAAATTTGGCACCAAACTGCAGAAACAACTACACCACTCTGCCAGTTAAAAAAATGGCAAACAAAGTCCCAAGAAATTGGTTGAACAGATTAAGCGTAAAATAGTAGTAACATGTGAGCTGCAACCCTCTCTATCATCTGCAACAGTTAAGAGATTCAAAGGGATCCAGAACAACATAAATCACAATTTATAGGTATCTTTAAATCCAAAATACAGTGGATCACAACTGTGTTTTATGCTCCATTCAAATCTGAGGAGCCACACTCCCCCACCCAACTATCCCATCTTCTGGCCTAAGGAGAGTTGCATACTTACAGAGGATAATCTCATTAGTGTCCAAGAGGGGAGAGAGGCCAAGTACTGGCCTGTATTTGTAACACCAGCACAGATGGTGAATCACATGACCTCTAGAGAAGAGTGTGTGGCATCTATGTATGTGTACATATGTATGTACAAGAGGTCAGTGAGGGACTGGACAATAGACAACAAAGCATTCAATGGTTTGTTCCACAGGCTTCCACTATGACACACTAGTCCACTTAACAGCCAGAACTGTTCTTTGTTTTCCTGTGTGTGTGACATGGAGGCACTGCTTAAAAACAGCACAAGCAAAGTGCTATCACTTAATTTCAGTTAATAAAAAAGGGTCACTTGTTTCCCATTAGAGAATGGCTCCTGAGCTGGTGATTAGTAAATCCAAAATAAATCTGAAGGACGTAAAGAAAACTTAAATATACTTAGACATTACACAAGATTATGTCCCCTGCCACTGACTTTCTGTTCCTAATAAAATTCTGGCCCTTTCAGGCCTCTTGAGGATGCGCTTACTGTAAATTTCAAAATCTCACAGCCAATTATCTTAACGTGTAAACTACCATCTCTTTCTTTCTGTCACTCAATGACTAGTCCAAAATCTAAAGATACCAAGTTTACCATCAAATATGAAGTACCTTTGCATGTGAGAGGCTGCAGGCAGCAAAAATGTGGCATGTTTACATGGAAAAATTAGTAATGCAAAACATTTCCATTCAACTAAGTCATTACTGATGCTACACTTTCCTTCAAACTATGTAATCTTGGAGGGCAAATCATCTTTGTGACCACACTGCTTACCGATCACAAAAAAGGTCACAACTAGACTCACTTCTTTTAAGAAATCGTCCATGATTCATTACCGTTTCCAAATCCTGCATTACATCAGGTCGCTCCTTTAAACAGAAAAGGACACGCCTTTGTCTTTTTCCCCATGTGTCACAGACTTAGCAATAGGTAAAAATTAACAGAATTGAATTCCAATGAAAGGATTTCATCAGATCCTTTGCTGAGTGGGTGTTTGCACAATGCAAACCTGCTTTAAGATCTTTTATTATACCGACTACACATATGTGATTAGGAACCGGATTACGAGCCCAGTATCTGTCACAGGTTAACAAAACCAACACATACACATGCTCTTATCATGCCGAACACCAAACAACACGCGGCTTTATTTGTTTCACTTTTAATTTAACTCATTTCTGCACAGACGTCCAATGACAGACAATAGGGGTTTGACAGCTAAATTAGCTTGCATGCTAACTCTAGCTAAATGTCAGCTGGGGTTACCACGCGTTGCATCAGGCTATTAGCAGCAACGTGCAAATTATTCATAAAATTGCCAGTTTATGAAGTACACTAAGCGGTATCTGTGAACTCTGAAGTTTAATACTATGTGGTATTTTATGGTAGGCTAGCTATCAAGCCTACTTTAGTCCTCTTACGCCTTGCTATCAAACGCAAAACTGAAGGAAAGCTACCGTAAAGCCAGCCCACTTAAGGAACAGAGCGCAACCCAAGCCAATCACAACACAGAACTTGCTGACATACACGTCTTCTAGCCAATAGAATAAGAGCAATGGGGCGGGACAACCTCCACCAAAGGCTGCCGATTCTGCTGCTTCGCCGAGGGTTTACTTTGAAATCGCTTTGCTTACGGGTACATAAGCGTGACGCACTTTCTACCGTTGCGGTGCTAAATCATTATTTACTAACCCATCGTCAAAGTGGTGCTCTTCATTTTCACAGTCGCTGCAGTGTCCGTGGTCGTCTACATCTTCTTGCTCCGGCATCGGTGCTGTCTCATTCTCATCCGCCATCTTCAACCAGGAAGTGAGGAACCACCGCGTGCCCTCGACGCCTTTAAACCTGCCTCGACGCTATTGGCTCAGGGCGCTGATGGAAATGCGTCTAATGCTGTTTTCTGCACACAGATGTGACCATTTCCATGGAGTTACAATAAACTCCTGCACGTAATATGCTTAGGTTTGGTTGCTTAATCTCTTCCTGCTCCCTCCCAGTCTGAATATGTGCTGATTTATGTATTTCAACTTGAGAAACTTCAGCCCAATATGATCTCAAGTGGGTCGGACCAGTAAAATAACAGTGGGAAAAAAGTGAAATTACATTAGGAAAATGTTTATATCTCCAAAGTATCATTAAAAATCCCAATAATACGAACAACCAGAAACGACCTGAAATTCCTTAAGAAGTTGTTGTTCATTTTAGCAATATTATCATCTTATCATTTACACACATGCATAACAACTTACAAATCAGAGTGTATCTATAACCACTTTAACACTTACTGTTTTATTCTAAGATTGGCTGGAAGGTTTTATTCTAAGCTCAGTTATTTAATTCCTGTGTTTTAGGTTTTTTTTCCTTTTATTTCTCTGTTGCACTTTGAGTTTTGTTTTTTTTTCAAGTGAAAAGTGCTTTATAAATGATGATGATGATGAAGGCACAAAACATTTAGTAACAGGCAAAATGTTAAAATTACACCTACTTTTCTTGGACGTTTCATGTTGTTCATATTTATTGAGGTTATTCACCTTTTTGTGAAAGGAAAATTCATAAATGTAAACATTTTCATTTAATTTTACTTTTTAACACTAAAACAAACAGAAATTGTCATGATTGATCAGCTATTATGATAGTATTATCCTGGTCCAGCACAATTAACATCAAATTGGTCTGTATACAGCACCTGAACTAAAATGATTTGACATCCTTGATTGTTAAAATCTTCAATATAATTTTTGACTTTCACAAATTCATCCCATGGGCTGCATTGGACTCTTTGGCAGGCCAGTTTTGGCCCATGGACCATATGTTTGACACCCCTAGATTAGAGCCATGTGACCTGCATTTAACCGTGGAGTCACAAGAAACACGAGGGCTGGGTTTGCATGTTTTGTGTTACGTTCATACTTTTTTGTTACTTGATACTTCTCCACAGCTCATACTTTTTACTCCTACACTGAAACAAATGCTTTGCTTAAATGATTTGATATGATATTATATTACAATCAAATCAGAAGTACACAAATTTTCTAAAACTTACCCACAATAATGCAATATAACCTTGAAATCCTATATGATTCCTACACAAATGATCCAGTCTTACATAAAAACACAATAAGATTTATTCATTTTAAAATAAGCCATTCTGCACAATTTGAAAGTAATTTTTTCTGATAATACTTACCTTTACTAAAATAACATTGAATTCAGGGCTATTGCTTGGAATGGAATAGTCCTTTACTGTCATATTTGTACTAAGATTTAAATACTCCTACCTCTACGTACATGGAAAGTAACAAAATACATTTACTCCAGTACTTTGCCTAAGAACAGTTTTCAGGTGTGCCTACATGTACTTTACTTGAGTATTTCCATTTTCTACTACTTTATGCTTCTACTTCAGCATGCTGTTTTATTCCACTGCCTTCATACAAGGAAAACCTTGTTTTGTAGATTCAGAATTAAATTATGAAACAAAAAAATAAAATAAATGATCATATACTCTTAGGAATTAGGCTTCACAGTTGTTATTTAGTAATTTTAATGAGTTCTATTATCACATTAAAGATGAATTCATCAGCAATTGTTGTTTTTTGTTTATATTTAGCTTTATAGAGGCAAAACTTTTAGGCTTTGTTACATTAATAAATATTAAACTGGTGCAATGTATATAGGACTTGTCACCATAGTAGTTAGCACTTTTACTTTACTCAGTGAAGGACTTTTACTTGTAACACCAATGCTTTTTTATTGCAGTGTTGCAATTTTTAATCAAGTATAACATTTGAGCTTCTCCACCATTATTAGGCAATTTTAATGTTTCTATAAATGAAAAGGACATAACTACTATAAGTCACTTTTTGAAAATTGGTTATACTTAGACAGTGATGACCAGTTTGCTAGTGCAGTAGACTTTGGGTATAAACAGATATTAATAAGGATAATTATACATTTTGTTATGGTAAAAATGGGCTGGTTGGACCCTGTAACAAATCACCTTTTGAAAGAAAAGTTTGGTTGAATAGTAACAGCTCCAGCCACGTAGCTTTATACACTATATTACACACAAGAAATACAACTAGAAAGGATTTATATTATAATATTCATTACTTATTAACAAATATGATATCAGTATTCATTTTAAGATCGGTCCATATGTTTTAATAATTAATAAAATGGGCCTGGTATGTTTTTTTCTGCATAAGACAAATTATTAAAAATGTATAACTGACCATGTACATGTATCTGCTGAGTTTTACAGACAATAAAAAAGGGCTCACACACATGATGTTATGGCTTTTATGAAAACATTAGTTTGCTTGCACCAGTTGTCATTCACACAACATAGGTTAAAGGCTTTTAACAGTGCAAAGTCTTCTATGTTACAAGAACTTCACATAACTTGTACTTTTCTGATTAAATACATAGTAATTATAGTAAAACCCTTCATTATTGTGGTATTTCATTATATATGAACTGCCTTATAAGGGTATTAAAAGAAGCACAGCAGCCTACAATAATTACTGTTTAACAATACTTTTAAGGATAATTGTAGGTTATATGTTGTACAAAGATTGGCAACATAAATAAATATTCTTGTTAGCCGAAAACACTGATAGTATTATCACATATACAACTGCTTAAGTAAATACATCATTGTATTGTTAAAGCGGGTAAGTAAACCATCTGACAAAATAATGCTCTTCATATTTCAAGTTCATTCAAGTTGTGGAAATATACTGCCTTCTGTTTCATATGTAAAAAGTGCCAAAGCTAGAGCAGGGTATCAAGTAAGACTGACTGAATAAACACTCATTTGTTCAATGTTTGTGGACAATACAAACTGTGGTAATCATTTTACCACATTTTCTGCCAAACTATGGCCTTGTTGAACAGTATCACTTAAAACACTTTACAGTCAATATTATTTCCTACTTATAGCATTAGTGTAACAAGTTCAGTCAGTTATTAGTTGTTCAACTAATTGCATCATTATCAAGGTACAACCAAAAACGTCAGTAAAAAACTGTTAACATTCCTCTTAGATCAAAAATAAAAAAGGATGAAATGACACACTTTCACCGTCTGCTCAACAGATATAGAGATAACCTTTAAATATGAGAGTTAATACTATCAATTAAGATAATTCAGAGAGGCCCTCTGAGTCACTGCCATTCCTGAACTACACGTGCTTTAGTGCCCCAGTTTCCAGAACTACCAGCACTGGCAAGACCAGATACTCCTGCAGTGCATCATGGATTCATTTTCCAACCTGAGGCAATTCATTTGCTGAGAGCTAACATACTTCATCTTTGATAAGCAACATCTTTCTTCCTGCATTTGGAAGAGGCTGTGTAAATTGGACCACTTGAGGTCTGGACTGGGAAACTGGCTGACAGCAGCAGCCTCTCTACTTGCATTCAGAGTTCCTTTTCCATAGCCTTTTGTTGTCAAGAAACAGCTTGCCACTCAGTTTAGATGCATGTCATGCTTTGCCTTTGGCAATGGCCATACGCTCAGAAACAGTTTTGATGGGAACTCCTTTGCGGGCTACTTTGACATGAATGAAGAGTGTGGCAGGGGAAAGACTGGAACCATCTGCTTTCAGTAAGTGAACATGACGATAACCTGAAGAAAGAGAAAAAACAGCCCACATTACAGACAACATATCAGAGTGACTGTTTTTATCACATATGAGGTGGCAGATCTTCATGAGTACCTGTCCGTAGGCTTGTAAAAGGCAAAGTGAACTGTCCCACAAAGTCATTTTTGGCAGTGTGATCATGGTCCTCCACTACAAACCGTACAAGAGCCAGCTCAGGCACCTGCAGCTGGAAGCTCAAAGTGCAATCCCAGCGTGGGTTGAAGCCTGTAGAGGGCACACAAGAGCTGTAAATACATCTTCTACTGAGTCTTTCAAACAAACAAGGCATGGCCTTAGACAGGAAAGGCTCCTACAAAAATATGTCAGTGATCCATGCTGCATAGAATTAGGTAACAAAAGATAAATTCTATCACCTTTGTATCATCACAGAATAAGGCAATTACATCACAGTACTAGATGTAATCACTGTAAATAATTAATCACAGCCCAGTATGCTTGTAAAACGAGAGTATTAGTGCTCTGGTGAAACCATGGGTGCAGCTCATTGGAAAAGACCAGTGCTTTATATCAAATAAAACATGTGAAAATTACCATTGTTGTCAATGCGATGGGTTTTGTCTCTTGCATTATCAATAGCAACTCCATGAATTTCTACCCATACTTGTGGATCCACAATGGAGCTTGCCTTCTCTGTGTTGATTTTTGGCAGCTGCTGTGCGGATATGATCTGAAAAGCAAAGCATAATCAAGTCTGTTTGCACATTCAATTTGGAGAGGAAATGGAGAGAAAATGACAATAACATACTCAAACAGCATACATTTTTATGACACCTGACATGTTTTCTTTGGATGGCTTGTTAACTTTACCTAAAAGAATGTTCTAAAAAAACAATAATGTATAAGGCCAAGTGATGGAACTGGAACAACCACTACATTTAACCCTTAGCGGAATTGAAATCAGTTCATAAGAAAGAAAGAACAGCTGGAAATCAGTTTATGCTACATGTGATTTTCTTTATTTCTTATTTTATTTATAGTTGTGGTGGAAATTTAGGTTAATGTATCACTGTGAACTATGATTAGTATTACTGGCCAATTTCTGATCCTTATTTGTAATTTATAAGTTAAATAATATTTGCTTTAACCATTACTGATGTGACACCAAACGCCACCCCCCCAAAAAAAAGAAATTATTCAGACCCTTTTCGTATTCTATTTCCCTGTAGCACTCACTCGTATCGTCAGCTGTGTGGGCACATGACCCGGTCCTCCTCCTGTGTTCTCTGGGTTAAAGTTGGTTGTGGAGCTGCACAGGAAGCTGGGTTTGAGAACGTATCCACAGCGGCCATTAGGGAGGAAGCGACCCTGGTTCAGGTCCATCTGCTCCCCAGGGGTTTGGAAGTTCAGAGCGACTGCGCAGCACAGAGTGGAGTCAGTAATACAAACAGGGCTGATTACACATGTGCCAACATTTCAGCATGAGTGAAGAGTGAATTACAGTAAATGAATATGTGCGAGCCAGTGACATCAGAGTAGCAGCGATCGCATGAATGTGTGTTCACAGGAGGGTGAGTGTAGAATGTCTTGTGCACTTGCTGACTGAATACTGTTTTTCAACTGAAATGACTTAATTTGTTAGCATCAGAATAGCATCGCAGTCTCTCGACTGGAGCACTAACCCATCTGGCAGCCACCATTCCACATTTCCTGAGGATCATAGTTGGATGATTGGAGGCGCTGGCCGGAGGGGTAGATCCGGCTCAGCTGCTTGCTGTTGTGTCTTGCAAAAAGCTTTCCTGCAAATAAAAAGAAATAAAACCACATGCCATGATACAATAGCAGCTGATTTAATTTTCAGTAAAATCATGTGCAAGAAGGCACCTCGCTCTGTGTAATGTCAAAAATGCAATTATTTCCACGGCTGTACCCGAGTCTTTGATGAGCCTGAGGGCGTCACTTTCTGAGAAAGAGGACATTTCATTCGGTGGCTTTTCAGACATATTTTCAAATCCTTGGAAGGGGACGCTCCTGCAGTACACCACCAGCTCTGATAGCTCCGGGCTGAGTTTTGAACTGACCTAAGAAGAGCAAATGTATCCATAACACAAAATTGGTTCATCATGTAAAGCGTTCACATTAACAGCTTCTCAGACAGTTTGCAAGGGCGTAATGACAGGCCTTCCTGAAACTGACCTTTGCAGGATCTCTCTTGGGTGTGTTCTTGTTGCTGCTAGCTAGTTCGTCATCTGAGCTTGAAGAGAAGCTGGCAGAGCTGCCAGTCTTGCCTAGCTGGCCCAGGTGAGGAATATGTTTCTTTCCCTTTACCAGAATACGGCACTTTAGCTCCTGCGAAGAAATGAATTGGAACAAATTACTTCATTAGGAAACGGGACAACCACAGGCCTTTGAAAAAGCTTCCAGCTGTGTCCATATACCTCAGGAGAAGGCAGATCCTTCAGCAGCTGGTCACTCAGAGGCTTGGTGAGCAGCTTGCTGCCCAGAATGGTGCGGAGGTGTTTGGCCATGACAGCCTGCTGCTCCACAGAACAGTGATTCTCTAAGGACAGGATTAGAGGGTACGGGGACGCCTGCAGGGACAAACAGAGGAAAACTCTTATGCTAATCCATTAAAATGCAATTGGACCACAAAACAGTGTAATGCAACACCATGTCAAAGTCAAAATACTGCAGGGTTGCTACAGAGCCAAGAATGCAAGTGTATCCACAAAAAGTGCAGGCGCCTGTTAAAGCGAGGAGTCAAGAATCTGGATTTGTTTAGTGACTGATTGCTCGCTTATTCAAGCCTCAGTAAAAAACAGAGAAGAGGAGGAGGAGAAGAGGAGAAACAGTGTGTGAAGTATGCCACAGCTTTCAGGGAGCTCAATTTTTTTCCACCTTTTCGTTGTCAGAAACGACAGATACTATATTTATAAAGCTTTTATTTTCCACTTTGCGAAGGCCAGAAAGAAGATCCTTTATAAAGGTTCTTTCTCCTGTTTCTGGTCAGGAAAATAAAAAATGTGAACTGTTTTTTTGGAGATTTGAAAAGAAAACTAAAGACTACTCTCTTTTTACTTATGTATTCCCTGTGCTAAAGTGAAAAATGTGTACTTGTTTCAGCTTTTATTTATAATTTGTTCTAGTAAGAATCAAGAGTCATAGATGACTGAAAGCCTAATTTTACACTTGATCCATGATGCTGAAGATACAGAAAAAAAAAATTCACAAATCCTGTCCTCAGAGGACCTTGTGTTTTATTACCAGGTTCCCCCTGCCTCCCCTAGCCTTCATGCCTTGGTTTCACTGACCTTAAAGGCGTACTGGGCGATGGTTTCAATGACCTCCTTAAAGGGCACTTTGGAAGTGAGAGTGTGGCCGTGGTATATGACAGGCTCTCCTTTATCTCCATCCCAACAGTCCAGCTCCACACAGCGGCAGCCCTGGTTCAGAGCTCTACCAGTGACAAACAAAACACGGAAAAACACTGAAACTAGCATCATTTGTGTTTATATAACTGCTTCTTGCAAGTATTTGATGGAGATCCGTCTGAATACCTGATGTATGGCTCAGTACTGCTGGCGCTGGTCACTTGGTCCTTGGTAAGGTAGGTGTTGTGGGATGAGGAAATGAAGTAGTGAGCCAGAGGACGGGTCATGTCTTGGTGGACTCTGGCATGGTCAGGGTTGAACACATCATTCTCCAGAGACAGCATGTACATGGTGAAACCATTCTGAGTCATAAACTGGTTCTTTTGAGCTGCAATGAATGGAGAAAGTGTCTCCATGAAGTCGCTTATGTTTATATAAACTAATACAAGGACACAAATAAATGGAAAATAAACCAAGACAAGGGGAGGCTCTTGCTTTATGACAGTTTCCTTCATCTGTCAGGGACTAAAGAAACCTGGAGAAATCCTCTATTTCACATTTCTTCACTTCCCCTATAATAGTTTATCAAAAATTGCTCTACATAACTATGATAATAACTCGTCAATCTAAAGTGTTTTTGTGCTTGTGTTCTGCAAAATTGCATGTTTTTAACACTTCCTCTTCTAATACTTTTTCCCCTGGTGTTTTACTGTACTGCCTGGCTGCAGATTTATAATATTCTGTATTTTGGCCACGCCAAAGTTTCCTGTTTTGCAATATCTTATTTTATTACTCAGCTTGGACACTGAACAGTCAGATCTATCATTGATTTACAATTTATAACATGTGGCCTGTTCATAACCCGCTGACCACCAGGGTTGCTCATAAAAATAGGCCATAACCTATTTTTAGCTTGTAAAAAAACAATTTTTTTTACTACTTTAGTAAAAATAATACTTCTGTCACATCTCCTGTCTACTCTGCTCTCTCTCTCTCTTTCTTTCTCTCTTTCTCTCTCTCTCTTTCTTTCTCTCTTTCTCTCTCTCTCTTACTTCTCAGCCACACCTCCTCATTACTCTGCCTGTCACACCTCCTCATCAGTTTATCACTCTCACCTGTGAGCCCGGCTGGGCTCATTAGGTAGAGGGTATATATTCACCTCTCTCTTCTCTGTTCTCTGCCAGATTGTATCTACCACCGTGTGTTACTCTCCAGCGTTTTCTCCTGTCTGTTTTTCTGATCCGGACCCTGTTAGTTCCTGACCTGCCCTGCCTGCCGCCTGGAGATTCACCTGCCCGCCTGTTAGACCACGTCTCCCTGTCTGAGCCCCCGGTAACCGACCAGCCCTGTCTGACCACGTCTCTCCGCCTGACCCCCGGTTAACTGACCTGCCTTCTGTCCTCTGGCCTTGTCTCCTGCCTGCTCCCCTCTGGACTCGTCTGGATCTCCTGGTTTCGGACCCCCGCCTGTCTCTGGTTAACCTGTTGTCTGTCCCTTGTCGGTTGCTTGTCTGCTTCCTAATAAAGACTGTGCTCACCGAGCACCTTAAACTGCACTTGGGTCCTCCGTTGTACTTGTTTCAGTACAATCTGGCCACAATGGACCCAGCAGTTCGAACCGCGGAGGGGGCTCGCTTGGACCGAGTGGAGCAGGGAGTAGCTGCCATCGCTGCACAGGTCCAGCAGCTGGTGGCTCTCAGAACACAGCAGACTTCTTCCACTCCTGCTCCGCTGCCTCCAGCTTCAGTCCCAGGTTCACCATCTGACTCTGTGCCGGAGCCCCGGGTAGGGGAGCCGGAGCGCTACGCCGGGGACCCAGAAGGCTGCAATCCTTTTATCACGAACTGCTCCATCCTGTTCGCTCTGCAACCACGCACGTTTGTTACAGAGGCAGCCAGGGTCGCCTTCGCAATTAATCACCTCACCGGCAGAGCTGTTCCCCACAGCCGAGTGGGAAAAAAGTACCCCCGCCTGCTCTTCATTCCAGGCTTTCAGTGAGGAGCTGCGGAAGGTTTTCGGACCGGTGACCACGGGACCTGACGCTACTGGCGGCCTAATGAGCATCAATCAAGGTAATCGATGCGTTTCTGATTACGCCATAGACTTCCGCACTCGGGCTAGACTCAGTACCTGGAACTCTGATGCTCAGTGTGACACTTATCTGAGAGGACTAGCCCCTTATATCAAGCATCAGCTGGTTTCTTTTGACCTTCCCCCTTCCCTGGATGGATTAATTGAACTAACTACAAGGTTGGACCGACGCATACAGCTGTGGAGACAGGAGTCACGTCGGGAGGTGGGAGAGCACCGAGCCTCAGTCCGAGCTCCGGGGTTACCACCTCCTTCCGACCCACAGACTGAGACTTTTCCTGTAGAAAGGGTGGAGCCGATGCAGGTGGTACGAACCAGGGTGTCAGCGGAGGAAAAGGAACGACGGCGCCGAGAGAATCTGTGTCTATACTGCGGTCAGGCTGGACATTTTATTTCCGGATGTCCAGTAAAAGAGGAGGGCTCGGCAGCTAAGAGGGGCATCCTGCTGAGACGGTCCCAGATATCCGCCCATAACTCCCGACCTTTGTTCCATGTTCAGCTCCAGTTGGCAGGAGGTCCTCTCACCCTCGCTGCCTTCATAGACTCAGGGGCGGATGTCAACCTAATTGGGGAGGATCTCATCAGGCAGGTGGGCGTTGACCTGATTCCTCTGTCCCGTCCTGTGTCAGCCCGTGCGCTGGATGGGCATCTCCTTGGAACTGTCACTCATCAGACTAAGCCCATCCAGATGTTTTTGTCTGGAGACCATCACGAAACTATTCAGTTCCACGTCCTGAAGTCACCTGATCCCCCGTTAATTCTTGGTTATCCCTGGCTCCGGCGTCACAACCCACATATAGACTGGTCCACGGGGTTCATTCTGGGATGGAGCCCCACCTGTAAATCCATCTGTCTCCAGCAGAACCGTGGCCTGAATTCTCCAATCAGCTCCTGTTCAGCTATAGATCTGTCCCGGGTTCCGTCTGAATACCTCGACTTCCAGGAGGTCTTCAGTAAGGCCAGGGCCACATCGCTACCACCGCATCGTCCATATGATTGTGCCATTGATCTCCTGCCTGGCACAACTCCTCCTAAGGGACGCCTTTACTCTCTGTCGGCTCCTGAGAGGGAGGCTATGGAGACCTATATCAACGATGCCTTGGCTGCAGGCATTATTCGGCCGTCCTCATCTCCTGCTGGAGCAGGGTTTTTCTTCGTTGACAAAAAGGACAAGACTCTCAGACCCTGTATAGATTACCGGGGATTAAACGACATCACTGTTAAGAACCGTTACCCTCTCCCCCTCATTTCCTCTGCGTTCGAGCTGCTGCAGGGGGCTACCATCTTTACTAAATTGGATCTCCGGAACGCTTACCATCTGGTACGGATCCGTGAGGGGGATGAGTGGAAGACGGCTTTTAATACCCCCACTGGTCATTACGAGTACCTGGTTATGCCCTTCGGATTAACCAATGCCCCCGCAGTGTTTCAGGCACTTATCAATGATGTCCTTAGGGAGATGCTGAATAAATTCGTGTTTGTGTATCTGGATGACATTTTGATTTTTTCTCGGTCTAAACAGGAGCACATTCATCACGTCCAGGCGGTGCTGCAGCGCCTTCTTGAGAATTCCCTGTTTGTGAAGGCCGAGAAGTGCGAGTTTCACGCCACGTCGGTGTCATTCCTGGGTTACATTGTGGGGCGGAACCGGATGGAAATGGATCCAGCCAAGGTTTCAGCTGTCACCTCCTGGCCCGTCCCCGAGTCCCGAAAACAGCTCCAGAGATTCCTGGGGTTCGCCAACTTTTACCGGAGGTTCATTCGAGGTTACAGCACTGTGGCAGCCCCTCTCACCGCCCTCACATCTTCCAAGGTTCCGTTCCGTTGGTCTGCGGCTGCTGACAAAGCTTTCAGACACCTGAAGGACCGCTTCAGCTCTGCACCCATTTTACGGGTTCCGGACCCGGAGAGACAGTTTGTAGTGGAGGTGGATGCCTCTGATGTGGGGGCTGTACTCTCTCAACGGTCAGCTGATGATCAGAAAATGCATCCTTGTGCTTTCTTTTCCAGACGATTATCTCCTGCAGAAAGAAATTATGATATCGGCAATCGTGAACTGCTGGCAGTGAAATTAGCGTTGGAGGAGTGGCGGCACTGGCTGGAGGGGACCAAGGTTCCATTTCTGGTTTGGACTGACCATAAAAATCTGGAATACATCCGAACAGCCAAAAGGCTCAACTCCCGTCAAGCTCGTTGGTCATTGTTTTTCACCCGTTTTAACTTCTCTCTCTCCTACCGGCCAGGTTCCAGAAACATCAAACCTGATGCCCTGTCTCGCCAGTTCCTGGTCGGGGAGGAGAGCAGTGACCAGCCAGACCCCATCCTCCCAGCCTCACATCGCGTCGCAGTCCTCACCTGGGATGTGGAGGAACGAGTTAAAGCCGCCCTGGAGGATCAGCCGGGTCCTAGTGCCTGTCCCCCCAACCGCCTGTTCGTACCTCAGGCTTTAAGGTCAGAAGTCTTACAATGGATACATGGATCAAAACTAACTTGTCACCCGGGTATTCAGCGCACCGTGGAGGTATTGCAGCGGCGGTTCTGGTGGCCATCCCTGGTGGAAGACACCTCTGAGTTCGTCAACGCATGCCCGGTCTGTAATCAGCACAAGACTCCTCGTCGCTCCCCAGCCGGACTCCTTCAGCCGCTGCCTATTCCCCATCGACCCTGGTCACACATCTCCTTAGACTTTGTTACCGGTCTACCTCCCTCTGAGGGGAATACGGTTATTCTGACGGTGGTAGACCGTTTCAGTAAAATGGCGCATTTCATTCCCCTGCTCAAGCTCCCTTCAGCTAAGGAGACTGCTGAGACGGTTCTCGTTAATGTGTTCCGTTTACACGGCATCCCAGTGGACGTCGTGTCAGATCGAGGTCCCCAGTTCACCTCTGTGTTCTGGCAGGAATTCTGCCGGTCGCTGGGTGCCTCTTCCAGCCTGTCATCGGGGTTCCATCCTCAATCTAATGGCCAGACAGAGAGGATGAATCAGGAGATGGAGACAACCCTCCGCTGTATTGCGTCTCAGCATCCTACAACCTGGGCTAAACAGCTGTTGTGGGTGGAATACGCCCACAACACCCTCTCCTGTCCTGCCACGGGACTCACCCCGTTCCATTGCGCTTACGGGTATCAACCTCCACTGTTTCCTACAGCGGAAGAAGAGTCATCCTGTCCCTCGGTTCAAGCTTTCATCCACCGCTGCCGTCGGACATGGTTTAAAGCTAGAGCCGCTTTGAAGCGTGCGGCTAGTAGGTATTCTAGAACCGCCAATCGCCATCGCTCACAGGGCCCCCAGTATCAGGTGGGGCAGAAGGTATGGCTGTCCACCCGGGACCTGCCCCTTAGGACTGAATCTAAGAAACTGGCCCCGAAAGTCATAGGTCCATTTCTTATTGAAAAGGTGATAAATCCGGTGGCTGTTAAGTTGAAGCTTCCTCGTGCTATGCGCATCCACCCTACCTTCCATGTTTCCAAAGTAAAACCAGTCCGTGAAAGCCCTTTGATGCCGGTCTCTCAGCCACCGCCTCCGCCCCGGATGATTGACGGTGCCCCAGCCTTCACTGTGCGCCGTTTACTTCGCTCTCGGCGCCGGGGTAGGGGTCTCCAGTACCTGGTCGACTGGGAGGGTTACGGCCCCGAAGAGAGGTCATGGGTCCCGGCACGTCAGATACTAGATGGTCAGCTTATCCGGGATTTTCACCATTTGCACCCTGATCAGCCATCTAATAACCATTGTCGCACCGCAGACAATAGTGTGGTTTCTCCTCCTTCCCACGCTCCTGAATCACCGTCTGTGGAGGAGAGCTCTTCGGAGGCGGAGGAGGGGTCAAGATCTGAAGAGGAGGTCCTGTCTGAAGAATACTGACCCTCCTCCGGACCCCCTCCACCCACCCGACTCTGGTTATCCTGTTTTGGGACGTCAGGGGCCGTCCCTTGAGGGGGGGGTTCTGTCACATCTCCTGTCTACTCTGCTCTCTCTCTCTCTTTCTTTCTCTCTTTCTCTCTCTCTCTTTCTTTCTCTCTTTCTCTCTCTCTCTTACTTCTCAGCCACACCTCCTCATTACTCTGCCTGTCACACCTCCTCATCAGTTTATCACTCTCACCTGTGAGCCCGGCTGGGCTCATTAGGTAGAGGGTATATATTCACCTCTCTCTTCTCTGTTCTCTGCCAGATTGTATCTACCACCGTGTGTTACTCTCCAGCGTTTTCTCCTGTCTGTTTTTCTGATCCGGACCCTGTTAGTTCCTGACCTGCCCTGCCTGCCGCCTGGAGATTCACCTGCCCGCCTGTTAGACCACGTCTCCCTGTCTGAGCCCCCGGTAACCGACCAGCCCTGTCTGACCACGTCTCTCCGCCTGACCCCCGGTTAACTGACCTGCCTTCTGTCCTCTGGCCTTGTCTCCTGCCTGCTCCCCTCTGGACTCGTCTGGATCTCCTGGTTTCGGACCCCCGCCTGTCTCTGGTTAACCTGTTGTCTGTCCCTTGTTGGTTGCTTGTCTGCTTCCTAATAAAGACTGTGCTCACCGAGCACCTTAAACTGCACTTGGGTCCTCCGTTGTACTTGTTTCAACTTATATACACTCACTATCTATGTCTAAATAATTTGTTCAACTTGTATGGAACTCAATTCTATTTGCAGTTTTAATTCCTTTATCTCAAGATTACAATCTAAGTATTTTGTGACCTCAAGATAAATAATCTTGTTCTCTCAAGATAATGAAATAAAGTGTTTTAGTAGTGCTGCATGCTCTTATGTCGAATGTTGTAGTGTGTAGTATAGTGATAAATCCACCTCCAGTTATACGTCTGTCCTTAATTCTTACTGCGGGACACAAGAGTTTCTTATGTTTATCTGAAGGGCAAGGCCAGCATGCATAGATGGCAGCTTGATGATTGCAGAACTGCTTTATCCTACAGATCTAAGAGTACCCATCACTGATAAAAACATCCGACTGTACTTCAATCAACATTTAACACAAATGATCTTATTACAAGGGCAAATTGGCTTTTATAGTCTTGCAATAAATATGAACTATTATGAATGAACAACATCCTCTTACACCCGTACCAGGGGACAGCCTCTGTTCCATCTGTGTTGCCATGGTAACGCTACGTGATGCTTGTAGCAATATATACATACTATACTTCCACGTAGCCAGAAAAAGTAAACTAAAGCCAAAACAAAACCAATCGAAAACAGAGCACAACGCAAACAACAATCACTTAGATGGACAATTATCTAAAACATGCTAACAGTCTGAGACCAGCATATGTCGCGAACAATTTAATAAAACAACAGACCAATGAGACAAACTTTGCAGCGCTAAACTAACACTAAACAGATCCAACCGTGCAAGTATTATTTCCCTACCGTTCAAACTCACTGAACCAGCCAAAGAAGTGGAAAACTAAAGGTTACATTAAGAAGCAATAATTATGGATTTTATCTAACCTTTGCTGTTTTCTGATCATAACTCAGTTTTACATGAATGAAGCTTCTTCTATTGGCTAATCCAGGGGTGACAAACTCATTTTAGTTCAGGGGCCACATTCAGCAAAATTTGATCTGAAATGGGCCAAACCAGTAAAATAATAACATAACAATATATAAATAATGTTAACTCCAAACTTTTTTCTGTTTTAGAGCGAAAAAAGTAAATTTACATAATGAAAAGGTTTGCATCTACAAACTATCCTTTCAAAAGATGTGATTTACATGAACAAACTGAAAAATAAGTGTAATTTTAACAATATTATGCCTCGGTTTATCATTTACACATGTACATTATAAGTTACAGATCACAGTGGATCTACAAACACACAAAACATTTAATAACAGGCAGAATATTGTTCAAATTGTACTTACTTCTCTTAAGACATTTCAGGTTGTTCATATTTGTTCAGGTTATTCACATTTTTTGCAAAATTATACTTTATTTTAGTGTAAATACATGAAAATATTTACATTTACAAAAAGAAAAATTTGGAGTTGTCATTATTTATATGTTATTATGATAGTATTTTATTGGCCCTGCCTACTTGAGATTGAATTGGTCTGAATGTGGAACCTGAACTAAAAGGATTGTTAATATCTTAGTGTAATTTTTGCATCTCACAAATTCATCCCAAGGGCCAGATTGGACCCTTCGGCAGGCCGGATTTGGCCCCCGGGCCGCATGTTTGACACCTGTGGGCTAATCCATTCTTTTGTGTTACATTGAAATGATTCCATACTAGAGACAAATTTAACAGGTTAAACAACCCACTCTCACTGCAGGCAACAATAGAAGACATCCCAAGCTTTCATAGATGTCACTAAATCATTATTTTGGCAGTAAAAATACAACACTAAAACAGACTTTTCCAGTGTGTGGATGAGGATTTTGTGGGTTCTTTCTTTAAATCCTTTAATCATTACTCTCAGGACCTACCCCAGTCATTGAGCTCATAGGTGAGTATAAGACTCTGAGCATGAAGCAGTGAAGCATCTTCGCCTTGGTCTCCCAGGAAGTCACGCAGCTCAGCAGTGGAGAGCACACAGCCGTTACTCGAATAGTGTCTGAACACGGCGTCCAACTCAGGCCGCCGCAAGAGCTCCCTGCAGAACTCCTCGATCTCTATGTGATCTAGACGCCCATCACCAGACCGGTCACACCTCTGAGACGCAGGTGAAAGGGATGAATGAAGACACAAAATCATAACCAAAGACAAAGATATCAAACATGGCATACTTTTGTTTTGGGAGTGTTTCCAAGTCTCTGTGGGGTAGACTGTTCCATAATAATCCAAACCAGCTGTGCATTAAAATATAGCTCTCTGAGGAGGGTCACTATTGGAAATTGCATTGGGAAAAAGGATAAAACTGGCAATTCAGCTGTAATAGAGAGCCGAGGGACCTAGCAGGCAGTAATCCCCCACAATAAAGAAATAACTGGCTTTTGATTTGTTGCAGGGAAGATAACAGGGAGGGGGTACAGATCCAGTGGAGGGCTAGTGGTTGGCTTGCCGCTGGCTTGATAATTGAACACAGACTGCAGACTCCAGGGTGTCTTCAAAAATATAACTAAATATTCTCCTGCTCCTCTTATTACACTTTTTCCTCCCAGAATGCAGCTCATTTGAATTATATCTAATATCTGCTGACCAAAAGGCACTAGAGGAGATAATAAAGATTTATATTATATATACATGAGAGCACTGACCTTGAATAAACAGCGAGCGTACTGTTCACTTAGGTCGATGTTGATCATCTGCAGCAGCCTTTTGACTTCATCGTAGCTCATCTTGCCATCCTGATTCTGATCTGCTCGCCTTAAGTAGCTACGAATCCAAGTGTAGAGCGTTAAGGAATAACACCAGGCTACATCTTAAGATTTATTTATGATGTGCGGTCAAATACTCAGATCTTATATACATTGGATTATATTTCCTTATGTGGATGCTCTTCTACATGAGACATTTTAAGTTTCACTCTGCCTTAATAGATCTTTTAATCTGGCATTTATTGTTAGCCTTGAAAGGTGCTCTTTGTTATCACACCCCCAAATTTTATTTTTCTTAATCTCCAAACTTGTGGCAATTGGTTTCTTGATTTGTGCTACTTAATAAAATGGCTGACCCTTAAGCACACTGACGATGAAAATTAACTATTTTTTGCAAAATACTGTACATCAGACGATATCAATAGTAATGCACAATATGCACTGACTCAGAGTTTGGTCTATGATATTTTTTGCAAATACAGCAAAGAAATTAAATTAAAATTGATATTTTTGCAAAAGACATGCTAATGGGACAGATTAGTAAGGGCAGGATGGACGATATCTGACAGAAGTTGTTTTATTTGTACTGATTTGGATACGTTTTTACAGACATAAAAACTAAAAATTGCCCACATCTACATTCTTTATTGTTAAATTTGATGTCCAATTCCAGATTTATTTTTAAGTAATTTAACTTTCAGTGATTCAGTGATCATTTTAGGCATTTATAACTTTGACATGGAAGTTTGGGCCAACAGTTTCTAAGCTAAAGATTCTGTCTAGCATCGTGGTTTTTCTCAGGGAGAGGAATAATATCAGGCAATTAATCAGTACCACCCCTTAAAAAAACACTATCTCTTGACATTATAAAGCCAGAAGAATAATAAAAACAGGAGTTGATTTGTTGCTTGTGTACCTAAACCTCCATTTAAAGAGGAGCTTGGCCAATATTAATGTGCAAGTGAGTCAACAGCAACAAGAGACTAATTTTAGTTCGTCACCTGTACCTGCAGGTGTGTAAACTGTAGCGGGGAAAACCCACACACACAACCCCATTCAGAATAAACAGATTCTAAGCTGCTAACAAGATAGCAGATAGCATAAACAAGATGACTGCCATGCTAATTTATAATTGTACAAAAATATACCCACAGAGAATAAGGGAGAAATAAACAGAGATGATGAGAATGTTATAGACTATCTGATATCTACACTCCTCCCTTGGCTGTGATCGAGTGTAATTAACAGTGATAGTCAGACTATATTTAGACTGAGGTTTTTTTATCTAGTTATTACTGCTCACCTTAGCTATGCTGTAGACGTGGGATGGCACATGTGACAGTGGAGTCAGTCACCATAGCAATGCAGCTACTCTATATTTATTCTAGCATATTGAAAACCGGGAAGGATATTGGTCCAGTTTCTCCTTCTGACTCATGTTGGCCACACACTCCTTCAAGGTGCGGAGGCCACGCACCCAGCGTTTAGCCTCATCCTCACATGGGCACAGCAGGTCCAGGCTCTTCCTGGCTCCTCTGAAGACCACGGTGAAGCACCGGTTCTCTGGCACTGACCCAGATAGCGGCCTCAGCGCCTCGGACTTACAACCTTCACGAACACACTCCACTTCTGTCACTGCAACTAAAGACAGGAGAAAGTAGAGGACACTGAAAAGTTTTATCTTGCTGAATAAACACATCTTTGGCAGAAGATCAAGCAGGCAGAGTTAAAGGTCAAAGGATGAGTGTTTTTGAGGAATTGTAAATCCCACCAAGATGAGTGACATGGCAATGTGATTGTAATAAATAGCAATACAGGCTTCTCAAGAAGATAATTTTAACCTGGTAGTGGTGAGAGTCACAGAAACTTACACACAAGTAGAAGCATGTCTGTTTATCCTACATGTATTAAATTACATTGTACTGAAATGGTACAAAGCGCCATCCCACTAAAGCATATTTCAAAACCATTAGAGCATGCAAATGGTACATGTTTATTAAGAACCTTAATATTACCTACCAAAAACCAAAATAATATTTGAGATAGTTGTAAGTAGTAAGGCTTCTGGCCTATTCCTTTTTTTGGTTTTTGTGTTTATTGTGGTTGTTGTACTGTGTGCGGTGATTACTGTACAAACCAAAAATAAACACTTCAATTCATTCATTCATTCATTCATTCATTCATTCATACCAAATCCTCCAAACTCTCCTTAAACTCCTTATTTCAACTTACAGAAATGATACTGACATAATTTTGTATGGTTTTACTTTACTGTTTTAAAAAGAAGAATATTTATTTGTCAGCATATTTTTATGCAACATGCAACATACACTGAAACTGATCCATCACTAGCTGATCATGCAGAAACACACAACACACTGCAGACTGGGAGCAGTGGGCTGCCATGTTAGGCAACCAGGGAGCAAAAGGATGGAAGGGGGGTTAAGTACCTGGCTCAAGGGCACATTGGCCAGTCTGGGGAACCGGTGTCACAAGCCGCTTCTATAACATGGCAATGTTAGCAGAGTATGCTACACTGATCCTCCTTTTTAACAGAAGGTACTGCACTACAGTGAAAAAGTACATGGAGAATGTGGGCATCGATCCCACTGCCTCTTGCATGCTAAGCGAGCGCTCTACCACTTGAGCTAATTCCCCTCTGACAAACCATTAAGAAGTTTCAAGTAAATGTTTTAACACTACTGTATTTTATTGCTTCATTACAAATGGAAAGCTACACATGCTGTATAAAATGCTGATGTCCCACGTTTTCATGCCACTACTTACACAGTGTCAGTTTGGGTCCTGAGATCAATTTTAGCCACTCCTGCATTTATGGTCAGAAATCTGGTTTAGAGCATTCCCATCATTTTGAATTTAATTTGTTCAAAGTCTGAAAATCAGTGTGTAACTTGCATACCTGTTTTTCGGTTAATGACATTTTAATGTGTGTACAACTGTTCATATTTCACAAACCTAACCAGTTACCACCATAGCTGTTATAACCACAGCTGACTAACATCTTTGACATGGACTCATATTGTTTAAAACTGTCACAACCAAAAATATTCACCAGGCAGCAAAGAGATGGAGGAAATTGGTTTCAATAGTGATATGATTTGACATTTCGAGGGTTGCAGTTTTGGACAGCCTATTTGACCAGTACTTTATTTTGAACATGTGAAGATTATTATTACCTTAAATATGTTGTGTTTGAACAGATAACAGACAGATCTTGTTAAACAGGATTTGGATAAATGCTTAAATTCATTTTTTGATTATGGAACAGCAGTGTGCATTCATTTTGTGGAATGGCCATTATAACATTATACATACAATATAATGTATATCCAATAAAAAGAAGCTTCATCATTTTTCTGATGGACAACATTACAAAAAGGTTACTTTTTAGAGCTTTATGTGAACTCTTATCTTACATTTGCAGGGCTCTGGTGAGACTTTGCGGCCCAGAAAAGGCAGTCAAGCACAAACACACACTGGCTCCTTGCTCATCCAAACACAACAACTTTATTCAGCCCAGGACCTTGTCTATTTCTGCACTGGGATGCCTGCAGTGTAACATTCACTCTGTGGGGCAACACTAAGTGTCTGTCCTGACAATAGCCTCATTCTCCTGCTAGAGATCGTGAAGCCTCTGCTCTCCACCTCCTCAAAAATTACTCCACATTCCTCCTTTGTGGTTGTCTCAGAAACATGGCAAAAGTTACACGTACGTATGGGGGGAAGTGTTACCAGCACTAGTGTAAAATGTTACGTCAAGTGCATTGGAGCATCGGACCTGGAGAGCTGCCTGAGGCTAGAAAAGGAGGGAAATGCCAAAACACAAACACACTCAGACCCTCAGCAGCCTGTCACTGTCATTATCAGTATCTGTCCCACCATGGCCTGTTGACATCATTGTAAGGAGTGTTACGCACAGCAACACAGCCACTCTGTGTCTATTTCTGTCACAGCTACAAACCTACAAACCTGCCCACTCGTGTCAGGCCAGTGGGGGGTTAGCATTGAACCACATTCCAACATCATAACAGAGGACTCAGACGGATGAGGAGGGTAGAGGTCATGCAGTCAGAAAGAAAACGAAAAAGGTGAAGGAGACACACATCATATATATGAGCCCACAGACAAATCAGCTTTAAAAATTCAGCACGTAAACCAATTGCACTTTGTCATTCTCCCCACACTCTTATCTCTTTGGTTTAAATACACTTGCTGTGTCAATAAAACAGAGAAATCGGAGGAGGTGAAATACCTCTGCGGGGGTTAAAAGGGCGAATGTGTTACTCTTTAAGCGCCTTTGTGTCGGCATTTATATTGTATTTAACACACGTCTTTTCATCATTACAAATGTCTCAGACTTGCTGTTTTATTTACTCGTCCAGGCTTTTGTGTTTGAGTAATTTAGGCCACTGCTGTACCTCTGAGATGCTGTAGTAGAAAGCATTAACAAGAAATGTGCCCTACATACTGACAACCGCAGACTGATTCCTATAATAACTTCAGCCAAGACAGCGAGAGGGTTCACAGTGTAAATGACAGTTTAACTTCACAATGAAAATGAAAATTGAAGCAATTAAAAATATAATCTATACAAGTTTGCATGGTGAGATGTACTGTGCATAATTGTTTGTTTTTATTACACTTCCTGTATTAAATAATTCAGAGGGCACCAAAAGATAAGCTGTGGATTTTCACAAAACAGCCTTTAAACAGCCTGAAATATATGAAAATTAATATAACAGTTTTACTTCACAATAAACTTCTTCGAACCGGGTCAGTGTTTGCAGGCTAATGAGAAACATTTTCTGAATAGGCTTCAGAAAATGTTGGAAATTGTTCCTGGGAAGACACTGCTGAGAATTAAATGTAATTCTGTGATGCTTTTAACAACGTAAAAAAAAAAAAAGTCTGTACTTCTTCACTGAAGTTAGAGTGAAGTTAGTTGAGAACTTCAGCAGATAAAAACAAACTTGCAGCTCAACAAACAAAAATCAAACTGAACAATGGACTGAATACAAGCATTGCTTCCTGATTGTTTCAGAGCGGTGACAAACAAATATAGCCACACCTCTTCCTCCTCATGTCTCACTGGCCAAAAGGTCTTGAGGACAGCTGACAGTTTGAGAAGCATAGACTGAATATAATTAGTGGACAGTGGGTCTAAGATGTCACTCATATGTCTCTGAACTGCCATGCATAGGCCAGTAGTTTGCATTTTAGCCACTGACAGAGTGACTTTTTGGAGCTACAAGTGACCCCTTTTTGGACAAAATGAGCAGAACTATAGGAGACTGAGTGGTCAGCGATGATCTAATGTGAAGAGCTGGATTACTAAAACAGTAAACTCCATCAGTCACAGCATAACTAAGTAATCTGACAGTCTTGTTGGCATCACAACTGCAGTGGAGATGTCTGTGAGGGAAAAACTAATAAATGTACACCTAAATGAGAGTCAGAATAAAACTGATGAGTCCAGAAGAGTCCTGGAAAAAAATTCTTGGTTTATTTTTACTGTGAAATTCAATGGAAGTCTGTGGGAGCTGAGCTATTCAGAGCCACCCCAGAGGACGTCAGCGGTATTACAACTTTAACATGCTTCTGCATTAGCTTTACTTTGGAGCTGAGGCTGAGAATCAGTGCACAGGGATATTCAAAAAAAAGAGTTTTCTAACTTTTGAATGGCTGCCATAGGGGCGCTGTAGTTGCATCGTTCCTCCGGCAACATTCAGTTGTTTGTCGAAAAACAACAGCGATCAACTCAGTGGATCGTGATATGCTGATACGCATCTGGGAGGAATTCTCTTATCGCATTGATGTTGTTGATGTAAGACAGGAAATTAAGGTTGATTGTGAGTAGAATACTTGTGACTTGCCTGGAGTTTTCTATTGCTTTTCCTTATTAAAATATTGCGTAATGAAATTGGTTCATTCTTTTTGAATAACCATGTATAAGTGTGTGCTCTGCCCAGAGTTTTGTCGCTAAGACAGAACTGCAACACAACTGCAGAAATTGAGAAGTTGCTTTGTTTTTATATATTGTGGCGTTGCTTTTCTTTTTGGCACCACGTCTTAGTTTTTGGTGATTTTCTCTTGCTCTTTGCTCATTTTTCAATGATGTTACCAGTGACTCACTCCATGTGCATGGACATGGTCTGTTTCGGCAAACCAATTAAGAAGGATTGTGATTGGTGGATCACTGTGCGCAGTATGTGTCAGGTACCCAGGGTTGAAATTAGATGAGAACACGTTGAGTTCATTTGCCTCCTACATTGCAGGACCTGTGATGTGACTATTGCGCACATGTACATCGTGATGCCGATGCTCAAACGATATATTGTGCAGCTCTATTACACGCTGTGCCTTTCAATACAAAAGTTGGGAAACTGGTTGACCTAGACCTTTAATGACTTGTGTTTGATTATCTTTCACTTAATCTTCCATTGAATATATTCAAAATTCACACAAAAAGCTAAAATGATTCAGCCCAAACCCACAGATTACGTCCCCCTGGAGAACCAAGGCCAAACATGCAGAATAGTCACAGAAGACATCTTCATGGGAACTGGCTTCATTATTTAAGATCATTATTTTTATCTTCTGATGCATGCTTTAATTGTCAGCCTAGCAAAAGAGACACAAACCAGCCTTTTATTTACTGGTACTTTAGTACTATTGCATTCACTTTTTCATGTTTGCATTTTTTCCAAGACACACGGTCTGTGGTAAGACAGTTTGCAGTCCTAACTGATTTTCTTTCCTTACCAAGAAAATAAGCAGTCCTTTAAACAAGGCACAGTAGAGGAGAGGGCATGAGATGGAGCTGAGATAAAACAAGTTGACGGCTCTGCACAGCGAACAGGCTGAATGAGCGCACTGACTGTAAAGGACTGGTGTAGGCCTGCTGGTTTGATTCTACATTACCCCCCACCCCATCCCCCTGCAGATAAGTATCCCTGAGGCAAAGCCCTTTTCCTTCTAATCAGACACCTCTTAAGTTTCCTTTGCCACATAAAAACCCTCTTACAGAAAACCAGTTCCCGTTCATGAGCCCAATCACTTTAGATCCTCGTCTTCCCTCATGTCTATCCTTTTTGCTCTAGGTCCTTTTCCTCTTTTTTACCCCACTATAAATCCTTCGATGAGCCCACACACAGTCCGGTCTACTTACATGTCTGCTGAGCTTTGGCCTTGCGGGAGCTTTTGGTGGATTCACACCACACTGTGAGTCCGTCCTCCAGCAGCCGCAGGTTACGGCTCTTTTGCCACCTCTGGGAGCGAACTTTCACCATGCTTGAGCCTTGCATCATCACGCGCACATCCTCATTGTCCAGCAGCCCTGGAGCATGTAAACAGACAAAACAAAGTGGGATATTTATGTGTGAAAAACATGCCTTGCTTTACTTATTTTGCTGCTGTTGTTGAGATAAAGGACAAGGATGGACTGTGACGGAAAAATCTGTTCACTTTCTCAGCTTCAGTGACTATTTTTTTAGCATACAGATGTGCAAAATTTCACAAAGCATACAATTGTCACAAATATTTATATTATAGGGAGATTAAGACAATTTCAAAACACTATAAAGTAAAATTTTCCATGCACAAGCTGACAGAAGATTAAAAAAAAAACTTTGTTGAAGAGATCTGCAGTTGTAGAGACTCACTAACAATGGCAGGAAACTGGGAGTGATTGTTTGTTCAAGTGCCACTTGATCAAACTTCATCACTCAGGCAGTGGGCGTTGCTTTTAAAAACGACTCATACAGGAGAAATATTTTCCTGAAAACATTCTCCTGCTTCTACCATATATGTTGGAGTTTTTGATTTATGCAGAAAACATTTTTACTGTTCAAAGAAGCTGTCAAAGAAGTTAAAAATGACTTGAGTTGTGAAAAGGTTTATATAGAAAAACTTGTGTGTATTCCTGTTGTTCAGATCTAATGGCAATACAATCAAAAGAACACTAAAAAAACCAAAAAAAAAACAAGCTCAGATATAAATCAGTCCCTATAATTAACAGATTTACATCTCTCCCGGGCATGGGAGAAGCCAAAACACAGCAGAGAGGAAAGCTGCTTTAATAGTTACTGTACGGAAAGTTGTAAAGTGCTCATCTGTCTGCTGCGTTCTCCCTGGCTATTACCACTGAAGGAAATTTAATCAAGAATGACTTTGAAGAAACACCGCAGTTGCTAGAAAACTAAAGGAGGCATGTGTCATTATTTGATGTGAATAGTGACCGGATAAGAGCATGTTACAGGAGAAAGTGACAAGAGCCGCTTGTCTGAGAGGTCTCAGGGTTTTTCCTGCATAGAGAATTAAGAAGTGGCCTCTGTCAAACTGAGTAGAAGCTTTCATGGAAAACACTGTTTTCTAACAAGCATCAAAGAATTTCTGTCATTTAATGCAGTGCTGCTGTTCTTTTTTTTTTTTTTTTTTTTTTTTTTTAACTAAATAGAAATATTACTTTACAGGTTTTGAGAGGAGGCTTTTAGACTTTCTTGTAGAGTGTGACAAGGGTGACACGGTTCATCAAACTGATTACTTTTTTTTCGTCAAAACCTCCCCCAAAAATACTACTGTCTGTCTTATACATAGATGTAGTGATAACAAGACAAGGCAAGGACCAACACAAAAGGCAAATGCACATCTGTAATTGAAGTAAAATTATGGAACAACCTTGATTAAGAATTAAAAAAAAAAAAAAAATGCACATCAGTCACCACATTTAAAAGGATGTTTAAAAATAAGGTATTCAATAAATATAAAATGTTAGGATAAAGTAAGCCAATTATCAATATGAATCTAAGATTTTGCTTAGATTATATTATTTGTTTATCTATATTATTATTTAAAACTGTGACATCTTGTTATCTTGTTTTGTTTCTGCAACTTTCCTTCTTGTAAATAGGGTAGGCATAAATAAGCTGGTGCTTCTGCCCATGGCTTTTCGTCCATGTTAAATATAGAAATCCAAACTGTATGTATGTATATATCATGTTTTGCTAAATGGACAAATAAATTACTACTACTACTACTACAATAAGTAAATCTGCAAACAGACACTACAATATATATACAATCGCAGAAAAAATTATTAGACCATCAAAAGTCATCAAAAACAATGGTTATACAATCAAATACTAACTCCTGTGTGTATCGTGACTAAAACAGAAAGAAAAGACAACACGGAATGACTAAAAGCACTGTTTTTGGCAGTACGGTGCCACAGCTATTAATGTAATAACTTAAGTGATTTTGGTTATTATCAAGAAAACATGGAAAATGGTTAGATATCAGCTCTGAAATTAAACCATTATGAGCTATTTTTGTTGCTATCATTATATTTGTCCAAACAAATGTACCTTTAGTTGTACCAGGCATTAAAATGAACAAGAAATTGAAGAAAACAAGGGGTGGTCTAATAATTTTTTCCACGACTGTATTATTTGCTTGATAAAATACCAGTAAAACCAGTTGAGAGCATAAAGGTTGGACTGTGTTTCAATGGGAAAAAGGTCATGTGGTCTGATGAGTCCAGCTCGACCCTGTTACAGAGTGAAGCGATTACCCATCGTGCCTAGTACCAACAGTACAAGCCTATGGGGGCAGTGTTGTGATCTGGGGTTACTTCAGGTCAAGGTTCAGCAAAGTTACATGAAAAAGATATGAAGGAAATAAATGATGTGACACTGCATAAACTGACTGAAATGATGCCATGGAGAATGTAATCTGTAATAAAAGCTAAAGCTAAATAAATACTAGAGTGTGGGACTCAGGAAAGTGAAGGTTTTAGCTTTTTTACATTAAACAATTTTCTTGATTAGAAACTACATAATGCAACAGTTTTTTTGGATACATTTTAAAATTATTTTATTTATTTATTTATTTATTTATATTTAATGGAATGTCCTTTGCAATGGACAGCATGGTTTTTTATGTGTTTTTTCTTTGACTTTTTACTTCAAATTTTTAAAACACTTTTACAGTACAGTAACAATAAAAACAGAGCACAAAACAACCGCTGTACTCGTCTGCTTTTCTGCATCAGATCTGGTAACAAGAATTAGTGTCCATGAATATAGTCCATTTCTCCCATCTTCAATTAAAAGTTCCCACCTTAATCCTCTTATGAAATGTTAATTTTTCCATGGTATATATTTCCTCTATAATGTCCAGCCATTGCTGTGGTCAAAGAGGGTCACTTTTTAACCAGTTACTTGTGACAACCTTTTTGCAGGCAAGAACAAATATTTTAAATAAGTAAGCGTCTTCTCTTTTAATAACTGGATGGCATGTTTTAAGTACAACTGTGAAACTTCTGTCCCCTTCAGAGGACAAAAATGCATTGCTGGGTCTCAGGAAGTTAAATTGCTTGTAAAACCATTGTGCCATTTGAGTCATGTCTCTAGATATAGCTAACAGCATTCAACACCACTTTAATCTAACACGGTGTCAAAATACAGAACATAAACACATAGTGTAGCAAATATGCATTTGAAGTAATGAGTAATGAATCGATGCATTTATACACATTATACACACACAATGAACAAAACCACTGCATCACATTCCCATCCCTGCTGAGTGGAAATATTTTCATCATGTCATTTGTCAATAATTATCATGATAAATGTCAAATTAATATTACTTTTGCATTTAAAGGCTGATTTTGAAGAAGAGTTGAAGAAACCAGATGCTTGTGACTTAAAATTATTATTTATGGTCAAAGCTTAACAAATATTTCAGAAATTTTAAGGTGAAGGTTAAATACAGTGACAGGCTAAAGGTGAATAAAATGTCAACACTGAGTAAAATGCAAGTACAAATAAAATATGAAGGATTTTGTGGATGTGGATGATAGTTTAGAATTAATTCCAAAGCAAATCAAAACATTTCTTGCAATATAAAACTGTGGGTGTCTATTCTTAGTCTTATTCCATCTTTAGCTTTGTTGTTTCTACAAGGTTAAAATGAGCGTACATGTTTGTTTTTCATTCTCTTTTCTTCAGATACAACAAGAAAATACAGGAAATATGTGAACAGCCTTGAAAGACACAAAAAACTCCACTAAATGGGTTTTAAAGGTTAAAGTGACTATTTAGAGTGACCTCTGACCCCATGGCAAGAAGCAGCACAAACAACCAGAAACGTCTGACATGTGTTGAATAAAACCTGTTAGAAAACATCAGAAAATGAATGCAGTAAATCTCATATTGTCTGAACAAAAGGGTTAAAGACATGTTAAGTGCAAAGGGAGGTCACGATAAATATGACCACTTTGGTTTATTGAAGCTGCTTTTACCCTGAAACATATTTTTACTGATGCATATACATCACATATATGCAGACTGGATCTTAACACAGAAACAGAAATGCATTTGCGGTCACTAAAACGTCTTTCAATGTGTGATGAGTGTGTTAAAAACCAAATGTTTGTATTAAGAGTCATCAGTTGACACATCAGAAAATGTTTTCCCGTGTAAGGATTTGCAGCTGTTTTCTTATTTATAAATATTTAACCTGGAATTCGGACAGCGGCTGGAACAAAGTAAGCAATTTGAGTTTTGAGATGAGACTGTGAGCGTGAAAGTATTCTGATCTTTTAAAGACTAAACAAGTACACCATTTATGAAGAAAATATCCCACAGATTAAACAATAATGAAGAAAATGTTCAGTTTCGGGTCTAATGCTGGTGGAGGTTTTGGGAGCTGAAAGGATGTTTGGGTGAGATTTATTCCAAAAGAGCAGAGGACAAAGAGTGTGATCCAATGCTGTGTAAATATATTTAGACATACAGACTTTAAACACATGAGTGTAAAAAAATCTGATTTTTGTAAAGTGTGTGGAGCTTTTTTCATTAATTTCTGCTTTTTTTACATTGCATTTAGCAGAGGCTTTTGTCCAAAGATACCATATTAGAAACCATGTTTGGAAGTTAGTGTCATTTTCTATGTTGCTTAAATGCATCTTAGATTTTTTATCAATATATCATCTTTAATAGCATCAGTAAAGCATCGGCAGCAGCTAAGGTAGATGTGGAATAAATAGTCTGGGTATGAATATGACGAAATGATTGAAAAACCACAGAGTATCTATTATACCTAGAGCTCAGAAATGGATTCGAAGGTCCTGCATCAAACAAAACCATTTTTCTTTCAATCAAACCTTTATTTAACCAAGTAGAAGTTACTTGGCTAAATAAAGGTTTGATTGAAAGCCAGTGAGGTTAGAAAAGGGCTTTTACTTGTTAAGGTTTTGTACATAAAGTCAAGAAATCCTCCTAAAAGTATGGTTAAATCTTTGCCACGACAAAGCACTGTAAACACAGGCGTACAGCTGAAGATTTAAAAGGACATTCATATGCTTCAGTGCCTCCTTTAGATGAATGGGATGTCTAACTGGGCTGTTTTTGCTTTCGGGGTTGCTCAAAAAAGAAAGTCCAAACACTCTCTCTTGTCAAATTCTTCTTCTGGATTTACTCTCTGCTGCTTACCTCTTCAGATTTGTCCAGGGACAGTTGGCATACTTGTCGTTCTCTTTCATAAAATCTCAGTTAAATCCTTGTTCTGCCTGTGCCAAAACCTGACAGAGCTCTTCACAGGGCCCCAAAAGCTACAGCACCAAGCTATCTATGCTCAGCTCCTCCCCCCAAGAAACTAGACCAGAAACTAACAGGGTGCAGCCGTGGGTTTCTCCCCATCAGGGTCAAACACAAAGCAGTCCCCCAGCCATCGCTCTATCCATAACAACCTTGTTTTCCCAAGCTGTTACTACATGCAAGGCATTCCCACAAGCAGAGCGCGGGCCCTGATTAACTGCAGGTCATTGACCAGGCTAAGCTGCCTACACAGTTTTAAATGCCTCGGCTTCAAACCACTGCTTCACCTTTTATTGCCGTCTCTACAGCCTTAACCACATTCCTGCTTTTCTACCTGCTTCGGTTTAATATCTAACCACAACAGAGCAAGTGGGGACAAGTCTGCAAGCATGGGCCACTCCAGAGTTTCCAGTTCATTTAAACAGAGGCACATTCAGGTTTTGATTCACTCTGTGGGCCTCTTTTTGACTGTGTACACAGAGGGATGGGCAGGGATTTCTTTATCATTGCCTCCTGCAGAAAATCTTGTTGACATCCACTTCATGAGATGGTCAAAGCCCTGCATGCCGGCTGGCTAGCAACTGTGCCGAGGTATTCAAATGCAAACGTATGAAAGAAACCCTGACTGTTAACGACGATCGAGGAGGGAAAAAAGCAGCTCTAATAAAACGGTTAAACGATTTCTCATGTGAACAAATGGTTTTCAACAGAAAGAAAACAATAAACAGTGAAATGAATCCCATCAGGCAGATTTGTTTCAGGGTGGATCAGCGTTGTGAGCAGCGGGGAGTTCGTCTGAGCTAAAAGGAAGACGAGAAACAAAATAACCACATCCACCGGTCAGTTATAGACTGTGTTTGCATGAGTCCTCACACTCAGGACACATACCAACTCCTCCTGGGACACGGTTCACATTTCTGTCAGCATAACAACTGTCACAAGAGCCAGATAGCAAGGATTCTACACTTGTATAAGGATAGACAAGTTAGGGTGTTGTCCATGCGATATCGATGATAGGCCAATTAAATTCTCCACCACAGCTGTCCCCATGAGAAGGACCGGATGGCATCCAGGACAGTGGGGTTTGTCCTATGTGTCTTAGATAAGAAATGATGAGATTGCACCTCTGAAGATAAAAACCAGAGCCTTAGAAGATGATGTGACGAAAGCCGGACAACTACATGAGTGTTTTTTCCAGTCGAAACTCTCAGCAGCGTCCCTAATCTGAGAACAGATTCTCTAAAAAGGATTAGTAACAATCAGACAGTTCTTAAAATGCAGAGTTGCTGCCAACTGTTTCTGGACAACACAGGGCTGAAGATGAAAGCCACACAGCCTCTTTGTGTTCAGTCACACATACCCTTTGCTATCATAATGAATGATACATCATTCATATTCTCATTTGATACACAAGATATAGCCGAACAATGTTTTAAGACGATAAGATTGAGGATAAATGCAGCAAAAACTACTGATGAGCATCTACACAGAGAATCAGTTATGCTTTTAATGTCGACAGTTGCTATCTTTGCTAATGAACTATTTTACATAAGAGTTCTTTATTCAAGTGTGAAGAAAGACTGTATAAAGCTGTCCTGTTAAAACTTAAACTAAAGAGCCATAAAACAGTGGTTACAAGTCAGTATCTTGTGAAATATCGCAAAAATGAAAATAATGTCACATATTGTGATTTTCAGATCTAATTTATATGAGATTGTGGTATAAAGTACAACACTTGTGTATCTGCAGTGCTGGCTGCCATAAAGAAGCTACTTTTATTTGTATAAATGTGAGTGAAACATAGAAATTAAAGATATCAGTGACATTTATCTTTTATAGTTGAACTTGGATACATACAATAATAGAAATATATGAATAGGATGAACCCTCAGGACAAAGAAGAAGATCATTTTTATTGACTTTCATAAAACAATAACACTTAAAACACAACACTTAAGTTATTTCATGCATGTGTTGACAATGAATAAAAAAAAATTGTTGCAAATGTTCTGACCATAAAGAGAAGTTTCAAAATATAAATATCCATCTGATTTCTTCAATTTTCACTCAAGATAAAAAACCTGAACACTAGAAAGATGAAAAAGTTTTTTTATATCTTAAAATGCCAGAATGGTCAAATTTGCCTGCGTGTCATTTCTAGTACAAAAAAATGTCCTTTTTTATTATTGCATTAAGTCATTCTCATTATTAAACAATATCTAATGTCATAGGACAGGTTTATGTGATCGTCATCTGTGTTTTGGTCATCTAATTTAAGACCGAACATCAGTACAAATCAGTTGAAAATAAAGTGAAATTGCGTTTTAAAAAAGAAAATATTTGCATTAGTGTGGTTCTTAAATCTCTATAAACACTGCAAACATCTGTCAGATTATACCCTAGTTACTGTTGCCAAGAAAGATAAAAAAGGTGGAAAAGTCAATGTATTTCAATGGAGGTAAATTTGACCTGGAGGCTATTTTGGATATAAATGTCCATATTTTAAGTCATGATTTATCTTGACTATATTTAATACTAGGGAATAAGCACAACACAGTTTTAGAAGTGATAAACTTCAATATTTCAATATTTTGTTAAATGTATTAGTAACGGCAATTAAAAACAGCTGTAGGTAAATTTGACCCATTGTTGGGTCTAATGTTAAACTTAACAAAATAATGATTTATCATTTATCATGATCATTATAAATATTGACTGACATGACATTTTTGGTCTTATCATCCAGACTTAGCTCAGCTTTTATGTTGCGCTTGGACTTGATTTATTTATCAGATGATGCACAACCCTGATGTTTTACAGCAAAAAGAGGAGGCGGAGACTCTGGTGATAGACATGTTGAAATCTGTCTTTAACTCTGTGTAACAGTATGAGGAAATAAAGTTTAAACACAGCAAGTCTTCACATGTACAAAAAAAATAAAACAAAAAATCAATAGTGAGTAAATGGTGCAATACTCAAATGCATCAGTATTTTCTTACAATAAAAAAAGAAAGTAAAAACATAGGTTACATTTAACTCACGGAGGAGCCAGAAATCTGTTGTTGCACATTTAGAGGTAATATTTTTCCTCGGTCTGTAGAGGACGGTAAATGTAAAAATGTATTTAGCAGGGAGCTGGAGTGAGTGAGCTGTGTGATTTGAGGTACTGTATATGATCAGAGGAGCAGCCTGGGAGCAGTCCAGACTCATTAAATCTGACCATGTGGATGCTGTTTGTCTAAAATCCTGAGCAAACAGAGGCTACTTGTTAGTTCTAATGAAAAAACTACTGCAGTGTCTCGCTGTCTCTGTGTCATGGAGCTCCAGAGTTAAAAACACTGCTGACAGCCTTGAACCACTCTCTGAAATCAAATCCACTGTCCCGCCTGGGGACGTCTGCGGCCACACATTTCCCCATGTGCGTTTGTTGGATTTAAAGATAGATTATCTGAAAACTAACAAATGTCACACACTCGTAGACCGCACTCACCACTTAGGCTGACGGTGCATGAAGTGAAATCTACAAAAAAAAGTAAGACCAGTCCTGTGACACCACATGACACAGAACCTCTGACCTCCTTTCAGCCCAGTCTGTAAAAAAAAAACTTTCTATTTGATGTATGTCAGGATTAAAAGATGAGATTTAGGAGGTTGAAGGCCACATGAATTATGATGACGCATGGTAAGGGTAAGGGTTTTACGCAGGGGGAGTGGTGACCTTACTGGCTTCATTATTCAGTATTAGGACTTCAAGTCTAGAACTGACATTGAATTAGATTTTCAGGCGCAGAGATACGGTTTCATAACTCAAACACCAGCAAACAAGTATGTGCCTAGTCTCAGAGTTTCAACATATCTGCGGTGTCAATGCCAAAGTCTGAATCTGTGCACTCTCTCCACTGAAAAACACATAAAACCCCAGGAGTACGTGCTTGTAGATTCATCGTTTGGTGCAGGATTTCACAAAGTAAAGACAGCTGATATTCAGTTTAACAAACAAAAGTGGCTCTTAATAGGTTTATGGGACAAAACTGCACATAATACAATATTACAGTACAGTATATAGTCCCTAGTGTGTATTTTCTTTATCTGATGCTACTCCGTTTATGTAAAACCTGCCAATAAATAGGGGTGTGTATTGGCAAGAATCTGGTGATACGATACAAATCACAATACTAGGATTACGATACGATATATCACGATATATCATGATACTGTTAAAAAGGCAATTTTTTGTTTGTTTCTTTTTTTCAAATGATTATTTCCTTGAAGAATTCAATTACACCTTAAATATGCACAAATACACATTTTTATTTGATCACAACAGGATCTAAAGCTATATCACAAAATTTTCCTCTGTTAAAACTTAAATTATGTTTTGTAGACATTACAGTTTAAGATCAAATATTCACATTCTATCAGTTGATATCTAACATAATAATATTATTTTTGTCCCAACAAAGGAACTAACATCTGCCTCTCTCAGACAGTAGAAAGTGCTTTTCAGATGCTTCAAATGACCATTATTTAATAGAACAATGTTAAATAGTAATAAATCAAATATAAACAAAAAACAAAAACAAAAACAAAAATGAACCTCTGCAATATCTGCATTTGAATAAATACCTAAAAATATTGATACAGTACTTTTTAATATCGATACAGTATTGTGAAATGAAATATCACGATATATTACAGAACCGATATTTTCTAACACCCCTACCAATAAACATTATAAAAACCTTTCAAACCAATATTGCTGGCTGTAGGCATATTCTATAAAGGCCAGGTCATGGCACAGCATCAATTAACTTAAAGCAGTGTATGACTTTCATCACAAATGTTTCTTCAAATTTGTAAAACCCCAGTGATAGCCTTTCATTTCAGAAGAAATGGAAGGAATCACTGTAGGTCAATTGTCATCTTATAATATAATGTGTGACCATGAAAAACAATATGTAGACATCAGTTTCATGGCATTTTTGGAATATGTCATTATGAGCAGTGAGGGCCCGGCCATATATCCTGTATGATTGCAAGGCATGTGACACAATGACATATTCCGAAAATGCTGCGAAACTGATGTCTAAGTATTGCTTTTCACGATCACACACCCAGTGATTCCTTCCATTTCGTCTGACCCAGTAGCGGACATGGTTTCATTGCTTGTTGTCTCCATGTTTGTTGCTGCTGTGGCTGCAAGGAATTCCCATTCCCACAATGCACTTCGCAATAAGAATTTCCAAAAAGGCGTATTGCTTTGGTATGTAAACAAACGGACTGCTTATGATGGAGTCATCTTCAAAGTTGTTCACCGTGAGGGAAGTGATTTAGGTGTGTAAGCACGAACAGACTAATGGATTAGAGATAATTAAGATATCACTGGGGTTTTACTAATTGGAAGAAAAATTTATGATGAAAGTCATACGTTGCTTTAATAAAGAAAGCAAGTTTAGCAGATGTTACATTGACTTTTCCTGCAGATAAAGCCTAATTTTTTTTATTTTATTTTTTTTTAACCTTTATTTAACCAGGAAAAAAGATCCCATTGAGATTAAGAACCTCTTTTCCAAGGGAGTCCTGGCCAAGAGGCAGCATGAAATCCAACACACAGTTACAACATACAATAATTTACAGGACAAGTCAAACGATGAAAAACAAGTGCAAGTTACTGAGTTAGTCTCTAGCACTTTGAGTTTGGATTTAACCCTTTCGTGCATTAATTATAAGAGCCTTAATTAAGATTTTTTTTTTTTTTACTGAGTGTTTTTATTCCTCTAGGCATTAAAAAAATAACGCGATTGACATGTTTTTATGAACCTCTTTTTCATTTAGTTGCAAAAATGTCCTTTCAGCTGGACACCATGCATTTAATTTTTGAAGAGAAGAAACATATTTACTGATATACTTTGAAAACTATGCAATAAAAACATTTTTAATGAAGCTAATCTGATGTTTTCTCACATTTTAACATACTCTAATACTGGTCACTACTCACTCCATGGAGATAATATGCAAAAAAAGAAAGCTTTTTGTTTAACCCATAAAAACCCAGTGCTACTTTTGTCATCATTATGTTAAAAAAAACCCAAAACTGTTAATTACAGTCTAATAACAACAACAAGCAACTGATTTACACTCAAACATGTTAGTGCAGATCAAATTTATGAAGAACAGCAAAGTTACAGTAATTTTATGAACTGCAGTGTATGGGATGATGCATAAGCGTCCACTGTGTTGGCAGATATGGAACTAAAATAACATTCAAGGAGATCAGTTCAGTCAGTTTCAGTCAGTCAGTTTAATCCTAACTACAACTCATATTAAATAATTTACAATACAGGAACCTAGACTTCAGCCTCATAAAGGAGCCATGTCCCCACTATAAGTTGAGTATTTACGCTGACACAATAACAATAGAAGCAGATTAATCAACCTGACATGCCACATGACAGTGTTGGAGATTGATCTTTAACTCAAGCAGAAACTGGACAACTGAACTGAACATCACATTCATGGTAATTCATCAAAAAATCTGTAGATATGAGAGCCAATTTCATCTGATACTGATTGTAAAATGTCCTGACGGTGCTCATGAATCACTCTATCTTTCATCCCCACATGACCTTACCCATCCCAACTGAATGCCTCTAACTCTAAGACTTAGGCGTGCACTGTAGTCCAGATTTCTTACATCCCAAGGCTTCACAGGGATTCTAACAGGTGCTGCGTCGCTGCTCAGCAGGTGTCTATTTTGGGAGAGGGAGTAGGCTGAGATGGGAACGGAGGGGAGCCTGAATCACAGCAGTGGGCTCTTCATAAACACATGAGCACTTCAACTACACCCACACTCACTGTCCATTACAGCTCTGTCTAATGTGTCAGCGACCTGTCATTAGTGATTACCAGAAAACTCCCATTTTAATGAAGAAATCAGTTGTATCATCTTTCAGCTAAATCCACTCCTTTAACTGAACCCTCAACTTGGCTGTGAGCACTGAGCTGTGTGAACAAACAAATAAATAAATATGTTTCTAGACTGAAATCATAACAAATAAGTGACTAATCTATGATCTGTTGTAAAAGGATTCAACCAGTAAAACGGTGGCTGCATTAAATATGATTTATGGGTGTTTTATCACTACTGCTGAAATGTCACTACATTCAATAAATACAGAATGAGTTGGAAAGTTGTTGGTGTGTGACTCAAAACTAACCTCATAAAAAGAGAAATATGATGAAATTGGGGTAATAAAGCAGAAAACTGGAAACTATGCCCATCATAGTACTTGACATGTGCACATTTACAGCAAACACTGTGTTTATTTTATTAATGATTCAGTGTTTGTCCTGATGATGGTTATGGAGTTAGAATGGACCGATGCGCGTAAAGGATGCGTCCTTACCGAGCTTCCTCAGAGGATCCGACGTCTTCTCAGCCCCTTTCCTCTTCTCCTCCCTGGGACTGGTGGAACTCTGAGACTTTCCGCTACCTAACATTATGACAACTTCACTTCAGTCCAGGAAAGTAAGTGCTGGCTTCAGCTTTTATACCCGAGCTGTGCACACTCACTCAGCAGCAAAAGCAGTCTGGCTGCAGGTGTCCTTGTGTTTCTATCCCCCCCACAATTGAGGATCTGTAGACTTGAAAGACCCCAAGCCAAGAAGGAGACAGAAGCAGCCCAGCGCAACAGTTGAGTCAAACCTTGTCCACATGTATAGTCCCTCCCCGGCGCCGCACCACTCTTCATGCCTGTGCGTAACTTGAGTCCATCCATGCGCACACTTTACGCACCCCCACCTCCTCTACTTCCAGCGAACACACGGGGACAAAAAGTCCCTGCTCATACTTTCTGACTTTAATGTGGCCACATGATCCATGACAAGATAAAGCTTCGTGACTTGCTCCCCGTCACCTTGAAATCAATTCTGGAAAACGACTCAGAAGTGCACACGTTGAACAATGCTGTCGGAGAAGCGCCAGAAGAATGAGCTATTCAATTACACCTTAATTACACCTAATTACGCCTTAAAGTTTAACGCACCGTGGTTTTGTTCTAACGTTCACTACTGTTGTTTTCTGCAGGGCTTGGGGCCAAATAAGTCAACATTTTCCAAACAGTTCTTATAAAATATCAACACAATGAACAAACTTTATTGTAAGGAAACCAAACATCCAACTTACTGCCAGTTTAGATGTATACTTACCAGTGTGAGGATGGTTGTAGGAACTGCCTGAAGGACATATTTGGGCTTTAATTTCCACAGCATCACTTTCTGCTCAGATCTTAAATAAATAAATAAATAAATAAACAAATAAAAATCACCTCATTCAGGTAAAGAGGAATGCTCGGGCACTGACTATTTCCTGGATAGCTGGAGAATTTAATTAGAAAATAGCATGTGTACAGGAAGTTAGAAAAAACGTGCATTTATACGAAGCAGTATAGGTCACAAAAGGGAAACAGACTTTCAAAACAGAAAAATATTCCCGGTTCAGCTCTCCATGAGAATCAATAAGGAAGCGGCGCCCCCTGTTGGTTTTATGAGGTAACTGCTAAAAGCTCAAAAACAACAATCGATTATGCTCAAGTCAAATTTATGTTCTCTAGCTCCTCGAATGGGAGTGTTGTTTTTGTGATTCTGATTGGTGTTACAATGTATAAAAAAGAGAAGCTGCATCTGAAACTTTCTGTGGCCACAGAGCCAGAGCACCACTGGAAACTTAATTAAGTGCTTGTAATGGAGTTATGACAGAGAAGAAGAAGAAGGGGGTAGAGCTCAGATGGGAGGTCTGGAGCTGCTCCTGTCATGGAAAGCATAAAATGTGATATTGCCTTATCCACAACCATCCACCGACTCAACTGAGAGCAATACAGTACACAGACACACACATAAACTACTGGGCTTTGTGGGGTGGGCGGAGGGTGCTTGCAGTGGTATGTTTTTACTCAGTCATTTATTGCAGTTGATGTATCTAGTGTTTGTCACTCTGGTAAAAGCACAACCCTAATGGCAAATACAGAAACCACAGCTGCAAAGTGTTTAGTTGCATATCAGTCATTGCATAAAAGACCAATGCACAGGCCGACACCAATTTCTATCTTTCATCTACTCTCAATTGCAGCAACAACCATGTTAGACAGGGTGAGAGATTAAGTCATGCCTGCTAATCCTCACAAGCTGTGATCTATGCAGGAGCAGCTTTGGTTCTGTAGCTGCACCGCTCCTTGATTTGAGAATATGGGAACCCTTGGTATGATTTCTCAATCTCCATGGTCATTAGGTTTCATATTAACTGGAACATATCACTTCTTCCTCAAAGGATTCTCAGCTCAGCGTGCTTATTTGCCAGAGCAGAAACTCTGGCTGCTTCTATTAGTAGAAACAGTAAGCCAGTGTTGTTTGTAGTCACTGGATTCCCAGTTTTTTACAAACGGTGTTAGAGACCAGTCCAGTCACCCACTGAAGAGGTCACAGCTTGAATAACTCGTTTCTTTCACTACTGGAAGCAGAGTGCTTTGTCAAGAGTGTGGAGAAACTATACATTTGTTTGGACACAGTAATGTGAAGCATGAACAAAGATGAATTTATTGACTCTTGATCAGGTTTTGCAGGGAACACTAGAACATGATGCCTATATGTAAACAATGTGAAATAGAAGACAAAAAAATAAAAAATTAAATTGTTTATACTCCATTTTCATCCAAGTTCCCTTACTTTATATCTAACAACAATGTAATCCAGTGAATTGTTCTACACTATCAGACTACAATTCGTAAAATCGCTAATCACTACGAGTAGTTAGTTTACCGAGTAAATCCTAAGTAAAGCTTGCTAACCGTTGTAAACTAAAGGGAAGCTTCAGTGCTTCCTTGCACGGTGAGATACTGTCTACTTCCTGGACCGAAATATCTACATCGAGGGCTTCATGTAGTGAACAAATACTGAAGGGTTGCATTTCTACCCGACAATATACCATTTCATGCCGTCATTAGTACCGATATGAAAACATGTTATACTTCAAAGATTCGTGTAAATCGTAATTCTACGGCGTGAAATCCCCACTGGAATAATAACATTCCAGCAAATACGCTGACCCAATACAAACACACTGGCCTAGTTAGCAGAAAGCTAACCATAGCAATACCTATGGTTGGATTAAATATTTACATGATTATGTATGTTAGGTACAACTGTATTTTCAAATCAAAAATTATGAAACGCTTACTTAAAAACTTATTGCACATACGCATTTATTGGCCTTTTATTTAGCGCTACACCGAAACGTGAGCTAGTTAGCACGAGCTAACCTAGCTTAACGTCCAGTATGGCCTTAACCATTTTGCAGTTTGTGACTAATTCCTCTTAAGTGTGAAATTGCTAAGCTTAGCGTGTATTTATTTTTGTTGTAGTGCATATAGCTTCACACTTTATATGGAAGGATGCATTGTTTTGTTTGGGAGCGTAACCACGAAGCGCTCGCTTGCTAACCAACGTTTGCTAACGTTAGCGAGCTAGCCAAGTTATCCTTAGCAGTTACCACGACACGACAGTGTATAATTAACACTGCGTTGAACAAATTGGGTCGCACAGAAATGTTCGAAACAGATCTACACCAGTCCGTCCATTGGAAACAGGATTATTGACCAAGTGTGAGATCGCCTGACCCACCCTTGAACAACGAAGGGCTCGAGGATGTGCTCGTGCAGGCAGCTTGACAATAAATGTCGTTTGTTTACGCTGATTCCAGACTTCGCCCAGCCCGTGTCCCCACAAGTATCACTCCGCACAACACACAAAATAAACAGAATGAAATAATAAACGACCCAATAGGCATCAGATCAACAGATTTTGTGCTACTATACACTGAAATATATATATCACCTGAAAATAAAGTAAATGTATGTATTTTAATGCGTGAACATTTAAAACGGACTAGTTTCCGTGATTGGTTTTAGTTATTTTGCTTAAAACACGGGTGAACACTCATTGTTTTACTAATTTTTCACTGGAGTTTGTGGTCAATAAATTAACGTAAACCCTATGTTCTGATACATGAAAAGTTAAAATAAGTGGCAAATACCTAATTTTGCCATTTTATTCTATTTAATTTGTTCTTTATTTTGTAACTTACAATAATGACCCCTATATTTGTACATAGTACAGTCTAAAAAATGCCCCGGACTGCTTTCTTGGCGTGGATTACGTATTTTTGATCGACTATCAAACTGACCAATCAAAAAATACTACAAGCTTAGCAACAGCAAAGTTCTCTTGTCGTCCAATTATCAAACAGAGGGGTGGGCTCAAGCGTAGCAAAGATCCTAAAACTTGATTGGTTGACATGCCCGTCAGTTCTTATAGACTTGTGGTCTATGTAGTTCAATATGGACGCTCCTGCGGGCTACGCAGCAAAAGTTAAACCTCATATCCCACAATCCACCGGGCACATCAAGCAGCAGCATGCGCGCTGCTGGAGGCGGAGCTGCTATATAAACACGAGCTCCCTCTTCTTGAGCAGCACACTGGACACTGTTGTGACGGCGAAACGCAGTCTATGGGTGAACGGCAGCTCTGACAGCATCGAAACAGTTAATGGTAGTTAGCGACAGTTGCTTTGACAAACCCTTGGTGGAGTAACAAGTGTTTACTGTTCGGAAGTTTACTTTTAGTTACCGGGAGATAGTTTCCAATGTAAGACTCTGTTCAGTGATTCAGACTTATTTCGAAATAAGTTTAAAATTAAGTTTAACGTCTTTTAAAGAAGTTTTATAGCTCCGCTTTGAGAGCTACAGCGCCATTAAAAATGCGTTAAAGTCGAACCTTCAGAGTCGATCAGCAGGATGTCAGAGTCAGCCGAGCAGAGCCATCACCTGAAAACTTCAGGCAGCCCATCAGGTGGGAGCAGCGGAGACCTTTTGGAGCATCTCCCAACCAGCAACCGTGGAGGACCGGAGAACGGCGATAGGGGGCGCCAGAGAGACAAGCAGCAGCAGCAGGCGGAGAACTGTGAAAGGGATATCAACACAGACAAGTTATGGCAAATGAAAGGCGGACAGAGGGAGGTGTGCCCTGCCTTAGCAGCCGGAAACGAGCTTCCAAAGTGCCCGATCGCAGCTCAGCCTCACAAGAAACCTGATGGATATCCAGCAGGCGGGGAGAACCACCGCGCACACGGGAACGGAGAGGACAGACCCCTGCAGGAGAGCCTGAGTGAGGTCCAGGAGGACAGTTTGCACATCGACTCAGACACGGGCTTAGACGCGCGTCTGGGGAAGAAGAGACACAGGCGTCGGACCTCCAGGAAGAAGCGCCACTGGAAGCCTTACTTCAAACTTTCCTGGGAGGAAAAGAAAGCCCTGGAGGAGAGGGAGACGGCCAGAGCCTCCCGGATGAGAGAGGAGATGTTCGCCAAAGGGCTCCCGGTGGCCCCCTACAACACCACCCAGTTCCTGATGGACGAGCACGACCGAGAGGAGCCGGATCTGAACACCGAGTCCAGGCGGCAGTCGGTGGTCGGCGGCCGGCTGGAGGACACGGGCAGTGAGGAGGACCTGTTCGAAAACGACGAGGAGGACGACGACGACGGCAGCGGAGAAGGCAGCGACGGCATCGGGAGGCCCGGGAACGCAGGTGGAGAGTTTCTCCAGAGAGACTTTTCCGAGACCTACGAGATGTACCACGTCGAGAGCCTGCAGAACATGACCAAGCAGGAGCTGGTGCAGGAGTACCTGGAGCTGGAGAAGTGCATGTCCCGCCTGGAGGAGGAGAACAACCAGCTGAGACGCGCCATGGAGCCCGGGGGTCCGACCGTGGAGAGCTCCCTGGCCCGGCTCCGAGAGCTGGAGAGGGAACTGGAGAGACTGAGGGCCCAGAACTCGGAGCTCCTCCTGCAGAACCAGCCGAGCGAAGACAGGGGCCAAGTCGTTACCAACTAAAGGACACACGTCACGTGGGGAAAGCCCACTTTGAGAAAGGTAAAACAAATATGGGACTACTGCATTTTTAAAATAAGTCGTCATCATGTTCTCTGTAATCAGTTTGTCATCTGGACATTGAAGTCTTGCATTGCAATGCAATATTTGACGTTTCTTTTCTATTTGGACTGCAAAGGTGTCCTGTTAATTTTTTTCCAGAAGAAATGTACATATTTCAAAAATCAGATTCTTTTTTTATAAAGAGAATGTATTTGACAATACGACGAGGCTATTTTGTTTGTTTCCTTGGTCAACTTCGTAGGTATATTGACATGCACTGTTTCATTTTGAACAAAACAAAACAATGTATGTTGTATTTTTTCCCCCGCAAAACTGAATTCTACATTTCATCAAATTGGTTCACCTTGCAACTGTTTTGCAGAAAGGAAATTTCATAGTGAACATTTTAACAGTTGTGTGTTAACATAAGTTCAAATAAAATTTTGAAATTCTGTTGAAATCTGTCATGATGTGTTATGAAGTGTCCTCTAGAAACACAGGAAGCGTCAGGCTGCATGAAAGCTGCAGGGTGAGCTTGTGTCAGCAAACAAATATTCACAAAGCTGTTCTTGTGAGGATCCTGAAATGGGCAAGGCAGAGACATCTGAAAAAGGAGGAACATAGAGCTGAACTGTAGCCAGAGCAGAGGGGGGATGGGATATGATGGAGATGCTCATATGAAGGTTAACCTACGCTGGACTTAAACCTATTATGTCTTGGAAAAATATAATTCAATTAAAATGCAAATGAGACCCCGCCCCATTTCTGAAATATTTGCAGAAGCAGTAATGTTCCTGATGTCAAAGTCCAAATGTCTGCTGCAGATGGTGTCATCAAGCTCTGCATTTACAACATGTAGGCTTCAGAATGGGTCTCTTGTTGATAACATTCACAGATTTGATAAATATCCTAGTGGTCCACTAAGAGCTGAGACGGAGCCCTGGTAGTTGAGCTGAAGTTCTCTTGATGTGCGGAAGCAATCTGTGCCAGAGGGCCTGCGGAGACCTTATTCATGCGCAGCCTCTAGAGGGCAGCACCGAGCCGACACTTAGTGGTCTGACCTGCAAAACATTAGCCTCATCTATCTTCTGTGCAAAGCAGGGACACTCCACTGGCTTTACCCAGGGGCCACTTTTGCTAAATGTGAGGAAGCCAAGGGACCAGTTAAAAAATATATATATTTACCAGATAAAAGAAATAAACAGTAAAAGACTCATAACTCATTAAATTCTAAAAATAAATGACTTATTTAAATTAACCTGGTGCAAGGGCTATCACTAGGAAAAGCACAAATGGTTATTTTGCTGGATTTTAGTGAAATTAACTTGTATTTGTGAAGTAGGCGTCCACAGTACTTTACAATGTGTCACATTAACACACCGGTGGGGTTCAACATGTGGGCAGGAGCCAGGGATCAGTTTGTGGATGACCTGCTCTACTTAATGGAGGGGGTTGTAAATACTTTACATACATTTGCATATAAAGAGCTTAAAAAAAAAAGAAAAATCCTAGAATGTACAAAAAAATACTGACTTTCACCCTGTTCATACTTGCATGGGTGAAGGTTTGGGTTGAACATTAAACCAACACTTCCCTTCACTCATTCTGGTGAACTTTCCTGCACCGATTGGTGCCTTTTCTCTAAATCCACAAAAATATGACCCTTGTTCACATCAATAAGAGATTCCCTTTAATAGCTGTGTCTGCTCTTGTGCTAAACTTTGTGCACATACTATCTGTTTTGTGATTGTAGGAATTCGTATTGAAACTGACTGAAAAGAACATAATCAATTAAAACATGTTAGAGAATGAGACTTTGTTAAAGCCTTTTCTGGCAGGAAATTACTTTTGCCGCAAAATATTCAGTGGTTCCATGAGCTCATAATTCATTTTCATATTCTGGAAATAAAAAAAAAAAGCGCAGTGCTGACATACAGACCCGCCTGTTGGACATATTTGCATCTATGAGTAATAATAGTCTTAAAAATCCTGTTTTTTCTCTTTTTTTTATTGAATATTTGATATTTAGGGTGACTCATTCCCTGTATTTCCCCTTGAATTCTACTTCTATTTCCCGTAAGTTGAGTATCCACAAAAACAAGCACACATACGAGCAGATTTTAAACATACTTCTGTTTATTTACATCATATAACCTTGCTTTAAAGCACACAGCCATGAGGGAAATGGTTTCAGGCGGACAACCTTAAAGTCCAGTCATTTTCATATTAGTTATTATACTCAAAAGCAATTCCAAATGTACACAATACAATATGTTACATATGAAGAGAGTATGTACAAAAACAGTTTAAAAGGAAACACGAGCATCGCAGACAACACCTTGAATTGCTGAGTTTAGGTTTTTTTTTTCAATGAATGGTTCAGGAGTGTTGTCTGACTAATGCTGTTCCAGAGTAGGGGTTGTTAAGTAGGTGTACCATATTCACACACTGTGGATCACTAGGCAAGAGAGAGATGACCTCTGTTTTTATAAGAAAAGCAGCTGAGAGAATACTATGCCTCTTCCCTCTTAGCAGCATGGGTAATAGCTGTTAATGCCTGTGTTAGAGGCAAAGAGAGTGCATAGACGTGTCCTTGGCTTGAAGTGTGCTTTTTCTTTTTCTTTTTTTTTTTTTTTTTTACAGCCGCTTGTATTTATAATGTACACATCTTTGGGTCAGTGCCTACGTTTACCATCAACCACAGGAGAGTAGAGAGGGGTGAGGATGACCAGAAACAGTGAAAAGAAAGAGGAAAAAGAAGAAGAAGGAGTAGTAGTGACCATGGCACTGCAGGACAAAAACACATTCCAGAAATCAGGCACTTGTAGAAAAACTCTTGAGGTAAGACAAGACTATAACTTATTTAATATTATTATCATTATTATTATTACGGTCATGGTGATTCAGTTCCACAGTCAAGACAACAGCATTTTGTATTCACTCCCTCCAATGTACCATTTTTTGCAGTCAAGGAGGATTTTTTTTTTTTTTTGTATTTATTTTTCTAAGAGCCTGACCTTATGGAAAACTCCTCATCATGTAACCCCCTAAGGTAATAAATGCGCCGACAGATACAACCCTCAGAGGGGATGGGGTGAAAACATGTAGCTGACAACAGAAAGGAGTGAAAATGCGGCTGTTTTGTTGTAGTGGACGCACCGAAACAATATTTAGACATTCTCCAAAAGCGCTGCCAGGCTTCTCGTCTGTCTCCTATCCAAGTACTTTCCTCTGCTTGGTAAATATGAGGAGACGTGAGGAAAAAGACAAACGACGAGGCCAGACGTCTCACTGTGGGCTGAGCTGCCTGCAAACATCCTAATAATACACTCCAATAATTACCTGATTACACTTAGTTTCTTGCTACATGTGATAACTACAGAGTTTTGTGTACATCTTAGAGTATAGTCACCGGATACACTCACCTATAAGATAAAGGTTTTCTGCACAGTGCTGAGAATCCGAGAGAAAAGGCCATCTATGAGGAAATAAGGATCAGGTTTTATCGTGTTTTATCGTGTCTCCTTGGAACAGGTACACCCAAGAGGTGACATCACAATAATAGTACTTTTTTTTTTTTACTTTAATACAAAATATATATATATAATATTTATATATATATTGAATATAAAACAAAAAGAATATATTAAAGGAAACATTTCAAGTAACATCTTGAAAGAAACGACTGTGCACTTGTACGCACTTTTGTAAACCATAAAAAAAGAACTAAAAAAAGTAAAAACAAATATGATAACATAATAATTATATTTACAAGGTTAACTTAACAAGGCTTTGTACAAATGTTACAAAAAAGGTTTTCGACACCTGCACAATTAGACACAAATATTGTCGCGAAAACACACATAAACATTATTAACAAGTCGAGACATCTGTACTTTAGGATCTGCTGAGTTGAGTATAAATGACTGTTACAGTGTCGGTGGTCTGAGGAGTAACAGATTAGGAAGACTGACCAGCTCTGGCCTGAAAGTGGAGTTCCCTCTTGAAATGGTTTCAATGGTTTCGATTATTTTTTTAAAACTGGTTGTGAGGCTGAGTGTCTGTTTTCTCTTTTCTGGCTCATTAAAGGAGAGATTTTGCGAAATGACGTGCCGAAATCCACTTTGATAAGAAGCACCATTCTGTCAAGAACCAGGTGAGAGATGTGTTTTTAGCATCTCTCTGTGGTCACTTGATGGGATAAAAGCCTCAGATTAACGTGGTGTGTGAGCCAGACGGCAGGGAGAAGAAGAAAGGAAGAATTCTTGGCTGTAACGTCGATTGTGATGAGGTCTGGTTGTGTCTCTTGTTTCTGTGTTATCTCTATAAAAGCACTCATACGGGGAAAAAAAAACGCTTTGGCAACACTGGAATGCCCCTTGACATGCAAATGGAGCTTATAAAAAATATAAAGAAAGGTAGAGTGTGTGGGGGGGGCTGCTCCAAAGACAGGTTAATGGTTTTGATTGGATGTTTTGAAGTGGGGTTGTATGAAGTACTGATCCAGAGTCAGTGGTTTCAGGTTTACTACTGCTTCGATCAGATGTTAATTTAGATCCTAACAACATCCCATATTTGTTCTACATGCAGTTTGGTACGTGACCATATTATAGAAGCTGTAGATGACATATTTATGTAACTTCAGGAACATTTTCAGAACATTTAAGCCAATCATGTTTTTGTTTAATGCATTATTTTCTTAACTTGCAATGTGTCACTGAAAACACAGTATTTCTGATACTGATACTGCAGCTACACATTTGAGTTTTTCTGACAATTTCTGGGGTTTTAAAATATTGAGATGTATATGGTTAACTGTCATCCAGCCAAAATAATTTGAGATGTGATTTATTGCTCATTGAAGTGAATATCGAGGCAGCAGGAAACCAGCAAACTCATGTGTTCTGTGAGGTACAATTACTGTTAATGTCGAGGAGTCTCATTGCTTTGAGGAGTTCAGTTCACAGTTGGAAAGCGCTGTTTGACAGCAAAGTGAAGCGGTGAAATTATTCCGAATTAGCCTCAACTTAAAGTGATGCTTAAATTGCTGCTGATCTGTCACAGTACTTTATTTAGTGTCAGGTTCTAGTGTCTGGATCTGGATGTGCAAACTACTGCACTTACACTGTAATACACTGACTGATTCACATACAACCCCACTTCAGATCTCCCACTGTGACGCATCTGACAGTGAACCACAGCCCGACCTGCAGGGAGTCAGCGCTGCAGCCCGGACCCCCTTCAGGATCGGTGGGGTTGGGGTCAGACGGCGAGGTCACAGGTACTCGTGGAATCTAGAGGCGGGTGTTTGGCGTGCAGCCAGTCCTTGGTCGTCTGCGTCCTGAGGCAGCCGTGGTGCTTTGACCTGGTTTGAAGAAACAGGAGACAGGGGGAATTCGCTGACAGTCAGTGGGGGTCTCTTGTCTGAGCTCTCAGTTGGGGAGGCCACCACGGTGTGTCTTCGCCACGCCCGTCTCTTCCTACGCGTCTCGGGTGAAAGCGGTTTTCGCAGTCCAACGCTGCGCAGGTCGTCAGCCGAGCCCAGCAGTCGAGCTCTGACGTGGTCTGCCAGAGACCTGGTGTTCCCTCCTGGACCCGTTGGGCTGAAGGAGGCGGCCTCACCACCACCGCCACCACCGGGGGGCAGGGCAGGTTTGGGTCGGACTGGACGCAGGCTCTCCTGGCTGCTCCCCGAGGAGGGGTTGGTCCTGGAGGTGTCTTTCCTCCCTCTGCCCTCTGACCCCGGTCCACCTCCGTCACCCTGACCCAGCTCCAGCAGGTCCAGAGAGCGCGCCTTCGCCTTCTCCCCCTTCAGCTTCTTTCTCGCCAGGGTGTCACACTGGATCAGCTTGTGGGAGTTGAATGAAGGCCGCGAGTGGAGTTTGTGGGTGGTGGAGGAGGACGAGAAGGAGGACGATGAAGGCGTGGTGGACCGCGCTCCTCCTTCGTTCCTCTCCGCAGAGTCTGGTGTAAGGGGAGTGGGCGGGGCTAGAAGGTTTGTGGGTGAGAGCACGGGGGGTTTGTAGTGGGTGTAGAGGAAGCTGCGTGGGGGTGCTGGCTGTTGGGCAGGTGGGTGTTTATTCGGCCTCTCCTGCGTCAGAGAGCGAGAAGCGAAGCCGCTCTCATTGTCCGTCTCACTCACCAGCTCGCTGTGCTCGTCATCTGCATCGTCGCCCCTCCCCTCTGACCCTAAGCTCCGCCCCAGTGTGGAGAGTGTGGAGTATCCCGACACGATGGAGCGCGCGTCCTCCGGAGCTCGCTTCACCTCCACTCCCTGCCTTCCTTCAGCCTCCTCTTCCTCTTTACAGCACGGCCGACTGGGAATAACCGCCACCTCCTTTTCGACCTCCTCTTTCTCTCCGCTTTCTACAACTTCCTCATCTTCCTCTTCCTCCTCCTCTTCCTCCTCCTCTTCGTCATCATCGTCCTGCTCTCCCTCTGCGCGAGGAGCAGCGTCTCCTGTCGGCGACTCTGCGTCCTCTTCCTCCTCCGCCCCAAGATGTCCAGCTTTGATTGGCTCATGCTCCGAGTCGTCGTCGGTGCTGCTGCCCACACGGCGGGCGTTGTGGCGCTTCCTGCGTTTGCGGCCCGTGACAGCTGACATGATGGACAGAGTCAGGAAGTCCTTTGCTGTGAGGTCCTTCTTGGACCCCCATGACCCCTGGAAAAAGAAATGGGGATCAAGTTATTTTCATTAAAGATAATCAGAGACATCAATAACTTACATCTGAAACAAAAATACAGTCACAATAAAATGAAAAAACATTTGTTGAAATGTCTCTGGTGAATATCTAATCATCAAGTACAAAGTGACATTTAATAGATTAACTCTGTTTTTATTGTGGGTTTTCACACTGAACTCGAGAGATTATTGGATATCAATACTGATATTGATGATCGGGTTTATCTCTATAAATATATACACAAGTGCTATATGGCTGTGGGGGGAAAAAAAGAACAAATCACTAATTTTACTATTTATAATGTTAAGAGTGTTTGAGCAAAATAATATTCTATTGTTCTCTATTGTAAATATTGTGTATGATATATTTTAAAAGTCCTTCTTTAAAAGTATGATACACTGTGAACTGCACGCTGCAAATAAAAGTGTTAAAAAGTGCTTGAGCAAATATTGTAGAAACTGAAAAAAATGATATACTCCTATATTACAAATAGGATATTTATTTAGCAGAAAATGACAAAAATGTAGAGTTTTCAGACATATCACATAGCAAAGAAAATAGGTTGATATTTATTTTCAACCAAACAATAAATCATTAAAACCACATGGGCAGAAGTACTTCCTGGACATGATATTTTTACATGTAGACATATAAAAATGCCAAGAAAACTCCAGGATTCAGTCTTGTAACTTATTAAAACAGTCGTATTCTCATGGTTTGGTCACATTAAACCCAGTGAACATCATACTGTGTGATACAGCCTCAGCCTTACAGTGTAAACACTTCATTTGTTATTTGTATTTATTCCAAGTGGTTCATTAACATGAGGTGAACAGACTGATGATGAAAACTACATTTACATATGTGTGAATGGTGATTAATGTATAGTGTTCCTTCTTAAAACAAAGAAACTAAAGCAAAGGGAGTGTTTTGACTTGATGCCAAATGCATTGTCTGTTTTATAATTATCATAAGTATTAATCTGACCACATCAAGAAAATAAAGTCATTTTAAACATCTTAAAGTTTCCTTCGACACATGCAAGGATATATTAATATTTTCACTATGTAAGAGTTCATAAATCAGTACTTGATGGAATAACTTTGTTTTCCATTCATGGTTTTCATGCCTCTTTGCATCATTCCATGTCTGTCACTGATGTTGTTTCACGCCACTCCTGACATAAGAATGCAGCAGCTCTGCTTTGTTTGACGGCCTAAGATTGAGTGTTTTAGAACCAGAACTATATTTATGATGATTTCCAAATTGAATTTTTCACGAAATGTAACCTTTCCTAAGTGATTTGTCACCATTTATTACTATATCATCCAATGAATTTTCTATTTTTTTAAGTGAAAATCAGCAAAACAGCTGACTGTGTTGAACATTTTTCACCTAAATCTTGAAGAGAAAGAATTAAAATAGATGAAAATCTGTTCAGTCTGGTCACGTTGAAACTACAGAGACATCTCTTGACAAATAATGGAGTGAAATCTAAAAATCTTAAGTGATTTATCACCATATATTATAATATTATACTCTGAATTTTGCATGTTTCAGTGAAAATCATGTATTTTCCTATATTTAATTTACTGATAATGTACATGTTCATAAAAGCTCAGAGTAAAGTCAAAGATTATTCTATCAAACAGAGAAAACAGAACAAAAACTGACTTTTTCAACATAATCTATCATTAACTGAATATAACCAAGGACCTATTTGGAAAAGTATAGGGGATCTAATGGTGAATCAATGTTGTATAAAGATGATGGTGTTTCTGTGTTCATACGGAGCCTCTGAACGTCCAAATGGGTCATATCTGACACCGATGAAAAGCTTTGAAACTGAATTTTACCTAAAATATTTACATGTATTGATAGGATTAATGCTCCAGAAGTAATTTTTTGGTCACCACCATAACAACTGACCATTTCAAGCGTCTCGTTTTTCTCTAGAACTGAAGTGTGTGAAAACAGAATCATCTCAAACCGTGTAAAGATACGTTACCTTCGATTTCGCTGAATCACTGTTGGTTGAGTCTGGGGAGAAAAAGAGGAAAATAAAAACACCAGAGGGTCAGAAACACTGGCATGAACATTAGGCCAGAAGGGGCAGATCACAGTCACGGTGGAGGACGCAGAGGCAGTGGGTTGATCATCACTTTTTAAAGGACAAATCCACAATAAACAGCAGAAAACCACTGCTGCACCACTCTGATGTGGACAAGCTCTCCTGCAGATATACTTTTTCGCTAATTTGTGTCATGCATTTCTGTTTTTCTGCATGTTCTTTACCATCATGGATCAGAATTAAGCCATTACTAATGTATGATTCATGCATGATCAAACAATGACATACAAAAGCTACATCAAGTGCTTTTTTGAATGACGGAGATTAAAACAATGAAAACAGAACCAAGACATGATTTGATTTCCATTTCAAAACCCTCAACAGAAAAGGTGCTTTTTTAAAATATTCTAGTCAGAAACAGCACAGGCAACATTTAGAAAGGACTTGATTTTTACATTCAAACATGAAACAATCAAACATATTTTCTGGCTGCAATATCGTGTACTGTTATTACTGAAATAAAAAGCGTCTCTATGGTGCTGGAAGATGCACAGCAAGAAGCAGCGGCCATCTGTTAAATGTATGATGATAAATAATCAAGTGCTTCAAATGTTGTATTTGCTCTTTCTGACTATGACAAACACGGTAGGTTGTAATATTTTTGTTAATCAGGGGTTCATATCAGGTTTAATGGGGAAAAGCCTATTTTCGTCATCATTAATTGGGGTGAAACTCTTGTTAAATATGTTTTTTCCAAAGCAGTTAAGTGCAGCAGCAGTTTTTAACATTTTCTGTGTTTGCAAAATGCTAAATACATATTATATTTGGTTGTTAAATCTGTAGAACTCATCATCCTATGCGTCCTCTGACCATGACAAACCCCAGAACAAAGACACGGAGTCGAGTACACACTGGAATATGTATGTGGAGTAAAACAACGATCGGGAAGCAGGGAAAGTAAAACAGCATTAGGAAACCACGGCACACACTGATGAAATCACCGAACACTGATGACATCGATCAGCGACAGAAGCGAAGGGAGGCGTGAAGGCAGAAACGGCTGATTTCAGAGATTGAAAGTAAACACATTCCCGCACAAACACAGACGCACAACCACAGAAATGAAGAATAAGAAGCTCTCTGTCTGCCCTTCATGTGATGCACAGACAGTGTAGTATGTCAACATGCCTTAAAAACCCTGACAGAGGGGCTTTAGATCGAGCTGTTTCTGATGTGGCTCAAACATTCACCCCGTTTGTTTTATCGATGAACTATTTATAGACTAGAATTAAAGTCTGGAGTAGATTAAACAAACAGGAGTGACTTAAATCTTACAGACATTTATGCCAGTACGTGTAACTACACAAATCAACTCTTTAAGTTTAAGATTAAGTCTAAAAAGAAAGAACAAAAATAGATAAATGTGTAGTGATGCTCTTTCTTATCTGATACTGTATAAACAGTTTACTTGTCTTTTGTAACATACGTGATGTTGATAATGTTTGTTTTTGTTGGGTTTTTTTTTTCTGTCTTACATATTTTTCCTGTCCCTTTTATTTTATAATTCTCTGTAATACATGGAAAAAAAAGTTTAGTTTATTTATTAAGTCAGCTATGGAGAAAAAAACAAACTTGCACAGTATTCGCGGATAATTAAAGAAGTTCACTATTTAACAGCATTTACACAGGTTTTAACAAGTTAAATTTAAGACATTTCCAAACAACTATGAAAGCAATTTAAGTCTAATTTCACACCCATACTGTTAAAACAAGAGTAAAACAAAAGAGGTAAAAATTCCAGAATTACATACAAAGTAATGTCATTATTTAATTGTTTTTAATGTTGATGTTTCATGGTATTTTTTTGACACCAACTTCATAATCCAACCCATTTTTAAGACTGTTCAACAATATAAGCATCAAATTAAGTTTTTATTAGATTTTAAACTTTTTTTTTTTTTAAGCTTTTACAACTTTTTAAGGACCAATGAGTGGGTCAATCAATAGAAGAAACAGGACAACTTATTACTAAAATAAACTGCTACTATTATGAAGTAATTTATTAAACATATATTCATTTGGTGGGATGAGGTTCTCAAATTTTTGTTTTGTTGTTTTTCTGTTTTATATTGTGGCTAAATATCTTTGTGGGAAATTGGTTTGGCACTTTTTTCTCACATTACAAAACATAAACTAGTGAGCATGAAACAAAGATTTTGTGTTAAAATGTGTTAGTCCTACTGGTTTATGGTCTTACAGTTTACATGTATGATCTACTTAAATATGAAAACATCTTTTGCTGTTGAAATCTATACTTTTAAATAAGTCATTCAAGTTTCATATCATAGGCACCTATAAAAACTCTTCTGTAGTCATTATTATGATTATCATCCTCAGAACAGTGAACCTGTCATTTAATAAAAGAATTAACGGGGTCATAGGTCAGGAAATGATTCATCACCAAAGTATAAAACTGAAAAATCTTCTTATGTTTTACTTAAGAACAAAGATCACTGGGATATTTTAGAAACTGTTTAAAGAAAGGATACAAATCTTACATCAATATTAAGCACATATTCAAGTCTCTTATAAGGTTTAGAACAGGGCTGTCAAACTTATTTTAGTTCATAAATTTGATCTTAAGTGGGCCGGACTAGTAAAATAATAACATAAAAACCTATAAATAATCCAAATTTTTCCTTTTTTTTTCTACTTACAGATCACAGTGAATTTACAAATACACAAAATGTTTAGTTACAGGTATAATACTCTAGTAGGCTAATTGGTTAATCTAAATTGCCCATAGGTGTGAATCTGAGAGTGATTGGTTATTCGTCTATATATGTCCAGGTCATTATTGAAAATGGGACTCAGTTCTCAACTAACTTACCTGGTTAAATAAAAATAAATACTGTTAAAACTTTGGCGTTTGGAACTAAAATGAGTTTGACACCCTTGATCGTCGACATCTTCAGTGTAATTTTTGCACTTTGCAAATTCATCCCGCGGGCCGGATTGGACACTTTACTTAACACTCCTGCTTTAGAACCACACATCAGAAATGACGCCATCTGGAGTAAACCTGGAGCTAACAGAGCTGCGACTCAGCTGATTTACATGACACCGACTGAATTTGCCCGTGGGGTGAGTGGAGTGCGACAACAACAGAGACCGCCGGTGAAGGAGTGGACTCTCAGTGACAGAACATAGTTTACAGTACAGCGTCGCAGACAGAGTGCGTCCAGTCATCCGTTAATTCATTAGTCGGACTGGGGCGACACTGAAGTGCCATGTTCTTACAGAGACCTCCGTCTGACACTGAGAGGGAGACGTTGCCTTTCAGGGGGATAATGGAGACACAAACCATCACCGACATGACCAGTCTCACACACAAACACACTTCACTTTCACAATACGATGCACTGACTTGGCTGTACACTCACACACACACACACACATATTGCCAGGGGAGTTCCCATCCTACCGCAGTGGCTGCTCCACAGGCTCAGCTGAGAGAAGGAAATGCAGAAACGTACAGAAAAAGTGAAAGATGAGCAACGTTGAGGGGAAAAAGAGGTCAGCAGAAAGGAAAGAAATACAGGCACGCTATCGAACACAGAAACACACCAAGTCCTAGGACTTCATTTTTTATGCTGCGTTCTAGTTCTGCGGGAAAGTAGGGAATTCTGGCTTTAAACTGGGACGGACTCTGAAGGACAAACCCCTGTAGTTTCCTCATTTCATGCAAACATGGCAACAAAACCATCAATGCTTTTAACTTGCAGTGTTGGGAAGTAACTAGTTACTTATTGTCACCTTTCTAAAAAAAAATAATTTTTTTCAGAATTTTCAGGAAACAAAAAACTTGAGCAGAAATTGAGGATTGGGTGATTTAAGCAAAAAAGTAATTTCTGTAGGCAATTATTTTAGAAATCAAGGATGCACAGTTAATCGAATCAAAAGACTGCAATTTAAAGGTCCAAATTTAGACAGATTTCAAAGCAGAAATGGGAAAGAAATCAAACATAACCTCTATTGTCGGGTGATATTTTGGATTTAGTCGATGCTGAGCTGAGAGAGAGGGGTTCGGTGTAAAATCATGGAGTAAAGTGCCAACACATGCAAATCCCCGTTGTAAATAATCGTGTTGGGTGCTGGGTAATTAGTATAACAAAAGCCAAACAAGAAAAAAAAATCTGCACATCAGTGTAGCTCCCATGTTGGGGTTTATTTCAACCGTGACGTGCTTGAAATGTTGCTTGAAACAAACTCTAACATGGAGCTACACAAGTGTGAAGAGTTTTTTCTTGTTCTACAGTATAAACCACCACATTTTTAATATTTTTTTTTCATTTCTATGCCACTTAAAGTTCTTGAGTTTGACATTTCTAAATGAGTTTTCTAGGAATTTTCCTCGATAAAGAAACAATCAGGCTCAAATGTGAGTATTGCTCTTGTAACTGTCAGAGGAACAGTTTTTTTTAGTGTTAGTGTTTCATATATTTCATGCTGGATTTATACAGTGATTTAAAATTTATCAAAATGTATCATAAAAAGCAAAAAAAATGGTACATGGTGAGTTTAAGACATACCTGTAAACCAATGCTTGGTTTGGAATTAACGCTTTGTGTAAAGTTTATACTATATGTGGATCACATGACTGGAGCAGAAATAAGCAGCACTAAGGCATTATGAATTAAAGCAAAAATTGATATGGTTGGAGACGTATCTCAAAGATAATGTTAAGTCCACACACAAGAGGCGCAAAATGATGCATGATGTTTATTGTCTATGCTGTATTTAATACTATTTTATGTGCTTACTTAGACACTGTGATGTATTTTGGACTCTTTATTGGGCATATATTAAACCATCCACTGCTATATTATCACTTTGGGACCTGTCTATTTCCTGGCATTAGCCAAAGAGATTTTCAAAGACTGAAATATGCATTAATTATTTGATATTTTTTCATAGTTTTTACACTGTCTTTCAACAGTGCCTACAAGAGATAGAGAGAAATAAATGTGGTCTTTGTTTTGTTGGACCAGTGTAGCTACAGCGCTTCATAACATCACTATTTACTCCTCACCCTACTGGGAAGCTGTAGGAAAAATGTTACAGGAGTAAAGAAATGTTGACTACGCCAAGGCAGGTGGTCATATCTTTCAATACTGGAAATTCAGCTATATTTTCCTTTTTAAGTCAGATACATTTTTAGTAAAAATAACAGTAATTAGTGTAAGATTAGTTTTATGTTTTAGGAGTTTTTGCCCTGTTAATAACACTGATTTCATTACATTTTTGATAAGGTAATTACATTTCCATAGGACTCTTCCCAACACTGTTTCCTCTCATAATAGATCTAACTGTATTTATAATATGTACAAACTCTGACTGTAATCACACGTTCCACTCGAACGCAGAACGCAGCATTAACTCATCTAGCGAGTGCTAACGCTGATGGACTGACAGCATTAAGCAGCATGCCCACCTGAGGCCTCCCCCAGCAGGGCGGTCCTGCCGATGTTGGACAGCAGGTGGTCGATGTTGGGGGCCGGCTGAACGTCCTCCGTGTCCACCGGTGTCTGGACACACACAGAAAACCAAAAGCTTTCAGTTACACAACAAGTACAAAATGAATCATTGATAAAAATGAATCATTAATCGAAATTTTGGAAAAGATGTGGAGCAAATAATGCATACTGATGAGCAGGATTAGAAGGATTCAGATCTTACTTAAGCTAAAAATACTGCAGTAGCGACATTACTTATATACACATGTTAATTTATATGGATAGCACTAAGTATGTTGTAAAAAATCCAGAAAATTCTTGAAATCCTGTAAAAGAATCTGGTAGAAAACACTATCCTCTAACAACAGACACCTGGATGTTGAAAGTGAAGTTAAATTTTTCAGAGCGGAAAAACTATGAGTAAAATGATCTGGAAAAAACAGATGCAGCTCAGTGACAAGTATTTGCTGAGTATTAGAAAAGCTGTTGACATGTCATGTGATCTGTCTCATCCAATGAGCTTCCAGTTTGTAGAACTTCCCTCAGGACGGTGTTTTAGATTACACAAAATCCACTAAAACATTTACTAGAAATCTTGTGCCATTATGGTGTTAAATTGTTGAACTGGTTTAATGATCTGTAACTGAACTGAAGCTCTTGTTCTTTATTTATATTTATGGGGAGATTATATTTGGGTATATCCTGTTTCTCCATGTGTACTACCTAACCTAACCTTAAAAACCTTGCTTAAGTATAAGTATTTAAGTATTATATCAGCACAATGTACTTGAATTATGAACAGCAAAACCACTTATTATGTGCCTGACACTGTTTTATTATTACATCATGTGTTTTTGGATTCATTTTACCAATGTTTGATGTTGGACTAATTTGCGCTACTTTATGAACTGTTGGTAGTTTAATCTACAGCGACGCATCATATTCTATAAGATCATCATATATTTGTGGTGTCGCTGTCCTGTGAGAGTCATGTATCTGTGAAGAGTTAACTTTTCATTAGATGAGAAACAGCCCTATTTTCAGCTGTGACTGTGTGTTTTGTGATGGATCTAACACTATGTTCAGACAGCAGGTCTTCATGCACAATTCAGATTTTTTAGTGAAATCCAATTTTTTTTGTGTGCTCGTTCATATTACACATTAAAATGCAACTTCTATCAGTTTTGAGTATGAACTGAATGCAACCCTGAAGTGACCCATATGCACAAAAGAGGTCCTGACATAATATGTGATCACGCAGGCATGGACTGTGTTTATGGAAGTAAATATGGAGGCATCTCGTCTCGGTGCAGAATTGTGATGTTTGTCGCATTTCTTTTTTTTGTTATTTTATTTTTACCTCCGCTAGGAGGTATTGTGATCGCTTTGCTTTGTGTGTTTGCGTGTTTGTTTGTTAGCAAGATAACTCAAGAAGTTACAGGCGGATTTTCATGAAATTTCAGGACATGTTGATACTGGCACAAGGAAGAAATGATCAAATTTTGGTGGTGATTGGGGGGGAGGGATCTGTCTTAGCGGAGGTCTGCGCTCTCTGAGTGCTTTTCTTGTTAGTGTTTGAATTCTGTACAATACAAACGTAAGGGACATTTGGGATACATTGACCATAAAAAACCTTTGTGACTAAGAACTGATTTTAGTAATGTGATGCTGAAATGAAAATTGTCCATTTCTCCCATTTATCAAGACACTGCTCTTCTTCAGTCCTCAATCTAAGGGTCAGAATCTCCATCTCAATATTTCACGATTTGTGGCCAGTCGTTAGTTGTAGGTTGTTCTAATCTGCACCATTTTTTGGTAATAGCCTTTTTACAGGCTGCTAATAGTGTTTTAAACAAATATCTATCATTTTTAATTACATTATTACCAATAATATATCTGAAATATGTCACCAAACATGTTTTAGGTATTGCATAACCCAATATCTTAACAGTGGTTAGTCACATTTCAGTGACGTAAAGGTCAGATAAATGTGACCCGGCCGTTCAGACTGGAGCCGCATTGCAAAATATCAGATATGTATCGGATTTAGGACCACATATGAAAGTGGCCTGGGTCAGATTTTAAAAAAAACATTGAATTTGTCATGTTCACACTGTCTTTAACAGATCAGATAAAGGTCACATATGGGCAAAAAAACTGGATTTGGGCCACATTTGCCTGCAGTCTGAACGTAGCCTAAGAGGATTTTTAAAGAGTTTGTTTAGATCAAAAAGAAGGAAATCAGGGAAAAATGTCAACTTTTAGTTCAACACGAACATTCACAGGAAATACACAGCTTGTATCTGACAGGAAGGTGAGCAAAAACCACAAAAGAAGCAAAAGCTGTAAAAACCACAATAGTAACTCCACTAATTTAGAGTCAGAATTAGTGATATATGTCTATTAAAAGCCTACAGTCATTTGGTGTATAAATCAAATAATTTAATCCATGTTGGAGTATAGTCAATGTTCTAATCTTCAGATGATTTCTTTGCTTTTCATCAAAAAGATAAAACTCTGAGATCAGTGAGGATGTAATTAGATTTCATCTTGCGTTACACATTGCATTAGTTTTATCAAAGACCTTAATCAACCAGTTACACAATAAAAAAATAAATAAATCAGAAATCGTCAAAAATGTTCTGTAAACTGTAAACCCCTGAATCGAAGTCATGAATAAGTGAAGGTCAAGTTAATTGTTATATTTCCTGAGTGAATCAGTTTTTAATTAGTGACTGTCTGTGCTATAAAATCATGCTATTCAGGTGAAATAATGAATATGTATTTGTTTCATAATGAAGTAGACTGCTTCACAAAGAACTAGACTAAAATCTGAGAAAGTTAGAGGCTGTTCTAGTCATTTTGATGTGAAACAGACCAATGATTCACCTATAGCCAGATTTTTCTCCCCAAAACTTTATAACTGTAAACATGATTGACACTTTCCTGAAAAGCTTTAGCCAGTAAAAAATATCAAAATTAGTTATTTTTAATGGGTTAAATAGGTGAAATGACTCCCTTCTTTCAGATTATTAAACATTTAAACCTTTTTTTTTTTTTTTTTTTTACATGTATTTAAACCTTTTTCCTTGTTGTCTCATGAGATTCTGTATATTCTTTTATTATTACTGCCCCTGTAGCACTTTAAGGGATTATTTCAGTGTCTAAAATGTCATTATTGAGATCATACCTTTTCATCCTTGTCGAGCTCTTCATTAAAAAACCAGGTGCACTACAAAAAAATACATGAAAACAGTATGAAGATACAGTGACATGCAAGGGATTATTTCTGATTTGTGCATTCGTGCAACAGTTCTCACATGTTGGATGAGGGTTTCTACGATCTTATAGCGGTCCGGCATGTGTGTGACCATGTCTTTCATGTTGTCCTCAGACGTCCGAACCAGAGTCGGTCCAAACACCAGAGCCAGGTTCCGGGGCTCCATCTAAGAAACGAACACAGAAAACATAAATATTAACGTCTGAATTATTACCTAATCACACTGTTGCATTTACATTGGTCTAAAAGCAAAATAATTTCAGAATAAAAAGTAATGGAACCAAAATTCAGTCACTAATAAAGAAATATTAAGTCAAAAGTGCTGGTGCAGGTATAGTTTTCAAGCTAACAGTACTGGGTCAAAATGTGAAATTCTATGAATTAATGAAGAAATGGGTTTATCTCTGAGCTTCCAGTTCTACTTTTACATACATACTAACATTTCACCATCACTCTGAATTTGACATGTATCGTGTATTGGTGGATGTTCCAGCTTTTCTGAATAAAACATTTATCAATTCATACATGTGGTATATGCTGATATTCTGGTTTTGTGAGGATTCTGTGGACATTTGGAAACTAAATTAATCTAATTTGCATGTTTTACTGCATTTTTGACAGTTTATAGCTAAAGTAGAGACAAAGAAAAATCAATATCTCTGATTAGACGGAGAAACATTACGATGGAGGATATCAATAGGTTTATTGATATCAGCAAATACTGAAAATCACACAGTGGAGGGTCTGCCAGCAATGGAAAAACTGAAAAAACACTACTGTCAGAGTAAATATTCATTGATTATATAAACAACCTTACTGGATTATTGTCTTTTTTTTTAAATTAGGGTAAAAAAAACTGAATCTAAAAGGAAATGTAAATGTAGTCAGCTTTTCCACTTTACAATAAATTCACTTTTAGTGTTAGATTTATCAATTATGCAAATACACATAAACCTATATACATATGTAATAAACCTAATTATATATCTTGAAAACATTAGCCAACCAGGAGTTTTGTCATTTGTTTTCCATTTCATATTTAGCACAGTTTATTTCTAAATTAGACCACTGTTTTTGACATAATCCCGATTTTTTCACAAAATTGTCCCCATTCAGCTATACAAAAAGTCAGAAAAATAACATGTTTTATCATTATTTGCACATTGCCTTCATTTGTTTGACCTGTGTTCTTTTAATGCATCTTATGTTTGTTAAGTGGAGACGTTTTGATTGTGTACCTTAGTCTAATATTTCAGTCAAGGGTTTTGTACATGTAAGTTCAACTGTCAATAACTCTTCTTCTTGCACAATTATACTACAGACAGGATTATTATCTGTATACAAGTGAAATTTCAACATGGTGACAGCTCCAGGTGATAGATTTTCCATGAAAAACAAACATTTACTGACCTTATTCTTGTCTGAGTGGTCAGCTACAGTCTTCAAGTGACCAACCAGGAACTTTAGAGTGTGATAATAATGATCTGGAAGGTCTCGGATCTGCAGAAGGAGTAACAAGTCCTTATTAAATCACATTAGCCTCCATGCTTTGGTAATATTATTCATCATACTACTACAACTCAGGAATGATGAACCTGCTGAACCTGTCAAACATCTCCGACTCACACTGAATTATTCACACACATCGTAACTAAAAATGATCCTGTTTGGAATCATTCATGAGCAAAAACAAACACGCACCAGTTTCTTCATGGTCTTGAGCCTGTCAGAGGCATTTTCCATCCGATTGGCGTCGATGAAATCGTTGTACTTATCTGTAAAGACATTACAATTATAAGAGTTTTCATTGGAACGCCCTGCAGAACCAGGCAGTGGGACGTGAACGCAGGCTTGTTCCAACTTGCACGAACTCACCGTTTGTAAAAAGCGGCTCTGGAAGTTTCCTGAAGAACGATTTGAGTAAACTGCTAACTACGTTAAGGTCCTGCCACTTCTGCAGAGGTGAAGACAAGGACAAGAGAAGAAAGAGTAAATCTATTATTTCAATCTCTGCATCCACATTTTCAGTAAACATTTGGCTTTGACCTTTTTCAATAGCAGATATTTTGACTTGTTAATGCAGAAATTAGAGAAAAGCACTCAGAATCACTGCAAAAAAAGGCTGCATCATTAACAAACAGGGCTCATATACCCATTTTAAAGAATTTCACGGGCTGATAATATCATTTTTATGAATGTGTATAATCTATAAGTACATGGGCATAAGTCGACTCAAACTGTAGCACAAATATTTTTCATTTTCACTGTAAATATTCAAAATAACTCAAACTAAATTATTTTTAAGGATTGTAATACTATAGAATAACAAGAAACAACACATTCAAAAGCCTACGTCCTGAAAAACCCCAAAGAAAACATGAATGCAGCAGTAAAATGAATCCAAAATATTATAACAATAGTAAAACACTGACTTAGACCTCCTTCTACTTCTTGCTGCACAATGAATAAGTCGGATTTTGAACAATCAATTTATACTAATAGTGGAGTATTTTCTCTGTGTATTTGTACTTTTACTGATTTGTATATGTCTATATTTGTTTGCATCAGTACTGTGATCTGTTCACACTGGAATCTGACATTGGTCACATTTAATAACATGACCAACCAAACATAAAAACAGATCTGCGCACTAAATCAGACTTGAGCCCAAAAGCTGGCAGTGTGAATGTAGCGTAAGTGAAGCAAGTTGTGATGAATATCCATTTATTGTGATGTAACAGTCACATAAATTCTGAAATGTTCAGACTAACGTCACATCCAGGCTGATTCCACATGTGGTCCTTAATCAAATACAGAACTGAAATGTTTCAGTGTGACCTCAGTCTGAACAGTCATTTCATAATTCATACACTTTTCCATCATTTCTCATGGAGATTCGTCACATCCCTGCATAACTTGCGATACATTCACACTGCCAGCCTTTGGGTTCAAATCTGATATAAAAGATCAGATTCACAAACACATATGGAAGTGACCCAGATCAAAATTGAAAAGATCAGATTCCATGTGATTTATGCTGTTCACACTGTCATGGAAACACAGATCTAAGTGAAAATGTCAGATTTTGGTCACTTTTGCCTGCAGTGTGACCGATACAGAAAACTAGCACAAAGAAACTACATTTATTTCAACTAAAAATAATAAAAATGACAGTTAAAAACAGAAGATCTAAAAAACAATAAACAATGAGCAAATTAATTGCAATAAGAATCACATTTACTTTCATATTCCTGAAATCCTAATTATGTATAAGAACATTATTATTACCATTGAGTTTGTATGGTTTTTTTAAAAAAAAAATTTAACACAATCAAATACTGGTGGTCCCCTCAATATATAACATTGTATTTGTGAGCATTTTCCTATTGAATTTGTGAACTTCACTGGTGGAAACACATCCTGACAGTGCTGGGGATGTCACTGTCAGATTCCAATCCCCTTGTGTTAATAAGACCGGATTTTCACATATACATTAAAGCAATACAGGAGACTGGTTGGATGTGAGAGCTTCCTGTCTCGTTCAACGCTGTCGAAGTGTATCTGACAGTGACAGTCCAGGCTGTCAGGATGCATTCTACCTACTTGGGAAGATGAATCGAATTGAAAGCTCTTCCACAAATATTGTTTATCAGATAGAGATAACAGTCGGTAGTTTTGTTGATAAAAAACCCACTTTTCAGTTTCTGTAAATCAAGGTGTGTCTCGTAAGTAAATGACTATAAAAGTCGTCAGTTCTGCAAAATTAAAGTAAAACTGAAACTATTTGTGTACTAGAAAGAAAAACCAAACTGGAAGACTAAATGAAATGAATAAGTAAAGGTGTGAACAGTAACCCTCAGGCTGTTATTTTTCATTTTGTGTGCTGTACCTCCTCCGTAGGGTTGATGTCGACACCCTTGTTGAGCTGGTCCTGGAGCATCGACACCATGGCATTGTTTCCTGGGACCCTGTAGATCCCCGTGTACTCCAGACCCATCTCCTCCACCAGACCACAGCAGATCTCCACGATCATGGGGATGAACTGGAATGGAAGACGCAAAGACAATTCACTCACAAAAATCGGAGCTGAATCTGTATTACTGCTTCCAGGTGGATGTAAAGGATCCTGAGACTTACCTTGTTATTAGCACCTGGTTGACACTCCTCCAACCTTACACCAAACGCTTTAGGTCCAGCCTTCTTTGTTTTCTTTATGATGTTGATGCCCCATGGAGATTTAGGAGGACTGCTCTCATCTGTAGAGAAAATACACAAAAACGTCAGATCTCAATATTATTTCTAAGCCATGATATTAAGAGCAACATAGCAGAACACTTAAGACAAAAGATTGTTCTCTATCCTTTATCAGATTCATTCATTTCTAATGTTTCATCAAAACAATGATATAAATGCTAGTTTGAGAGGGTTAGGGGAACAGGAATTCAAGAAAAAGTCATGAGAGAATTTACAAGACAAAGTGATGATCTGATATTGTGTTTCTTAAATATTGAGGAAATAACTGTGAATTAAACATTTATTTTAGCCAAAAATAGAAATGGTTTTAAACAAAATTCAATCATCTGATTCAATTAAATGTTCATATGAATTATGTGATAGTGACTCATTAAACTGAACTTTTTTTAATATATGGTTTTTCTAATTTTGGGCAAATAAATTAAACTAAAGAACACATGTAACAGCACTTATAAAAAGTGAAAAATACATTAATGTAATTGCTTCTGGGTCATTTCTTCATGTTAACATTAATATTTTCAGTGATGTTTAGTATTTTTTATCATTAGTTCTCTGCAAATCTTTTTTTATAATAAAGCTGATTTTGTATTATAGTTTGAACATGGATAATTTAATCAATATTTAATTCAGAAATTGAACTGGAACCTTGTGAAATGGAATATAAACATCATGAAATCAGTGACAATAGTCAGCCTAAACCAACAAGGTAAGTTTTCATGTTTTGTCCCTGAGCAGATGTTAAAAAGGCCCCATAATAAGTGCGGGAAAAAAACCTGCAATGAAATAGAAAAATCCTGAACAAAACAGTTAAAAAAAACATCAGCAACAATCTATAATACATGTGAAACTACTGAGTCACAACAGGAAGGAACAGCTTCAGTTTCTATTCATGACTTCGTTAGGGGAGTTCCACCTCATGGTGAGTGAATGTGGAATTCACTTTCATAATAAACAAGTTTTATTCCAAAATGAAAGTTCACCAACAGATAATAATATTGTTTGTTGTACTTTTGTGGTATGAGTAATATGTATAACACTATCGTACGTACAGAAATGTTCCAACTTCCCTTGATGACTAACCTTTGCCCTCTGGTTTCGGGGAACGTGGCGCCCCGGCTGCATTTTCCGTTTTGGCGAGTAGGAAGGGAGGTTTCATGCGGGGCATTCTGGGAGATGAGTCGGGTTTGCTGCCTGTTGGACTGCAGGGGGAGACAAACACACAGGTTAAGCTGTTGTATATGGCAGTGATGAACTCAAAACTTACATTCAGAAGTAGAACATCATCGTTTACATTGAACAATTATTAACATGAAAGTAAAATATTGACAGTCACTAAGAGATGGTTTAAGTCAGATGCCTCATGTAGAAGAATTCCAATTACAATTTATGAATTGTTATTTTGGTTGAATTTAAATGATGCTTAATTCTCTTGCTCTTACAAACAATAAAAAGCATGTTTCAAGAATAATACAGAATCATATTTGTGACTCTGTAATGTCTAATAAAATTAAAATCATTACTTCATTAATAACTTATTCTGGATATGTGTCTATCTTCCAATGATCTCATTTAATTTATTTTCAATCTGTTTTTTATGCATTCATTTTATATATTTATATTTTATTACACATGTTGCTTTTCTGTTTGTTCCTGACATAATCTATACGTGTTAGATTTTGTTGTTTCGCCCATAAAGTTGGGATGAAATATTTTGACCTTTTTTCATGAAATGGTTGTGACAATGAGATTTATTCTTAACAGATAAAGTGTAACCAGGACTCAGTATGTAATCATTACATATGGTCAAAGGTAATTACTGATGTGTATAGATAGGAATAAGAAGAGGAATGTGTCTGAAAAAACTTTATCGGCGTATATACTTTATATGCATCTCATTTTACTTTATTTTTGGGTTCTGTAAATACTGTAAAAAGTCGAAAAGATGGATCACTAACAAAGGATGACTGTGTAAACTATTGCAATTATTTAACTCTATAAGAAAACTTAAAACTGAATAAATAAAAGTAGGTTTTCTCACCTCTGTTTTCTGTAATCATTCAGTTTCTTGTTGATAAGGGCCTGTCTGGAGAAGCTAAACTCCTGCAACAGATAAACACATGTCCATTATGATTCAGCTTTATTTTCTAATTAATCCATTAGTTCAGATTCATCGTCAAAAACTTGAGGTAAAGGTGCGTCCTCTGACCTCGTTGTCTGTCTTGCTGTTCTCCCTGATAACTTTAATCCAGTCCAGCATGTCCTCCCGGTCCTCCGCCTGCAGCAGGTATTCACAGAAGTCCTGGGTGGTCAGGCGCAGGGCATGTTTACGTTTGGTCTCGCTGTACGCTATGTCCACCAGGCAGCCCCGGATGCTGATTGGCTGCTCATCCTCTGCCCCGCCACCGATGGTCGCGCCGCGGAGCACCGCCTCCCTCTTGTCCTTGTAGAGAAACAACGAGTGGGAGCGAAGAACGGAGAAAACTCGCTTCCAGGGACGCATACCGCTGCCAACCTTCTGTGGAAGACAATGAAGAACACAGGTGAGTCCTGGTTTAATTTAACGCTTTTCAATAAAATGCTGCACTGAAATATAAACAGAAGATATTTTACTTGTGCATTTCCATTTGATGCTACATTATATTTTTATTCGGTTACATCTCAGAGCCAAATATTGAATTTTGTACTCCCTTACATTTGTCTGACAGCTTTATTGTCTTTTCAGATTTAGTTTTTCCATCTCCTTCCTGCTCAATGAAAACCAAATATATTACTGTATATGGACAAAAATATTGCTACAGCTGCTAGAATTTCACATTCCTGTTGATTTGCTATATTATCATGATAAAAATGTCAGCTGTCCTCAACCATTACCTATAATAAATATGAATCTGTATTTAGTTCACATTTTAAGGCCTCTTGACCCTCTAGGGAACTAAATTGCAATGGAAAAGGAATTAATGAAGGAAAGAATAAGCAAATGATTTAAGTTTAAAGGAGGATTTTTCTTGTCAACGTGAACAAAATTAACTCTAAAGATGAGATAAAAATGTTTATTGCAAAATTATGCCCCAATATTAAACTATAGTATGACATTTTGCATTATTGCTTTATTTCCCAGCAAAGAAACACTTGAATTCAACATGTCCTAATGTTTTTATTCATATGGTGTAAATCCAAACGTGTTCATTTTGCATGTTTGTGATTAACTGAAGGATCATTGAGTATTTAGTATGAAACTTTCCTCTTCCTTAAGCTAAAAAACCTCTTTAAAACCCTTGTGGATTCACATCAGAATGCATCATCACAAAGCTGAGCTTGTGAAATGTTGATTTTTACAGATAAATGGTTCTCACAGGACAACAAACCTGCAAACATATGATGATTTTATAGAATATGATGCATTGATGTAGATTAAATTACCAACAATTTATAATGTGGTAAATGAGCCAAAACCTAAACACATATAGCAATAAAATTAATCAAAAACATCATATATATTAGAGTAAAGCACTGACACGAACCATTTTTGTGACATAATGAGCACATTTTGATAATAACACATGCATACTTTTACTTAAGTAAGGTTTTCTGGCAGATGTCTTAATATTTTCACATTGTGGTCTTACAAAAAGTTAAATAAAGGCTGAGCGACTCTGTGCCCACCTTTCCCTTCTCTGTGAGGATTTGTTTGAAGTGCAGCCATCCTTCTCGCCGTACATCACTGTAGGTGATGTTTCCCAGCTCGGAGGTGGAATGCCGTTTCGATCGAACCTCCTCTGCCGTCCCAAGGTTGTCCAGAGACTGAAGCACATACAGAAAAATATTCAGCACTTTTACTGATAAGATGATGCAGAAATAATCAAAGGCAACAGGCAAAGTATCGAGATTCTGTATCTCCTCAATCATCCTCTGAGTCAGTCTGGCAGAATAACTTGATGTACTCCCAAAAATATTTCACGGGAGCAGACACACTGTCAAGATTTACTGCTGACTGCACTTTTTGCTTCCTGTAGGTTAATCTAAAAAGATGTACTCACTCCATCTGTGAAGAAACTTTTCACTCTCTTTGGAAGCCTCCTGTGGACAAAACAACAACAAATCAGAGGGTTAATAGTTATCTTTGTCTGCACGTGTCATTTATTAAGTTTCATTTGCACAGTCTTTTGTCCGAGTACTCACGAGAAGACTCGGCCCTCTTCTCGAAATGTGTTGAGTCCTTCGTCACATGACTTGGAGCGCTCTGTGGTGATGGCTAGAAGATAGGAGGAACGGCGACTGGATTTAATACTGCCTGCTCGGTGAAGATGAATGAATGGAGACAGGAAGAGAGAAGAGAGAAAACAAAGAGAAAGAGACAGAGAGAAAACAGAATGTTGATGTAATGCCAATCACCATGGCCGGTGTTGGATTAGGAGATGGGGACAGTGAAGGGGGAGGCAGGAGGTGGAGGTGGAGGGGGATGTCAGGTTTGGGAGGCGAGTGAGTGGTGACGATGGGGAGATGGGCTGGAGCAGTGGGTTAATATAAGATTATCTCTTTTCTGTTTCTCACCACTGACATGCAGGTTTAACATCCATACTGACATGCATTTGGGTCATTTCCTTCAAGATTATTATCATGCAATTTTGAGTTTGAAATAACCTCCGATACAGACACATATACAGTAATGTAACTTGATCGAGGACAAAGTTAAACCTTAAAAACCTATTATATTCTTACTGCAAAACACGCAATTTATAAATCCAGCATGCAAAACATATAGAGCACTTTCCAAAACCTCATCTTATCAAGTAATTTTATCTACAATTCAACCAGAAAAGTCTTCTTGTCAAAGAAGAAAACTGGTACAATAACGTCATTTCAAGTTAGTATGTTAAAAAAGAGCAACATCTAAACTAATCTAGTCATTGTATATTTGACTGGTGTTTGTTAAAATGATGCTGTTTATTTTGTGAAATGCTATAGATTGTAGTCCTTAGTTTTTTTCTAAGTTCAACTGGACTGGTTTTGTTCTTGAAAACATTGCGTCTTTCATGCAATTTACTCCAGAATTTGTAACTTCATCAGTTCTAACCTCATCAGTTCTAGTGTCTAGGATGAGAGATGAAACAGTTTCAAGAACAAAACCAGTCCAGCTGAACTCCGAAAACTACTGTGAATGAATGATGACCTGGTTAACTTTCACAGATGTGTATGGACTGTAGTGCTGTGTCAAGGAAAAAATTACTTTACTTGCATAAGTATCATAAAAATATTGACTTTCATCAAACATCTTGATTTGTAATAGGTTTAAATTGGCAAAAATTACTTAATAAGTTGAATATTTTTGCATTGAGGAAAGCAGAAAGGCTCTTAAGAGGGTTGTGAGATGTCATGCACACCTCATCAGTCCCTGTTTGAAGTAAAGATAAGGGTCTACGTACAGGTAAACATAACAGATCAGATATTTTTCAGCTGAGGCTGCTGCATGCAGTGGGGAGGAAGGGAAGGCGCAGAGGGGGGAACTCACTGCAATCTTGTGAGAAGAGCCTAGTGAGGGGGAAGGTGAAGGTGGGGGAGGCAGGGCTGGTGACCACGGGGGGCGCAGAACTCATGCCGCTGGACACCACGGAGGACGCCGGCACGTGGCGGGCGCGCAAATCAGCACCGGGGCTGGTCGGTTCATCTGTTGGTGGGTGGAAGGAAGGCGGGAGGAGAGGGAAAAGGTGAGAAAAGAAGAGGGGAGGAAAAAAGGGAAGGGTTAGGTGTTAGAGAAAAAGGTCAGGAGGAAAAAGGAAAATAGCGGAGGTTAAATTAAAAGAGGGAGCGGCAGAGAAGAAGGTTTTTTTTAAAGGAGGAGGAATGACGAGGAATGGCAGGATTACCATAAAGATACTGAGCAAAAACAATTTTACAGTGTCAGTCTCTCCCAACGTATCCTCAAATTTCCTTCTTTTAACTTAAGAAATCAACACTTACAGAAACCAAACCGACACAATGCATGGAAGTAACACAAAAAACAGTCCAGACACTCAATTAGAAACAAAGAACCCTTGAAAACTCTGCAGGGAAGGTAAACATAGAAATGCAACCTGAGCACAAATGCAACTAGTTTTACACATATAACTATACAATAACTTATAAATAATGTACCTGTATCTCCTGCTGCCATAGAGAGAACATGTCAGATACTGAGAGCAGAGCTGGTTTTGTTACAGAGATTAACTGACTTGAGGTTTCAGTTCTTTACAGAAATGTACAGTAGTGTGTGAAATGGTACATGCATGAGAAAAAGTGACAGTCATGCAACCGTATAATAGAACAGAGGTTAATAATTGGATGTAAGGGCTGATGGGAGCTTTTGTGTCATGAATGGAGCCTTGGTGTTGCAAACAATGAAGAAATAAAGTAGTTTAAAAAGGTCCCACAGGCTAAAGTCTTTAACACTGTGAGCTATGGCAAAGGGATATGAAACTGCAACACACACACATATGAATATGCACACAGACTCACACTTCCTGACTGTCAGAGAGGATTAGACACGGCCTGATGTATTTGCATAAAGTGAGGAGAGGCTGGATTTGCTGGTGACATTTTAAAGTGTCAGGAGTGAAGTGTTGGGAGGTTTTCTGTGGAGTCAACAGAGGGCAGTACAGCTTCAGAATGGAAAGACTCTGGAAGAAATCCACCCCCACAGACCACCACGCAGCCTTCTGGGAACATTTAAAAAAGGCTTCTTATAATTTTGCATTTCATGTCATGGTTTTTCATTTAATTTCCCTCATCTTTTCGTGATCGCTCCTCATCTTGCTTCCCTTTCTTGCCCTCTGGCTCTTCTCCACCTCCCACCAGTTCTGTCGTCCTATTCTTCGCTCTGGTACATACGAAAGCCCAACGTAAGGCGGAAAACATTCCCAATCTCAGATGAGGAATCTGCCTGTTTACAGTGCAGCCCAGAAATAGCCGGGCTGTGGGTTTAACAAAGGCCGTCATTAACGGGCAGCCGGAGAGCGAGCTCAGACAGAGATGGACCAGCAGAGGGGAGCAGCATACAGCTCCAACTACCGCTACAGCCACTGTGTCCAGTATCTATGACAACATATGGAGATCAGCACTTAGACATAATGAGAACCTAGAAAGGGAAAGACATAAAACTGCACTTCATCACCAAATGTAGACATTTTTTTTTCCCTGATAGAGGAGTATCTTTACTTTACAAGAAAAAAATCTTACTTAAATGATTAAATGGAAGGAAAATGTCATGATGGAAGGGAGCACTAACCTTCAAAGACCTAAACAGCCTAATAATCTAAAACGTTTAATAACTTTAGGACTACTAATTCTATCAGCGCATTTAAATACTTCAGGCAAAATGCAGTTTTTCAGCTTTTCAGTGGCATCAGAAGCTGTGTAATGAATGTGCAAACACTGTCATCTTCTGCAGCATTGATTCACCAATAAAATCCATATAGTTTGACAAATGACAGTGGTTGTATGCATTAGTTTTTATGTTCATTTAATGATATATTTGGCTGAAAAAGTCATTTTTTCTTAAATTTTCTCTGTTTTGATCTAATAACCTTTGAATTTACTCTGAACTTTTATAAACATCTACATCATCAGTAAATTAAATATAGGAAAATACCAGATTTTCGCTAACAATGCAAAATCCCAAGAATAGTAATAATAATAATAGGATAATAGGAGAGGCTAAACGTTAAGTTGGAAGCTGTTAAAAAAAAATAATTGTAGGTCTTTAAGGGTTAAGCATTAAGCTGAGTATTGTTTGACATTTTCCTATAATAGTCCTGAAACAATATGTGAATTGCATGGAAGTTTCAAAACTGTTTCAAAAATGTGTAAGAACTCAAAATAAAATATCCTAACTAAATGGGATGTTTGAAGGGATGCCCACATGTCCAGTTTCAATTGTATCATAGAAAAAGGTTTCTTTCGGATCTGCAAAATTGAAGGGGTTTGTCCTGAGTTCATGACCTAAACTTACACTAAATCAGTGTGGTAACATCATATTGGAAATGATGAAATTATAATCTGAATCAGTAAGAATCACAAAAATCTATCGGATATAGAATCATATGAATAGGTGTTCAAAACCAACTTTTGGTCCATGGCAGTAATGTGATTTCTTGTTAATCTGAGACAAATAAACCCTCAGAAAACTGAAAAAAAAAAAAAGGATTTGAAAAAAAGAAAAAAAACGGAGCTGTTGCCTGCAAGACAAGACGGAGGGCACACGAAGCAGGACAGAGGCCAGAACAGAGGCTAGAACAGAAGGTCGTGGTCCTGGTCTGTTGTGTCCAGGATCCGGCGAGTAAAGACAGTAATAGACTGAGCCCCCACATACCCACACAGACACACAAACCCCTTCATCTTCCAGAGAAGCACAATAGCAGCATTGAGGGCGGGAGCTGAGTGTATGGGCCCCTACTGTTCCCCACAAGAAGCGCCACAAAAACCTCCTGGTAATTTACAGCTTACATTCATGTTGAAAGACTCAGAGAGTCGGCACGGAGTGAAATACTGGATCTGCTGACGAGCCTTTTCCTGTTTTATCCACTTTGTATAGCTTACTAAGTAAGAAAAATACTTTATCGGTTAAACTAGTGAAAAAGACCTGAATATTTTCATGTCGTATCTCCCTAAAAGGCAACATGGAAACATGTTTGCAGTCTGGCACAGTCTGTCTTTGTGCTTGCTAACTCATAGGCATCCTCAATTTGCAGACATAAGCACAACAGCCCATTAAATCACATGTTCTGAAACAAGCCCAGATCACATCGGAGAGATAAAATGATGGAGAAAGATAGAGAAAAGAAAAGCTAGTTCTTGTCTATGGGGAGAAACTAGCCTAGTTTCAGTTTATAGCACTTAAGCGTGTCCCGGCCTGCAGCTCTGACTGCCTGGTTTCGTTTAATTCAGGTGAAGGTACGAGGCAAGAATGTGCACTGACAGAAAGGCAGAGAAGCAGAGAGATGCCTGATACGCTGGATTTTCTCTCTTTAAATGACTTTCATGGCTTGGCTCAAATGTCGGTGGTCATTCCAATCAGGTCAAAGCCTTAGAGTCAGCTGATTTGAATCTATTCGGCATTAGCTCTTCTTTTTTTTTTTCTTTTCCCTCCTTAGGCTGTGGTGTAGTAATGGAGGCGCAGCTCGTCTGACTGACTGACTTTATTTGCGTACAGTTTGACTTAATGGCTGCTGTCAATGTCCTGATACAGACTGATCTGCAGCCGGAGGAGCCCCTTTTCTCTTTGACTCTTTTCAGAGTCTTGAACAAGCCACGACATGATCACCAGCACAAAGGCCATAACTATATGTATTCATATGGAAACAGAAGACCTGCATGTACAGAAGTTATGACAGATAACTTTAAGTGTAATGTGTAAATGGTGCAGTTTTTCTGACAGGCTTTGACTTTAAATAAACTTTAAATAATAGACAATTCAATGATCCCTTTAATTTTCAGCAAATCTTGAATTACTGCAGTCAAATTTAGTGCATTTTTTGCATTTTTGATGTACATGTTACTAATCCCAAATTCCAAATAAAAACAGTGTCATTCAGGATATTTTTGCAGAAAAATTACATCTAGTTTAACCTCATATTCATTTTTTAACAACATAAAACTAATCGCATTCCAGAGTCTTTGAATGGGTTTCGGAGTTGTGTCTTCAGTTTTTCTAAAGATGTATATGTTTAAATGTTTAGGCTACAAAAAATGTATTTGAATAAGTGTGCAAGTCTTCTGTCTGTAGATATATATATTCCATGGTAAAATGAAATAAAAAAGACAGAATGTCGAAACTCACTTTTTAGTTAGTTAACAAGACCCGTTTTGGCAAGTCTTTGTTTCCATTCAGCTTTTCTGATTTGATATGGAATTTCAAAGAAAAATAACACATAAATATGACACACTATAGTCTCCAAAACACCCAAACACAGAGTCAGGAAGTCAGACTCCACCTCATTTCCTCCTCTATGAGGAGGTGACCTTAGGCACCGAGGCCAGGTAGTGGGATTAGTGAAGTCAGATCAGATATGATTCAATCACACTGGTAATGCTGTCTGTGAGACGATGGGAGGTTCCAGTGTTACACAACACAAACATACACAGACAAACACGCATCAATAGAATTTAAATGAGAGAGTGGAAACTGAATCTGAGACGAGCCCGAAGCCTGAATAGACAGACAGAAAGGAAATTAAGGAAACAAACACACAAACCCCAAACTCATAATTTTGTCTCAATTATAGCTCTGTGTTTCCTCTCACTTAAGCTTTCACTAACATTTAATACACAATATGAATTCTGTGTTAGGATGAAATCTAAAAGTGTCGATGCTCACCTATGAAGGGGATGGAGGCCAGAGAGTCGTCCTCTAACGGGAGGGGGGCAAGGCTGCCGTTGGGTTTGCGTGGGGCTCCATCTCCTGCAGAAGGTACCGGAGCCAAGTCCTGGGATTCTGGAGAAAACAATGAGGGTTCTAGCCCGTCCATGGGCAGCGCGTAGTGGGGATGTCGCATACCGTGGGCGTTCCTCCGCCCTGTGGGAGGTTTCTGCCTTAGCACGACTTCCTGCGTCTGTGCCGCCACTTCCGTCTGTGCCTCCGTCGATCCCCGTTCTCTCTCGTGGTTTGTCGGCCTGTATGCTCTGTCCTGGGATTCCGGTGTGGTCGATGTAAGCGGGGATGCCGACGAAGCATTAATGGATGCAGAGATGGCCTCTGGGGGACTCGTTTTAGGTGTTAGGTTCCAGTTCAAATGGGGGCCAGTGTATGAGGGGTCCCTGAAAGAGTGGGCCTGCTGCATGATGCGACCCGTCTTACGGTAAAATGAGGGGCTGTAGCTGCGGTAGCCGACAGGCTGGTCGTCCATGCTCTGCCCAGGAGGGAGCCGCCTGCTCTGGGGGGCCGCCTGCTGGGGCTGGGACTGGGACTGGGGCTGCGAGTGGGTCTGGGTCGGTGTGTGGTGTTTTGAGTGAGACTGTGAGTGTCGAGATACTGGTGGAGCCTGTGTTGCACCGAAGTGGCTCCCCGGTGCTGGTCGTGGGTAGGCGTCGGGTCTGGGGGGTGGTTGGGGAGGCTGATGCCATGACGGTCTCTCAAACCGGGGCGAGACCAGTCCAGCTGCTTCTCGGTCCAACATCTCTAAAGAGCGGCCATGGCGATCATACTGGGCTAGTAGGTTTTCGGAGCGTGTTCGGGTGTAGTTGGATGCAGGGTGGCCCCTACCTGGATCCCCCTCGTACTCGTAGGACCAGTAGGGATCTCCTTGAGGCCCCGGTCCTGACTGTTGCAGTAAGAGCAGAGTGTCCTGGGAGGCGCTGTGTGGCCATCCGCCGGACCGCTGCTGCTGCCTCCTCATGTCGCTGAGACGGTCCTGAGAGTAGCTGCGGTGGCGGGTCTGCATACTGCGTCCCGAGCGGTCAGGCAGCTGGCTGTAGTACCAGTCTGACAGGGCCTGCTGGCAACGCTCAGGGCGAGCATGGCTGAGCTGGGGCAGGGGCGGGCTGGTCCATGCTGAGCTGGACTTCCGTGGCTGAGCCTGGGATGAGCCGGCAGCGTGGTGGTTGGGGTAGTGGACTTGGAGCGGACTCGACAACGGGCCTCCTGATGAGGACGAAGACGAGTAGGAGCGGCCCCTGGTCTGACCCTGAGGCTGCTGACTAGTCATACCGTACTGGATCTCCTCTGTGCGGTGGGCCGGGCTGCTGTGACCCACTCCTCCTGGTTCTCCCGGCCGCCCCTCCTGCCAGCTGGCGGGGCTGCCCACAGCAGAGCGGTTGTCCAGGGGTGAAGATGGGCTGGAGGAACCGGGCCAGCGACTCCAGTTATCCAGCTGGTTCTGGCCCATGGAGGCAGACGACGGGGCCCCGGCTGAGGGCTGGGTTTTGGTGCGTTGGTAACAGATGGGTGGGGGTGGTGGGAGGTTCTCTGCTCCCCCTGAGTAGGGTTCGTTGCCTGTCAGGTAGGCATCCTGGGAATAAGCCTGAGAGAAGAAGAAGAGCATGTGAGAGGAGAAAGCGTACATGACAGGAATGAAGACTGAAGAAAAGGTGAGTGTGGATGCAGATTAAACTTTAACCCTGTGTATACTATTGTCACGAATTTGCCTCAATATTCCCCTGTTTTTGTAATAAGCTGCTATTCAGTACTCTTTGTGAATGTATGTTACCTGATTATCTATAATCCCTGCCATGCATGGATTAATTTCAACACCATGTTTCTGCAATGGTGTAATTAATTTCATGACATTCTACTGATTTTTGGATCATTTTTGTGTTGTTTGGATTGCTGATTGGACAAAATGATTAATAGCAAAACCAATAAAATAATCGACATACCTGAGATTGAAAAATTTGTTTAATTACTATTATGACAATCATGCCTAATGTCACTAATTTGCAATTCAAATGAAATCAAATCACTTAATTGAGGATCTCTATCCCAGTAGCAACACAATTTTTTTTTTCTATAACTGTAAATAAATTTAGGTAGTAAGGGGTTACGACTGATTTGTAACAACAATTTTTCCTTTATAAACCTAATTAAATCTTGATTTATTTTCAAATCCTGCTGTATCAAACTCACTGCTTAAAAAAAAAACAAAAACAGTTTTTAGAGTTTTTCCTCCAAAAAACAGATTCAAAACTTCCCAACACATAAACTTAAACTTGAGGAGCTTTAACGTTTAACATGGCTGAGGTTGATTTAGCAAAACAGCAAATTCCTTGAAAATCATTTAGTGATTGATGTTGTTGTATTTAAGGACATCAGTTCAACAAGAAACTTTTTCTGGAACTGAACAGAAGTGGACCAACTGTCACAAATGCCAGTGTAAGACATGCAGCTGTAACATCAAATAATACTCAAACTCTTAGTGGCCCTGAGATTATATGCCACTAGATGTTTCCAGAGAATGAATGGGACCTATTTGGACTAAACAGCCACACTCTATTGAATAACAGCACCTCTCTACTGATTCACAACAATAAACTTGGATTTATTAAATACAGATACACTTAATTTTACTTCTGGAAATACAAACATAAGTGCCGGAAAATGGATGGACTTACTCATTTAAATCTAATTTTGCTGAACTGTGTTTTGACCTCATCTTAGATTAAGCTGATCTTTGTTTGTTTTCACCCAGACTAAATCAAAACGAACCCTCAATGTAAACAGATCTGACAGCAACACAAACCATAACCTTGACTCCACTGTATGTGACAACACAATATATCTGTTCAAAACACAACCAGCCTTTAAGTGAAGCTGTCTCTCAGCTCAACCCCTGTGCCACAGTTTGTCCCCAGGGCCTCAGCTCTCAGAACAAACACATGCTAGCGAGAAAACTGCACGAACTGCCTTCAGCAAAAGCCACAGCATTGCACAGCAGAGGCAGACATCCACACTCATGTTACATCCACACATGACAGGATACACTGCACTGTATGTACACACTTTTAACAACAACAAGCCTCTAATAATTAATTGATCCTTTAATCAATTAGCCCTAGTGTCACTGACAACTTTAAATCAACTTGACAACAAAAGCAAGGCCAGAAACACTTCAAAACAACTGCTTTGCCACTCTACAAGCCCAATGAATCAGACAGAAAGCTGGAAAGCAAAATAAAAACTTCCAGAACAACACTTCCTCAGACTGTCTGTCAAATAGACGGACACTGAGGAGGACAAGCATGGAACCAGACAGACTTCACCTCACCGACACTGCTGCTGATTCTTCTGATTTTACCGCCTCTTCTTCCAGATATATCCCTTTTTCAACTGCTTTTTCCGGGACTTGTCTATCTGTTGATCCTCTTGTTTTCTCCTCTCTCTGATCCTTCCAAACTCCCTCTCTCCTCCCTCTGATTCTCTGCCTTACTCCACCCTGTGGGAGTGTGGAAGGAGGCGCAGCACTGCTGATGTCATGCTAGGAATGCAGCAGATACAGGCATCGGAGCGAAGGGGGGAGTGGACAGACAGACGAACGGGTTTACAGTGTTAAGACACGGTATACTGTAGTTGAATGGAGAACCCAGTTTTTGAGCTTGTTTAGTTTGTCATGTGGGAGAAGCGTCAAAAAATGCAGTGATCTGGTTTTGTGTGTTGACATGTTGCTCTGGGTTAATGGGAGGGGTGAGGATGATGCATGTCTCATCATGTGAGCGTGCATGGAGCAACCTGTGGAGCGTCAAAAATGTGTTGTACAGTGCACTGGGTGTGTAAGGGACCTGCTTTTTAAAGGGGAACCTTCAACAATCGAGACACCAGTGGCTTTTAATGAATGTGTTTTGTAATTTAAAGACAGAGCAGAGAGCCTGTGAGTCACTCTGAAGAAATCTTGACATTCTTTGACAATGACGGTGGTGAATCCTGAGTGGACTCTGCAAACAAGCACTGCAGGGTATATACTACTGTATATACTGTTCACAGTACTGAAATAGTTACTGACATTTTGTTTATGACTATCAATGCATTAAAGAAAATGAACTGAATTATCATAAAATGTGCCTTTTTCTTGCAAAGACTGAAGCATGTATTGATGGACACTCAAATGTAAAATACAAAAACAAGTCAAATTCTGTTTCTGTTTCTATTCTACCTCTAAAAACCATTAAAGCCCTAATAACTGTCTATCAGCTTTAAGGCATAACTCTTAACCAACAAACCTTGGCCTGTATGTTTGTTTACTACAGAAAGCCTATTAGATTCAGAAAACAGTCATGTGACCTCCACAATATGCCGCCAACTTAATCTCATGATGTAACCAAAATGCAGCTGCACAGTGAACTTTTCAAACAAAGCTCTAGGTAAATTTTGTAAAAAAAAAAAAAAAACCACAGTGAGGTATCTGAAAAGTCTTGCTCCCCAACTATGAACTGAGACATCCATGGTTCAGCTTCTGCAGTTGGTGACCTTTGACTTCTCTTCTCCACTGCCCACTATGAAATAAAAGGCACACAAACAACTGCAAGAGAATTAAGCACTTACCAACTGGAGCACGTCTTCATCTTTGGGCATAATGGAGAGCTCCAACACACTCTCACTGCAAGAAGTAAATAAAAAGGCAGATAAGAAAAACACTTAATTTCACAATGAGGTAATATGGCTACAATAAAACATCCTGATCAAGTGCTAAACCCTTAAAGAGGTAGAACTATTTTTGTGGCAACTTCTATAATCCTTTGTATTTCTCAGCAAAAAGCAACTATTTTCCTTTATTTCACTGACCATAGATGTTCATAAATCTTCAAAGAAAATTCAAAGTTTAATCACAACAGACTGAACTGAAGCAAGAATGATGTTTTCAACAAAATACACCATTGACTGAATGTAAAAACAAGCATCTATGTCTGACTACATGGGTTTTATTGGCGAATCAATATTGCAAAAGATGATGGTGTTTCCACTTTCACTATGGAGTCTCTGAACACCCAGATGAAAAGCTGAGAAACTGCATTTTACCTTAAATATTTTAATTTTAATGTATTGCTAGGATTAGTTGCTCGAAAGTTATACAACATTTTAGATCTGTAGATAATTTTAATTTCTAGTGGCTGTTTAGATATTTCAGGGTTAAAATAAAATTAAATACGCAAATTTTGAAATGTGTACTGCCGGATTTTGCAGCTCTGACCACTGACCTCTGATTTTAGGGTCAGCAAAGGAGTACATTTATATGATAACATGATTAAAACTGCAAATTAGCCAACATAGAGGCTGTGCATCAGCTAATAAGTTGACATCCATCGATGGCAGTGGCTGATGTTTACATGTTGTTTCATTTCAACATCACCATTAAAATGTCAGTATCGGTATCAGCCTAAATGTCACAATCGGCACATCCTTAATTATAACTACTAGGTGATTTAAGAGTCTGACAAAAATATTTACATCTAAACAGAGTTCCTAAACGGGCGTCAACATTGACTTTGAACAGTCATCAGACATAGTTCGGCCCTTCTTGTGTTCAGATGTCATGTGATTGTGTGGGGTAGAAACCTTCAGGCTACTCTTTTCTTAAAGGAGAGAAAACTAATACTAGTTAAAAGGTGCATGTCAGCTCTAAGGTAAGCACGTAAAGAAAAAGCAAACATATAGTAGATCAATAAATCAACACAGTGAAGATACAAAGCGCTGATAGACAGGAGGTCTTACCTGTTCTGAATGAGGGCGATCACCTGTGAGTACGTCTTTCCTAAAATACTCTCCCCGTTCACCTTCACCAGCCGATCTCCTGTAAACACAGCACATTTTTATCATTCTGTGTGCAGCATTTTCTACAAATTATGACCTTTCAAATAACATACAAGCATACTTCCTTGTGTTTAGAAGTGAAGAGGAACAGAAGTCTTGGTGGGAAAATCTTTGCACGATTTTTATTCTCACCATCAGTCTTCATAATGGGCTTTATATTTATGTCACGACAAACAAGGTGTGTCTAATTTCAATGAATCCAGGAACATAGAGGCAAAACAATTCGCACTAGGCATGTGCGTGAGCGAAGGTGTGGCGTACAAAACACCTAAGCCGATTCCAAATTGAATCTTTTAATGACTGTGATGAAAAGGAACCATTACTTTATTGAAAATGTAATAACAAATGGTCATAGAGTAGAAATTGGTCATATTTTTAATGCGGTTTGTTGTAGGTGTGTATCCATGCTGACTGAAAAACATGCAAAGCGACCAGAGTGTGTGTATTTTTGCATATGTTCTTGTTGACATGTGAGTGTCTGGATGTGACACTTTGTGTTTAACCATCCATGGGACTCTGGGTTGGTTTGTTTTGGAGCTTAAGGCTGCTGTGCTGTACATTTGGGTGCAGAGTTGCCATTCTGGTATCTGTGTTACAACATCAGTGCAGACGTTGATAAACAAATTCCTCTCAAGTGAGTGGAGGATGACTTCTTTACATAATGCATGTTAGTGTTAATGACAGAGGAATTTGGCTTTAATTCATTGTTCGCCTCCCCTGCTGCAGTGTTCGTGTCAGTGTGCATGCGGTGTTGCCTGCAGCATCACATGACCCCTGTTTCCCCAACAGATTTCCAATGCAAAGCAGGATGTTAATGCTGCGGGACCATATGTCCCCCATTTACCTGTGCACAAGCCTGCCTGGTGGGCCGGACCCTTCTCTCTCACATTCTTGACAAATATGGTGTCCATCGGTTCCAGTCGACCTTTCTGGTACCCTGAATGAAGAAAAGCATGCAAAGAGCTGTGATGAATTAAAGCTCAGCAATTTTAATAATGTGAAAAGTCAAAACAAAAGCTAATTTATATGTATGATAATTAATTATGATTTTATAAACAATTTTGCTATTATGTACTCTATATATAAGGGCTGGGAAATTTATAAAATGTATAGCTTATTCTCTACTACTGTACTTAAGTGCCTAAATCCTATTTGTACAGCGCTAGTGTTACCCGTGAATCCTGTGGTAATTTGTAATAATTGCAGAGGTCATCTATGCTCTGACATGTCTGCAATCTGTTAAGTAAAAATTCCACAGCAAATTAACTGAACCATTTCAGAAAACACGGAGGTCCAGTGATAATATTAGTCCTGTGTGAATCAACATCTCGGTAATTTGGTGGGATATGCAATGTTTTTTGTTTCCTCTGCACATTTATTGAGCCTAATGTGTATATTTGTATATACATATTATAGATGATTTTTATATTTACATATTTAACTATAAAGATTTTATGTATGCATTTATGTATGTATTTATTTATTTTTACAATAAATCTGATTCTGATTCCTGGTTGAGAATGACAGGAGCTGCAATATTGATGATAAATCAAAGTTTTAAAGGTGTTTTTGATGAAAATCCAGGAGGCTAATGTTATAATATAGCACAGATGTTCACTGAAAGAGCAAACTGAAATCTTTAAGAAGAGCAGCCTCTCAAAACATGCATGGTCAAGAAGCATGACAGCTGTAATAAGGAACATTTTTCTGTCTGTCAGCAGTTATCTGTAAGTAGTGGACTTGCTCTGGACACCAGAACCAGGGAATGTCAGTAAATTTGAGTAAAAAACAGACTTTGCTTATTCCGTGGGAATGCGCTGCATGAAACACAGACGTAGAGAGTTAATTTCCTAATCACCAGAGGTCCACAGGTTATAAAAGTCCTGTCTGAATAGGGCTTAAGCCACTCAATCTCTGATAGGATTTGTTTACATGCAGTGCTGCATAGTGTCCTGTAGGGGGCGCAGAGAGGCTGCAGAGCAGAGGTGACAGGAGGGAACATACAGAGTCCCCATATTACATCATCTTACTGTGATTGGTTTTAATTTGCTGCCTGATGAGAAGAGAAAGTGGAGGAAAATGATGAGATCACTTACCTTTTCCATTACCGTTCTCCTCATCCTGCAAGGAAAGAAATACACATGATTATTATTTATATTCAGATTTAATCTTAACAAAAGTAGCATTTTTGGTCCGTTTCCAAGACTGCACGTTGTGAACATGCCCTGTTGATGATTGCTCTTCCGTAGGAGACCATTGCACAAACTCTGGTTAAAAAAAAAACACATCACATAATAAAAAATGAAAATAGCATGTCCACCAAGCAGTTATTACATAGCTATTACATAGAGGGAACTTGAAAAAGCATGTGTAACCATAAAATTAAAAAGTGTTGGGTTCAGCAACTGTCGATTATTTTATATTGGACTCAGAATTATATATTAAGTAAGCAAGTTAGTTGGTAAGTAAGGTTTACGTGAAATAAATGAAAACTAAATGATACAGCAACCAAGCGATAGTAAACAAGTGTTTCAGCACCAATTTTAATTGTACTTAGGATAAAATTTGAAAATTTGCATTAGGTTTGTGCAATACATCAGACCGATTCAATTAACTGATGTTTCTTGTTCTGAAAATTGAAAAAAATACCTAAGTTGCGATATCAAGATTACTAATCTGTACACCTATCTGGCTCAAAACTTCAACCAGCTTGCTTCTTGTCATATATTAACTGTGAATGTGTTTTTCCAGTTGAATATGGCACACAGTTTTAGTAAAGATGGACTATTTTTTGTCTGAAGTTCATGTAGTCAGAAAACAAGTGACGAAAATCATAAATCGTCAAAGCAAAGTATTTTTTATCATACCACTCAGCTCATATTTCCAGTAAATAAAAGTATCTTTTATTTTTCCACAACAGGGAAATAAAGTGCAACTTCCCTGATGAGATGAATTACATAAGTAATGCTCTGAGAAGTTAACATTTTGACCTCAGTCATTTTATATTAAATGTGTTGGTGGGGTGAGTGTTTCACAGCCTGAGGGTTAAATAGATTGTTACAAAGGAAACAATCTAAGTTTACAGCATGGTCACAAGCAAATATTCTCACGCCACGGCTTTAAGTAACAAACATTCACGACAAATCCAGTCAGATTTATTTAGACAATCAAAATCAAAAGGTGCTGCTATGAATGTAGGTAAGAAAAACAAATCCCACTGGAAAACTTCTTAAAGGGATCTCAGCTCTAGAAGAAATGAGTCATATTTACATGTCAACAGAAAGGTGTGTTTAGGGTTAAAAAAACAAACAAAAGTGTCATAAATATATCTTCATTAACTGTAAATCATAGGAAAAATTCCAAGTTTTTGTGTTATGTATTTTAACCCGCAGTGACAGATTGTATTTATTAGCTTCTCCAAATGCCGGTGTTTCCTGGTATCTAACGCCAAAGCTCCTGAGAGAAACTTGTTGGGTTCTCAGCTCCGCTCCAACATTACACTCTCATAAAAACAGAGACTGACTTTCAGGTTTCACAGTCTGCAGGTGTACGTTACATCACACACCAAAGAACCATCGTTATTACCAGAGAGCGCAGCGGTGGTGAGATTTGATAGCTGCAGTTTATCTGATCACCTCCACGCCTGCATGCAGACACACCCACATACTAAGCTGAGTGGACAGTTTGGGGTTAGGGCTATGGTGGGCTGACCGCTGCTCGGCTTTATGCTGCGCTGAGTGGGCTCATTCCTGGCTCTGCAGACAATGGCGGGGGGTTTAAAGGCAGAGAAAGGATAGCTGCCGACCCCAGGACGGAGCTCGGAGCTGGGGACGCTCAAAAACCGAGCAGCCTAGGACTCTAGATGAGATACAGGATCTGGGTCAGGGTCCACATCTGGACACTGTCGATCAGCTGGTGAAATAAAACTAACCCAGTGGAAGAAGCAGAAGAGCAGACACTGGCAGTAAAATATCCAAGTTCTGACGTATGACATTTCACGACATATTTATAACTCTGGATAAATACAATCAATAGGATGGTGGACGATGATAAATTATCAAACAACACAAAGCTGCTTGTGTTTTAATTCAATTCAATTCAATTCAACTTTATTTGTATAGCCCAATATCACAACAAGGTTATCTCAAAGGGCTTTACAGAGGCAGTTGGAGTAAACAACAGTCAAATAAACAGCAAGAAAATGAGTAGTGTCCAGGGCATCCCCCGTCCTTAGACCCTCCTTCTCGGCAAGGAAAAACTCAAAACCCAGTGGGAAAAGGGAGAAACCTCGGGGAGAACCACAGTGAAGGAGAGATCCACTCCCATGGACGGACAGGCTATAGATGCACCAGAACTGATGGACGTCCATTTGCAGATGTAGTTCTAACTCTAAAGTAACAAATAGTAAAGTAAAAGACATGTGGAAAGAATGCTAAGCTGCGAAAATCCACGAAATATTGATTTCTGAACCCTTCGCAAATGAAAACATTATTATATGATATAAAAGTGAACATCAGCTTGTTTTCTTTGCATTATTTGAGGTCTAAAAGCACTGCATTCTCCAGTTTTTGACTCGCTGATATGTTCTGATAATGGTCTAAAAGAAAACATTCTATTATGGAATTTGGGAGAATGTTTTCAGTACTTTCTGCACTTTCACTCACACAAATACATTATATGGAAAACATTACTGAGACACTGAATTGAGATGTTTCATTGCCAACTTAATATTACAACCAGTATCATTGCAATTAGTGTTTTTTTTTCATGTTTAATTATGTTTTATTTTATCTTCAGGGTTATTTTGCTTAAATTGTCTTCTTAAACATTTAAAAAATGATTTAGTATTTGTTTTTACCAATTATTATAATTGTTTTAACTGTTTTACATCTACATTTCTGAAATATTTGCAATGTTCTGACCATAAATATAGCAAATGTCTGGTTTCTAAACTCAGCCTTTAACCCTAAAAGATCTAAAAAGCCACCAGTGACCGAGGGATGTGCTGAACTAAAATGTTTAATCACTATTGAACCACTAATTCTATTGATATATGCAAATAGTTCAAGTAAAATGCAATTTGTTATCTTTTCAGCGTCATCAGATAGGACCCATTTGGATGTTCAGAGCCACGGTAGTGAACATGACAATGCTGTTATCTTCTGCAACATTGATTCACCAATAAAACCCATGGAGTTTAATAAATGATGATGGTTGCTTTTATGAATATCTACATGATGAGTTAATTAAATACAGGAAAATATCTGATTTTCACTGAAAAATGCAGTGGATACCATCACTAAGGAAAGGTTAGATGTAGAGAAAAAAATTCATTTGGGAGTCGCCGTAAAAACAGTTCTAGGTCTTTAAGCATTAAACTTACAAGTAATGTTGATATGACATTTACTGTGATAAACACTAACAAGTGACATGAACATTTTTATCACGATATTTCAAATCAACAGGAATGGGAAGTAAATAAGCCGTTAGTGTGACATGTTCTAATATTTTTGTCAGTATAATGTACCCATAAATATTGAGGTATAAATGAAAGTAAATGAAATGAAAGTGAATGGAAGAAACAGAATAGTTTACTAAAGAGCATTACTAAGAAATTCTGATCTTCTCAACAAAAATGCGATTGCTTTTAATTTCTATTTAACATAGGATGTGTCCAAAGCGTTACAACCTCGGCTATAATACATGAGTTTTAGTTTTGTTTTTGTGATGGGTCCATTTTTCACTCTGACCTCTGAAAACGAAAGGAGTTTACAAGACCTTGAGCTGAAGCTGACAATAATTGATTTGTTTTCACAATGTAAAATGTCTGGGTTTGTTTTTCTGCATGAAGTTTATTTGGGAGGGTTTTTCATGAGATAAGTCCTCTTTTGCAGATACATAATGTGCTTCTAGTAACATAAACGATCACATAGCACAAGCTAATACCTTTTCTAAAAAATAATGTCTGCATTCACAGTTCAACAGAGCTTCTAAATTCATGTGTAGTATCCTGTTTCATCATCTGTGCTTGGAATAATACGACTGCAGACCTTGCGGACCTACAGACACCATAGAACCAGAAACTAATTGGGTCAGGCACCCGCTGGCCTCTAATAATTGGACACCATTAGGGTAATTTGGGAGACCTCACGAACAAGTGGCTCTGTGGCTCCGATTGTCCAAAAAAAGCCATGTGACCCTCGAGGCAGAGGAGAACGGGACAGAACCGGGGCCAAAGGGCAGCAGTGGGCCTATTGTCCGGGGCTGTCCTGGTACTGCCTGGCCTCCAGTGAGTGGTACCAGGCTAAGACAACAGATCTCATTGAATCTATGTCTCTATCTGCAGCTGCTGCATGGTGGGGTGGTTTAATAATAATAGCGGCCTTGTTTCAGCCGCCTCACCCCACCCCAGCGTCCATATGCTTCAATTTCACATCTGGAGCCATTTGCCCCCACACCTCAAAGAGCTAAATAACCACTCACTCTCACAGAGGCTCATTACACAACTCTGGAACAATCTTGAATTCAGCCAGACTAAAAACAAGGATATGATGCCGAAAAACAATCACACGGTAACAGTTTCCAAACCAGTCTGTCAGGCAGGGTTTGGAAGTCCTGCATCAGCTGCACTGTTGCTCATTATATTCATCAGAATGTGAAATTATGTTGTTCTCAATGATAAAGCACCAATGTCTTTTTTTGATCTCCAAAACTTGCAACCGCTTTAATATGCACGCTTAGCTCGGTGTGTTGTCTATAATCAGCTGGGCTTATTTTCTCCTTTGTCTGTGGTCATTTGTTCAGCTCAACCTCGCTGACCTTTTGCTGCAGTATGATTGGTTCTTATGAGCTCCAGTTGGCTCTGTCTGCTGTAATGTGGCATCTACAACATCCAGGAGGTTTAATGTAAAAAAAAAAAAAAAATGAGCAGAATAAAATCTGTGTGTGCTGTAAAAGCAAATACATTAGGGGAAAAGGTCGATATAAACTTTTAATCTAAAAACATCCATCAGTCTATGTATGCTTAAGATAATTTAACACCACTATAACATCTTGAGAGTTTAGTTAAGACATTCTCAGACATTTCAAGGACCTGCAGAATCCCGTCAGTCTCACCTTGAGGTTGGTGTGAAGGGCCGATTCCGGAGGGTAAACGATGAAGTGGCGTAATGTGAAACCAAAACCCTGGGAGTTCTTATGGAGAACCAGCGTCCGGGGACACTTCCAGCCCACGCCGACCCCCTCCCTTCCCGGCCGGGTCGCCATCGGCGGCCGAGGGTTGTCACCGGTTGAGGAGAGACCATCCCTCCGCCCCTTACCCTGTTAAAACACAGACAGAGAGAATTTAACAGATTAGATTACTCTAATCCCAGTTTATGAAAAATGTAACACTGTAGTGCTAAAAAATTTCAGTTTTTCTCACATCTTCGTTAATACCTTTAATATCTCCTCTTGCAAAAAATATTTTTCTTGGTTTGACACATTTTTACCATTTTATCTAAGCAGTTAACACAGATTTCATAGAAAGATCTCAAACTCTACTGAATTAAACAGGAGAAAAACAATCCCTTCACAACTCAAAGCAATAATGCACCTTTTAGAAACTCCTTTGCAACTATTTTCAACCATAATCAGTCCTTATCTAAGACCAGCACAAGCAAAAAGAATGACACAGAAAAGGCATGTTGTCACTTGTACTTTATGCTTCTGAGTTTGGGATAAACACAATAAAATGACAAGAGCGGGTCTCATTATCTCTTTTCAGAAAAGTCTAAGAAGTGCAGGTGCAAAGTTCAGCGGGGTTTCTTATCTCTAAGAACACAATTCAAGCCTTGATATGCTTGTTATCCTTTCTAGGCGCATACTATAACTGTGAATTACAAACAAATAGTACAAGTATAGTACAAAAAGCAATTAACAGTACAGCACAAAATAAAACTGAACCACGTTGGTGTTCTGTAGTCCAGAAAGTTGTACTGTTTGATAGAAGTACTTGCTTTTCAAGTGTTTTATGAGGGTAATAGCACTGCAAACAAAATGTGCCATTCATTGACCAAACGTTGACTTGAGCTGTTTGGAAATGTGTTCAACCATATAATGATGTATAAGCAGTTGATATACAACATATTCACAGGTTTTCAAGTCTGAGTGTGCAGCTTTGACAGATATACAACTCATACATGGGATTTTCTGACTGTAAGAACGTAAAATCCAACCTAAATTCCTTAAATCATACTGACAATGTATCTTATAAAGCTGAAGAGACAAAAAACATCTCTGATCTGTTGAGATACACAAAGTGACTCTACATTAGGGACTAGATGAGCCCTGACAGTCCACAAATAAACCTGGGGGGTCTAGAGTCAGGAAGGACCATGGTCTAAAGAGGGCCACAGGAGTTTCCCCCAGGTCTTTATCACCTGGAGAGAAGGTCGAGGGGGGATCTGAACTCTGAGTGGAGAATAAAGGCAGATTTCCAGTGGCTCTCTAAATATCTCATTCCTGAGGCCGAGTAAATAAGCCCAGCTAGCTCAGCTGACAGATACACGTGAGAATTATCACCCTCGTGCTGCCCCTGATGACCCACATCTGTCAGTCAAACACAATCACCTGACCAAACAGGCAGGAGCGAAGAGGAGGAGGAGGGCTCCTTATGTCAGCTCAGAGGTCAAGTCTGCTGAGGTCTTATCTACTGGTGCATGTTCTCTATCACACTTCATTTAAATAGTGAACTTTCTGAACTTGTGGAGTTAGAAGACGACAACATAAAGTCAGTTCACTGGTTTACCATAATCATCTGTGTGTCTTCAGTCAGTCAATCACTGTGGCGCTGCTTCATGCTGACACTTCAGCAGCACATGATGATAGATATCAGTAGCACTGTGACAAAACTGACCAACTGAAGAAAACCAAAGAAGAAGACCACTATGTTATGGTGTTTTTTAAGTTCATTTGATTAGTACAGTGTATTCTACGAAAACCACATGCTAATTGAAATGAGCATGCAGAATTCGAACGCTTCCAATGATGTCTCAAAAACAAAATACAACATTCCTATTCATCATCCAGCAAAATCTGTCAGCAGTTGTGAATTATTGGATATCTCTGAGTCTGAAGCAAAAAGAATGCAGAAAAAAGCTTCTCAAATGCGAATAGATGTTTGTGAATAAGTGCTAATTTAGGCTCTAGGATGTAGTGATAAGCAATTTTTGTTACTGTTGTCTACATTTAATGACCGTTAATAACCAAATGACTGATGAAAATGAATAATTCCTATATTTAATTCAAAATTCCAAAAGTTCCTCATATTTTGAGACTTCTCCAGAGACCTTTCTGACTGTACGTATTACAAACAGCTAAATGTTTAAATAACTGAATGATTTTAACACTAGAACCGGCAACAGGTTAAATTTACCTCCTGTGACCATTTCTCAATTGAGCATTACTTTGTTTTAATAAAATACTGACGCTCCACAATTAAGTTCTCCTAAAATTGCATTGTCCTACATTCTCTATTGTTTAATATGATGTGAATAGCCACCGGGTGAAATTTACCTCTATAGATATGCATTGATTATCATACCATTAATGTTTGAATATTATGTTTCTTTGTCTAGTCGTACACTGATGTAATGTATGCATTAAAAGTACTGTTCTTGAATAAACAGTCATTATAAAACCAAATGTCCAAAACACAGATTGTGGGTAAGAAAAAATGGTGGGTTATGAATTGAAAGATTTATTTAATACAATGACATATAGTGCAAATTTTGAGACAAGAAATTTAGTTTGGGTAAATTTGACCCATTTGGCCATTCTAGATGTTCTAATATTAAAATCCCTATTACATTCTGACTATGCATGCTAATTTGCCAAAAGATTATTGCTGAAAAACTGCTTTTATGATGCTATTTGGTATAGAGGTACAATATTTTAATTTTTACAACAGGAGCAATAATAAGGAAAGATAAATATTTTTTCTATACATTTCCAAATTAGAGCCATGTTCCTCAGATTCTGCATCATGACATCAGCAGACCAAAGGTGAATATGTCTAGACTACAGCTGCATCTCCCCTCCCCCCTCCCCCGAAAAAGCACACCCCACGTTTCACATCCTGTTTGTCTCCTACACACAAACACGATATGATATAGAGTCGACACATATGCTTCCTACAAAGACAGAAACCCAGACGCACACACTTGACCTGGCAGGGCCGTACGTGTCCACAAAACAGCAGGAAGTGGAGGCTTAGAGGCAGGAAGTGTGGTAGTGCTGCAGGGCGGGATAACCAGACGCTCCTATAAATACACTCCCCCAGATTTTACTCTACATCATGGAAGGGCTTCCACACTTTCCCTCCTCTTCCTCTTTCCTTTTATTTTCTCTTATACCTCTTTTTCCTCTGTTAACACTTACATTTGTGCAATGGAAATACTCGTGTGCCAACTTTACATCTGCATTTTTCAAGTTACCTTTATTAACTTTAAGATGTACTGAAGTAAATATCTACTTTTGCATATGATATTAGTCTTAAAGCAAAAACTTTGGAGTTAAATATTATATGCTTGAAAGTCATAAATCAGATGTTAGCCTTTTGCATACTGAAAAAACACCACAAAAGCATATTCTGGAGAGTATATATGAGGTGCATAGTTTGCGGATTGAGATATATAAATTCATGTGACACTTGATGCCGGATCTTCAGTCAAGCAGTCTGAACAATGTAAAGTCACCCCTGCTATTTTCATGAAAAGGTAAGCACTGAGGCCTTCTACGTGACATGAAGACATGCATAAAGAAATCTGAGGACTGTCTGAGGTGTCAAATTAAAATGATAAAGAAAGATGTAAAAAAAAAAAAAAAAAGAGGAAATGAAAGAGCGAAGGGGGTGAAGGGACGAAGACACTCAGTAAATTCCTCAGTGGGAGCGGTTTGGCTCTGACAAGTTGAAACACACACTGTAACTGGCAAAGGAGGGGAGGGAGCTCAGAGAGAGTGAATGAGAGGAGAGGGATGAGGAGGACGAGGTGGAAGAGAAGGAGAAGGAGGAGGAGGAGGAGGAGGAGGAGGAGGAGGAGGAGTATCGGGCCCCAGTGAGGGACAGGATCCAGCACGCCGGTTTCGACCACATGGCCCCTCCCGGAGCTGAGAATACCAAACCCTGTGATTACCCAAAACACACAGGGTCTGACTGGGTCTCTGAGCCAGCACCATTTCCCACTCGGCTGGTCTGGACTCTGTGGGATGTGTGTTCCTGCTCAGCTTTTCTGCCGTGTCCAAAGCTGTCGTCTTTCCATTAAATCCACACAAACTCCTCTCTTGTACCTGTCACCTTGAACACCTCTGTTTGTCTACTATTGCTTTAGTTTCCATCTAGTAGCTAGAAAAATAGAATCAGACTTGCTGACTGGCCACTCCAGGCGGTTGGACACACTGTTTAACCAACAAGGCACTTGGAAAATTTTTTCTGTGGTTTTCGGTCTAAACTTGACTTCCTATGGAGCCTTAAGAGACAGACGAGGGAAACCTCGCTCTTGTTACACTGAGAATAGAAGACATTTGGAATTTCCTATTCATTTACTGGGAATCTCTTCCTTTAAAAATTATTTTTGCCTCAAATCTGGGTGTAATGTTCCAGCTGTTAATACCACTTGCAAATTCTCATTATATAAAACCCTGTTGATGTCATTAAAATACACAACTGTGTTTAAATAAGCAGATCAGCTTTTCTTTCTGCCACACGACAGCTTCCTGCTTGAAAGTGGAGTCAAGTGGATGAAGTGGAATACATCCATGTGTTTTTATAACACTGCAGTAGCACCAGCCAGCAAATCCCTGCGGATATTTCCCCTCCTGATTTCAATTAGAAAGCATATCATTATGATACATGACTAGAAAGACCTAAAAAGTGGTCCACCAAGAGTACAAGATGTCCTAAACTTGTCATGTTGAGTGAGACAAATCAAACAAACGTTAACAGCTTGAGGGTGTAAAATACAGTGCCAAAATGTTAATATATAAATAACATAAAAGGATAAACATGTGTGCAATAATCTTGTGTAAAATCGGGTAAAAATGGATTTTGTATTTGTAAGAGGCTTTTCTAGGACATGATAATATCGTCACATTGTAGACATAATCATCAGTAACAGCGTACGTGTTGGATAGCACACACTCCTCTTCTCATCCATCCAGAGGTAAAGCAGCATGGAGGAATGCAGCGGCTGGCGGCTCCTGCTAAACCCCAGCAGGGCAGAACAATAATGCTCTTTTAAACAGCTGAGAGTTGCAACCTGTTTGAAAAGTGGAGCTTTACGGACGTTACAAATGCTGACGAGCCTTTAATCCTGACAGTCGCTGTCTGCGCCCACCACGGCCCTGAGCTGGGCTGCCAACCAAGAGGCAACAGCAGAGGGATGGTGGCCGCTCCAAAGTCATCTCATCCCCACATTTCCTGGATTGATCAGACTCACCGGCCACATGGAGGGTGCGCTCCACCACCTCTCAAGGTCTAAATGCATCCTATGTGTTGTGTAGGAGCTGCATGATGAGTCTGAATGTCCCACTGAATATTGATACTCCCAGCTACAAAACACAACCTGCCTCTGATGACTGAGGATTAAAAATACAAGAGCAGTGTTCAAATACTGTACATCCCTCTCTTATTTGCATAATACAATTTACAAGGGCTTGTGTGAGTTTGCGTGCACTTCTGTGTCAATATGAATATCATATGTGTGCTCAAAAACCAGTTTGACCCCATTGTCAGTTCAATACGCCAGCAGGTGATGATGCAATGTCGGTTAAACAGGGTTTTCAGCTCGAGCAGCCCTGAAAAGCAAAACATATTGTACTTTTCTTTTGTCTCACTGAAACCTGCCTCACTGTCACGGATGCCTGTGGAATTTTTAATCATGTTATGATCATTTTGGTTCTTACTCTGATCCAAACAAGTACCAGGAGCACTTCCAGAAGGCAGAGATTTAGAATAACTTTTTATAGGATGATTTGGTAGCTCAGCAGGGGAAGCAAAAGGCACGTGGCACACAGTTACTGAAAGACGTGGGTTTAATTGTGGGCAGACCGGCACCTTTTTAGTGTTTTTCTTAACTTTGAACAGTCTGAGTGAGGGAAAGCAGCCCAAAAGAGCTTGTTAGGGCATGATTTATGCACAATTTGGTGTTAAAAATGTGGGATCTGAGTTACATAAAGAAGAGAAACAAAAATAATACTAAAAAGTTGATTTTTTTTTTTGCATCAAGCCACCACTTGATGTGCAAGATCAGATCAAAATGCAACCGTGAAATGACGAAATATGACAAAATGACTCTTTGTAATCAAAACAAACAAAATTCACAGACTTGTGATGTGACGCAGAGACAGAGAAATCTGATGAAAGACTGAGGAGAGCGTGGATAAGCATCAATAAAAAAAGAAGATAATGGTGCCAACAAAGTGGAACTGCATCCGCCTCACTTAGAGTGAAATTCTCTGCAACAGACACCACATTTAAAAAAAAAAAACTATGTACAGTTAATGAATGTTTGTTTCTCTTCTCCTACCCCCACATAAGCATTCCTGGTTGTGGCATTTCTTAACCGTGTCACAGTCAAAGAGGGGGATGGTAATAAACAGGAAAAAAAGAGAAAAGCAGGAAATAGTATTCCACATAAATGCCCACAGTGAAATGAAATCATGTGGGGAAGCGATGCCCTGAATTCTGAGGGCATTTGGGGTGGGGGGGTGGAATGATCGCAGCCTGCTGCCCCCACAACACCTCGCGAAAAGTGGCACTTTTGCAGCTCCCTTCATCTGTCTTCAGCCACTAATTAGAAAGCCTTCGAGGGAGGGAAGGGTCCGTATGTCACACATCAGCATTGCCCAGACGGAAACACAAACCGGCAATCGTGTTTCATCCATCTCTAAATTGAGTGGAGTTCAAGTGAAAATCCTAATGTTTCAACAAAGTCATGAGCCTGAAGTACAGTGAGTCCCAAACATCAACAGCCTGAAGGCAATGTAGCCCAATAACAGTAAAAGGTTAAAGAATCTGTCAACAGCTCAGAGGTTAAAAGACTTCAAACAATGGCTACGGGTGCAGATGCACTTGTCATGTTGTCATGTGTGACAGACAGCGGTTTCTGGAGAATAATCTATTGATGTCATTGCATTATTTTTAATTACAAAGAAGAACCACATCAGTTAAACGTGCAGGAGTCAACGCATTTGCACAATCGCTTTGTATAAACTATGTGATGTTTCAGCAATAACTTTTAAGTATCATGTCAGCATAAACAGTATAAGAAGGATCATTGTGAACTTATCTACAGGAGACTGCTGTTTGCTAATTATGTGTTAGAGATTATCCATTTAATTTGGAAATCAGTGTCAAATTCATTTGTAGTAACTTGCTGTTATTTAAGTAGCCTAGTGGGGGCTCCTGAGCTCTTAAGGTGTAATTTTTGACATTTTCCACAGGTTCTTTTACTTTTTTAATGCTAATGTGACCTCACAGAAACACTCTCACACATTCTGGGAAGCAGAGATGTGTTAAAATGCTATTTTTTGTGGAATTCTGTGATTGATCATCAGCGTGGTTGTTTTAACTACTTACTTAAATTCTCAAATATTTATAGGTCTAAACATCTTATTTGCATTTCTCTCATCTTAAAACATTTCAGATCACTAGACATTCAGATTAATCATGTTATCAAAGACTCCATTTCTAGATGAAGTAAAGCACTCGTGTGCAGCCTCTAGCTGGGTGACCTCTCCTTACCCTGGGCTTCTGGGAGCTCTGGCTGTGCCCAGTGGGCATGGCTGGCAGTGTGGGTGGGGGCACAGGGGCCGTGGCACCACGGAGCACTGCCAGCCAGATGCAGCGAGGTTCTGGAGAGCTGCAGTCCACCCCCACCGGGTTCTGGAAGCTCCAGTCAGACCCGGCCGGCGAAGGACACGGGAGCATAGCAGCGGGCATCGGGGCGCAGAATTTGCTCAGATCCGCATCACTCACTGCCCACATGGGCTGCTAACACACTCAAGTAACTACACAAGGCTGCGGACAGTGTCCAGACGCAGAAATACAGGGAAAAATAGTGGGGCCAAGTGAAGATGGTTGCCGGCAAAACCTCCAATCCTTCATTTAAGAGCCTAAACTTCCAGTCTCCTGGCTCCGATCCATCGCTGTCACTGCTGAGCCTCCGGAAAGTTTAATCCCACAAGTTCCACATCACAGTCTATCGCTCCTGACCTCCAAGAAAGAAAAGTGAATGGGCTCTCCAAGACTCTGAAAGACTCTCAGAGGGGGTTGAGTCCAGATGCAGCAGAAGGCAGCCTCCTGGGCAGCAGATGGAGGAGTGTGTGTGGTGCAGGGATCAGAGGTAGGTCTGGTTTCACTACAGACACACACAGAGAACAACTGACAGCTTCCCTCCCGTCGGTGTCCGGTGATGTTCTGCATACAAAGCCACTCTGTCCACCCCCAAAACACACATCGCTGTCCCAGAGGGCTGGATCCTCTGACACTCCTCCCTCCCACTGCCCTCTCTCTCTCTCTTTCACTGTCTCTCTCTTTTTTCTTCTTCTTTTCTCCCTCTATCTCCAGCCCTAAACAAACCCCTTCATCTCTATCTCAAACTCTTTATCTTGGCAAGCATCAGTCATTTCATCCCTCACTTGGTCCTTCCTTTTCTCTTTTGCTTCCTTGTTTTTCTTTCTCCAAACAACCACTCAATCCATCATCACTGACCATCAGCAAACAAACACTGCTGCTGTACAGAAAACTTGAACTCTGCAGTCTAATCCAGTGGACATCACATCACCGAGGCCCCCCCGACTCCAGCCCTGAACAGTCCAGATGGAGATATCTCCAGCAGGCTAAATCCACCATAATCTCAGTGGTACCGCATGAAGAGGAGGTCTGGTGGCTGCACATGTGCTGCATGTGTGTGAGCGACACAAACACAGTGACAAAGCTGTGATCCCCCGCCGCTAAACTCCACAAAAGCTGGCCCTGCCTTATACGCTTGCCTCCCCTCCACTCAGAAAGGAGACAAACACAAAAAAAAAGAGAAAGAGGGCGATTTCCAGCACAAAGAGAAAAGAAAACACTGACTTGCTGCTGTGTGAAAAAAAACTGGAAAAAGCAGGAGAAGAAGAAATGACAAGAGTAACAAGCACTCCCTTCTTCTCAAAATAAAGCCACTCGTGTCAACATGACCTTTTTATCAAACCTGTACTCCCTCCCTTTCACACACACTCACTCCTGTTCCTCCCAGTGACACCTAAACACCACACCACTAAATCAGTCAGAGCGATAACCCATTCCCACCAGCCAGTCGCCCGCACAGCTGAAGTTCTCACCAAACAGCCAGGCGTCCAGGGTACGTGTGAAAGCGGCAAACAGGTGACCATGTTGTGGGAGATGACTGATTTTTCCCTCCTAGGCTCATCGCGATCAGCACGCCGTACATCCGTTACCAAAGAAGTTAGACAGGTTTCACCTGCCACACACTGGGGCAAGTATCAACACGACTGCTGAGGGCAGAGACTGTACCCTCTGGATACACGCTCTATGTACAAGAACACATACTGCAGGCTGGAATAATTAGTACAGGTTTATAATAATCACTACCAGGCATTAGAATAAACTCAGAGATGACAACAGACTGACAAGTTTTACAATGTCTGAATCTTATTTTAATTCTCCAAAAGTTTCATTAGCTAATATTTGATTTAATTTCAATTTGCCACTCTGTCCATGATGCATTACTTACTATTTTTGTTGTGTATTGTGTACTCATTCTTTTACTGAGTATATCTGTGGTTAACAGTCTAATACTAAGATCGTATATTTTTTTCATGAATAAACAGTGACATAGTAAAAAGAACTATGAATTTAGACCTGGATGGATCATAGGGCAGAAAATTAAATCTCAATTGTGTCCAAGAAGTCTTTAAAAAGTGCAGGGTTTTTATATATATGGTATAGTTCTACTCTTTTTCAGCATATGCTATAACTATTTGGTGGTAAGGTCAAAAAGTTCAATTCAATCGCAGTATTTTTCAATGACACGGACAAGTATTTTCTGGCTAAATGAACTGAAAACAAAACAGACTGGAAAATACTCTTTCTTTACTGACACTATGTGGCATTGAGGACTGGAGATATGCATCCACATTTAATAAACAACAATAAGTATTAAAGGTATTAAGATGAATACTTGGAATTTTGCAACCTATTATGATTTTCAGAAGGAAAAACCTCAGTTGAAACTGAACTAAACTGATATATTTCCCAGCTGTACCTGACAGAAGTAGTATGTAGAGAAAAGTGTTTGGATGGATGTTTTGATGGTAAATAACCTTTGTGGAACATTATATTGAGCTTATTTTGGATCATCTCACTTAAGCTTCATTTTTGGCTTGTACGTAAGTGTAGTAATACAGTTATGAAGGGTGACAGTATGACAAGCAATAAATCAAAAGGAAAAAACAAGATGGGACTGGCTTTTTCCCATGAGGCATTACAGATCATTGAATGATCTGATGAGAGTGAAAGTGACAGAATCATTGCTATCACTTTCACAATCACCAGATCATATCCCAACTGAACACCTACAGGAGATTTTGGATGGACTGAGTATAGCAAGCACTCTCCATCATCATGACACCAGCAAGGATCTTTTTTCTTTAGCTTTTCTTAGAGTTCATCTTTCCAGTAAAAGTAATTTAAAGGAGCAATCAACCTGTTCTGGAGTCAAACATCATTAGTACAACACTTTAGGTTAGTGTTTCCTTTAATTTGTCACCTGTATGTCCATAAAAATTCTAAAAGTGAGACTCTGCATTCTGTACTGACAGTCACTTTAAGAGTCCTGCAATTTAGCCTAATGTTCACAAAATGCATCCTAAACATCATATAATCCAACTTAGTCTCATTTTACAGAAGTTTAAAAAGTTTAAACCCTGTGTTTTTAGGCTTTTTAGAATATTATGTTAAAAAATTATTAGACTATAGGTGGATTAAACCAGTTTTATGTCTGTGCTTACCTGCTTAGAGGGTAGTTCATTTTGGTGCAATGCATCTCTTCTCTGGGCAATAAATGCTTTTTGCACATGTCTCTGTTAAATATACTAAAATCTAAAGACTAAAATGAATATGTTATTGATTAAGACACTATTACTGAGAATTTTTAGTAGTTACATGTATAAAGAGATGCGGTAGAGTGTATTTCTCACTTGTTTTACATTTAGGATAAATCATTCAAGTGTGAAAAAAGAGAAACAGGTGAGAAAGTTTGTGGCATAAAAGAAAAGTGGAGTATTTCTGTTTTTTTAATCCGTAAGTGGAAGACCGTGTCAGAAGTTTCACAATGTCATTTTAAAGTAGGTTTTCTGCAAAAATAACAGACTGGGTTTAGAGGTGGGTCTGCACTCTACTTCTTCTCTGGTTTATTTAAATAGTTTATAGAGTCAGCAGAGGCTTTCACTAATACACACTCATGCACACATCGTTTACATGTGAACACAAAGACTGCACAAACACACACACGCATGCCACATGTCCCACTGAGTCACAGCTGAGTATAAATACACTTGGATATATAATTAGGGTTCCTCATAAAGTTGGAGAGCTGTGGCTGTGGGGGGTTTCTCTTCTTTCTGTGGTTCAGAGCAGAGCTTCGGGTCCGACACGCTGCCAGGCGGAACCGCCCTGCGGACAGACAAGTGGATCAGATGCAATCGCAGGAGGTCCGAGAGGAGGTGTGAGAAAGGAGACCACACCCGAGGACAGAACTGAGGATCTGGATCTGACAGCATCCCTCATGGAAAACCAGAGCAAGGCTTAATATGTGAAAATACACAAGTGCCGAGTGGGGAATTCATATCACGTTTTCACAGTAACAGTTAGTTTTGGCAAGAAGGAGGCAGTGCCTAATGTGAAAACAATAGGTCTCTGTTTGTCCTGCTCCCTCTCCCTTTCATGAAGCACGGAGGCATTTACAAAAAGAGGAGGATGAGCATGAAAAAGGTTGACACAAGAGAAATGCACAAAAAGGCGTTGAGTTACAGTTTACATTGAGGACACAGTCACACATGAAGTGTCATGACAATAGCAGCCCTCCCACCGGCGACCCACACTGTTTGGATGAAGCGAGTCTGTGCAGGCAGAGGTGGTCCAAGAACTATTCAGATCCTTTACTGAAAGAAAAGTACTCATATAGTACTGGTGCACTTCATGACTGCTGCGACTGCTGCTGTTGATTTTAGGTGCTTACTTTTATTTATTTAGTTAGGCTACTCATTTACATTTAGAGTTGTTAGTTTGCTTAGTTTTTTTTTTAGATTTGCTTATTTATATGTATTTAGACTCCCTTTTTAGATTTTTTTTAGACTTGTTACAGTTTGTTAGATATGTTTATTTATTTTTATATAGGCTCCTTATTTAAAGTTAAATTGTTATAGTTCTTTTGCTTAGATTGTATATGCTTGGTGAAGGGGTACCTGCAAAGTAAGAATTTCATTGTACAATGTAACCGTTTGGTTCTCTGTGCATATGACAAATCAGTTTATTCTATTCTATTCCATTCTGGGGAAATACTACAGCACAAAAAAAGACAGGCTGCACAAGAAATATTCCACATGAGCTAAGAAGAAAAATGCTATAAAAGAGGATTAGTGCCTCACTCAACATTAAAAAAAAGTGATATTTTGACAAAAAAAAAAAAAGTCGTAATGTTAAAATAAAGTCCTGAATCTATAAAAAAAAAAAAAAAAAAAAGTCAGAATTACCAACCAAATTTAAATCTGTGAATATCTTCCCAATATTAGATTTTTTTTCCTCAAAATATCATGATTATGTTTTTCACACAATATAATGACTTTATTATCACAGTATTATAACATTTTTGCTAAAAATTACAATTTTGAACTTCTAGCATCCTGATTTTTTGTTTTTTTTCTCGCAAAACATAACTTTACTCTTGTAACAATATAACTTTTTTTTTTTTGACAAAATGTAACTTTATTCTCATAATATTATGACTTCCTTGTGAAATATCATAGCTTTAAGCTTGTAGTATTTTAAGATTTCTACAACTTTATTTTAATATTATTGCTTTTAATTGTTTTTCCCCAAAACATTATGACTTTATTCTTGTGGCATTCTGACTTCTCAAAATATATGACATTAATCTTGTAATTTATTGACTTTATTCTCAAAATTTAATATTGTTTAAATCATCAGCTTGGCACAAATCTGTCATAGAATGTTGTAAGTGGGAGTATATCTATTTAAGTAACAATATTATTAACAGTGAAGCTTTAGTCATTAACCATGCATACATAATATTATGTATTATCTATGTCAGGAAGTAGTCTAAACTATAAAAAAAAAGCCTATGTTAGCCTGAACTGAACAAACATGGGCTGCAAACAAAGTAATTAAGCAATAAATTTGGAAGTGAGCATCAAAAAAATGATGATCTTTTCTTCAGGCATCATTTTTCCTTAAAGTCAGTATTTCCAGTTCTGAAGCCTTACGTTCACCCCAGGGGGATCATTAAAGTTTATGGGTGTCTGTTTCTGCATTAGCTATCCAAAACTACTGGTGATACTGATAATTTGTTAAACATCTTATCAGCAGAGATTTGCTTGACAAACCAATTAATCTCTACATCCAGTTTTATAAACAGGGACAAGAGGTGAGAGAAAGGAAGCATAAACTGATAAGTGTGATTTCAATAATACCGGATGAATGAAACCAAGTGAGAAGCTCAAGGGAAATAAATCATGATTTGCTGGAGGTGATGATAAGTCTGAATAAGACAACACACACCAAAACAATTCATCTTCAACAGCTGTAAAAGCTCAATGTGTGTTGTGTAAAACCCTCATCTGACAACTAAGTGTAGCTTTCAAACTAAAAAAGTACAATATTTGCCTCAATGTACTTGGACATACTCATGTAAAGTACCCAAACACAGCGCTGCAGTAAAAGTGCTTACATTCCAGTGCTGACAAGCAAGCAGCTGTGAATCCATCACCTACATGGGGGCCTAATGTACATCACAGGGCCCATGCATACCACCCTTATCTGCCTTGTAACTATTTGATCGTTGCGTAAACACACTGCACCCTGGAGACGGCACAGACTTCATATTACCCGTTTTATCATAACCTGGCAGCACTGAGGCTCCAAAAGGCTGGAAATCAAAGGCCGACACGCGCTGCTAATCTCCAAGGAGCGATGCCTCATTGGCCCCTCTGCTCTCTGATAACAAACACAGCAGTGGGAAAGTGAAAGGGGTGAGGGGCTTTAACGCAGTGGAGAGTGGAGAACAGTGGTCGGTGTAACGGGCAGATTAGTTTTGTGATATGTTTTAATCCTCCTCATACTAATAACATGGCTTCGGGCCAACAGATTAACACAAGCACACAGAGGCACAAAACCTACCCCCCCCCTCCTTTTTTTTCCACTGTGGCTGCTTCGCAAAGACATAACAAAGTTTCTCCTCCAGTCTTAAACACAGAGCTGTGCGAGGGTGGACTGAGCTGCAGCTGGATGGTGGTTGAACAGGAAATTCACAGGAAAGAGAAGAGTAAAGTGTGCTGAGTGAGTACAGTTGGCGTGTCACAAACAAACCGGGCAGCAGACAAAACGACGGGGTGTTTTCACTAAACACAGGTTACAACGGTTTAGAAAAGGGATGAGACGGGTCAGAGGAGGATAGGGGTAAGAAAACTCTGCAAAAGTAACACCGAAAAGACAAGACGGAGACAAAAAAGTCTGAATCTGGAGATTGGAGAGTCAAAAGAGGAGCAGGTCTGAGTGTGAATCCTGTCCCCTACTGGTGAAACAAACAAACCCCTCAAGTTTCACCCTTTCAGTGAATCACATGAGTCTATATTGTCACTATTGAAACAGAAATTATGACAAACAGCAGGAGTTTACAACTTCACTTGATGTTTTTGCCATATTTAATCAGTTAACATTCATTATTTTGTTGTTTTCTTTGTATAAAAGTCTGACTTTATAAAACTTTCATTACTGTCTCTGTTTTGAAGGCCTTGGTCATGCAGGTGAGGTTACATATATGGCCAGAATACAGAACCTCCTATCTGAAAAAAATCACTTTTTTCAGGAAACAAAAAACCTTATTTATTATTATATGGCCTTTGTTAAAGATATCCAAGCATATTCTACTGTTCTCAGACTCTCTTTCTATATTATGTGTTAACAATACATACTAGGTATTTATGCCTCCCAAAGTGCAGTCCATTTAATGTTAAAACTCAAAATCTAAAAATTTGCAGATAGGAGGTTTTGTTTTTTGGCCATCGATATGGATTTTTACAAGTGCAAGACAGTCAAGCAGATGCCACGGTCCTTTGTTTTCCTAACTGCAAAACAATTTTTACATCAAAAATTTACTTCTATCCCCACGTGTAAGATGTGATCATTAGGTTTTTACTTGTAATTTAGTTTGTGAAATTAACTATATTTCACAAAGGGATAAATCTCAGAGATAAAGAGTTAGTTTAATGGCATTAGGAAAACTTAAAAACATACTCCATCTATTTAAAATGATGGTGTACATTTTAAAGTTTTTGCTAATGACTCATTTCAGTTCTGCTTGACTTTTCACTTTTCATTTCTACTTTGTAAAAATGGTTTAAGTAAAGCATTTTCAGGAAAAACAGGTGCCGTTGATGTCCATGTTTTATAGGATTTTTCTTCATTCTATCCGTTTTTCAACCAAGATATGTGTAGCAATAAATAGTTTGGGTTAGTGTTGTTTTATATAGACAGATACACGTTATTTATGCTTTCAGAGAAATGAATTTGTCCAGTCAAATTCCTGTGCAGAATCAGTGCAAGAGTTTCATTTGGTTTTTCCATCGTGTATAGCTTCCATATTGCCCATATATTATTTGTATTACTTTACTTGTACTGTTTATATCATATATTTCTTCTTTTTTAACTATTTTTGTGTGAATTTTTTCAATATTTACACTTTTTAATTCCCTTTTGCTTTTTGCTCATATCTGTTATTTTTACCATTTTACAGGTCTCATCTCTATTTTCCACTATTTTCAATATTTATATCCTTTCTTTTTTTACCATTGCTGCTGTAACATTAAATTTTCCCACATCAGGACTAATAAAAGGATATCCTATTTATCTACAACACATCGGACATGATAAACAATAGAATAAAGTAACTAATAATAAATTCATTACAAACACATGGTAGCATTAAGTAAAACTAGTCCTGAAAATAAAAAATATGAGGGTATAAACACGTGGATCACATTGATGTACAGTGGTGAATGATGATCTCTCTGTCTAGACATTAATCTGTTTGATTCTACAAAAGCAGGCGCTTGGGTGAAAAAGGGACGCGGCTGTAATAAGCAGGTTAATTTTAACGTTAATCTCTTGTAAATCCTCATGACCACAGAACTTATGGGCCTATTTAGAGTGTAGTTACAATATGGCCGCCACTAGAGGGCAGCTGCAACACAGACTCAGAGCAGATGGGTGGCAAAAAAGCAGAGAGGACACTGGGACAGAAGGGACAGAGTAAAGCGTGGAGCGTGGATGTGGATAGTTTTAGTGTAAATGTGTGTGGATGTGTTGATGTGGACGACGCTGTGGTTGTAGGTCATGTGACTCCTGCAGAGCTGGGGAGGGAGAGGTCACACCTGTTGTGGGCTTTGGGTGGGAAACAGCCTCAGGAAGCCCAGAGATGATAGCAGGTGGAGTTGGAGACGAAATGCGTAAGGGTCAGATATCCCATCAACCCCGGCTGAGGGCAGCTGGGTGGTCCGACCCCCCCTAACCTCACCCCACCCCAACCCACCCCACTCCTCCCTCCCTCAAAGACCGATACAACAACAACAATGCACAGCTCGCTCCTTCAGACTGGAGGATTAAAGCAGTTAAAGCAGCCCACCTGACCATGTGTTCCCCCTCACGAAGGCAACACATTATGCATGCATTCTTTACATGTGGTGCTTAATATGTGTGTTTGTGTGTGACAGTTTTAGTGCAACCACATGAGGTCAGGCCATGTGAGTGATTCAGCGTGGAATCACTTAGAAATACTTTCTGAAGCAGGTATTCACTCCTGCAGCCCTATGCCTCTTCAGATGATGCATAAGGCTGATTACAGATAACACGTTTTAATTACTGAAACAAATCACACACAATCAACCACCACACACACAGTGACATTTCTACGACCGCACAAATGACTACACATTCCGTAGATTAGCCAGTTGGTGTTGATGACCAGTTGATTAAGTCATTTAGCAAGAATGCCAAACATTTGCTGTTTGTCAAATGTGGGGTTTTACTGCTTTTTTCTGCACTATGTGATGTTTGTTTGTATACATGTGTGTTTGCCTGCAGACCTTGTTAAATGTGCTACTGCCTGTCCAGTCCAAAATGCTCTCGTCAAATAGATTTTTCTTTTCCTAGCTTTCCTAACTAAAAAAAAAGCTTAATGACAGAGCATAATAAATAAAACTCTCTGATACAAAAACAAAAGTTTGGGGTATTTGTGACTTTTACATGATGAAAATAAATGTGAATAAATGAGCAGAATACAGGGCAGAAATCTCTGATCATGTTGACGATAAATTGATTCATCATTTTTACCACTTGTTTAATCATCAGTCAACTGTTTTATAGGAGTAACTAATGAATCACAACACACTGCACAAGCGATTCTGTGCAAAATACATTGAGATGTTTGTGTTACAAGAGGAAAAATTACACCATTGTGGCATCATTTTCACTGAATTTGACAACTGTAATGAAGCATTGCACAAAAAAGTGCACAGAATATTGGTTTAGTCCATCTTTAATACACACAAACTGAGTAGGTGTCAGCAAACTGTGAAAAATATACAAATTAAATATTCTACCCACTCTACATTTTACATCAAGTTGGCTCCTCTGCAAAAGTGGGTTTAACTTTAACTTTGCATTTCTATAACATGAAAGCAATGTTTGGTGCATTTATAAAATTGTACTTAGAAACAGACAAACTATGAACAAATGCAAATTGAGTTTGTTAAGGTTAAAGGTTAAAGTTAACTCACTTAATTATTGTCGTCTCAGCATTTTACTCATGTTAATACACACAGCAACTAGTATTAGCATTAGTGATTAGGACATTAAGAGCATTGAGCTACTACTGAAGGCACTCAGGGACCAACTCTAGATCTTCATTAGTACTGTGGTCAAAGGCACTGACAGGAGAATTAACCTACATGTATCTGGAGGAAACTAACAAAAAAATGGCGAGAACAGGTATACCCATCACAGAAAACATCCGGCTGGGAATCAAAGACGGAACCTTTCAGCTGAAGTGGAAGCACTAACCACAGCATCGCATATTGTGCCACTAAGTTTGGAGAAAAAAAAACACCAGGTCTGAATGCAGCATATGGCGCACATTTTAGTTAATTATGTTAAAAAAATGTTTGTATTCTGTGGATAGCCTCTGCATTTCTACAGTAGGACAATGTAAGAATGGATTTAGGCCTCCAGCAATGATGGCAGCATGTTCAAATTTGCCAAAAAAATTTTTCCATATGTTCCTTATGCTTTTTGACAGTGCCACAGGGAGAGACACTAAAGAGCTTCATCTGGCTCAGGAGCAGTGCATCGCAAATCCCTATATGCTTATACATAATATATCAAAATTTGGTGGTGGTGTATTGACAACTTATTGCAAAAAAGTCATACACTATAATCCTGTTTCAATATTTTGTCCTATGTATGCACTTTAAAAACAATAATCTGTAACTTCCACATGATTCCATAAAGACAGGTGACAAATAAAATACCTGATAGCAGTGATAAATCATATGCTATGAACCTAACTGAAGAATATGTTGCAGATTTTCCACTAACAACACTTTCACAAAGGAACTGCAGAGCCATCCAAGATGCAAAACTGCATGACTGGGATTTATAACACAAAAAATCTGACTCAGGAGTGTGTATCCATCATCTTTGATACGCCACAAGGGAACACGGGATACATGAGTCAGCCGGTCGACCAGCCAAAGCATCTTTGTAGGCAAAAAAGAAAAAAAAAAAAAAAACCCAGATAGAGGAGGGTTTGTGCGCAGCAGGGGGGGCTAACAGATGTTGGACACTGAACTACACTGGAGGAAAAATTTATAAAGAATAAAAAAATGAGGGCAAAGAGTGATCTAAAGCAGAATGAAGAGTGAGAAAGTTGGACGGAGCAGATGGTGAGGAGGGTGAGAGAGGACGGGGGGGTGGGGTGTGTTACACATTTGAGCTAAGACAGCAATGACACATGAGTGTATTGACTCACGGATGGACTCTAATTACCTTCCATACATCTCTGCTCTATTGTATCATCTGCTACAAGGATTCTTTGAATGACTTCAACGCAACACCGAAGTGAGACTGTATCTGTGGCTGGGGGATAAAAAAACATATTAACACAGATTTCATCATGCGAGTACATCAAATCAGGCCACCTTAATACATGGATGAATCATTTAATGCATTCAGACTTTCAGTTGTGTGTTGGAGAGGAAGTATATGAAGAGTTTGACCCCGTTTCATGAAATGTAACATCTCACCCTCGAGAGATTTATCCCATGATCTCAGCGATAGTTCATTTCATACGAGAATACAGGAAACAGCCTGAGAGGGAGTTTGTGAAGGGTGGGGGGGGGTACTGATAGAGAAAACCACCACTAAAAACACACACATTATGCTTGTCAGGGCACTTAAGTGGAGAGATGAAACTAATAAGCAGGGAGTGTCTCCTCCACAGGAAAAGAAGCTGTCTCACACTCAACTGAGGATGGATTTTCCTCATAAATGTACTACAGTTACAACTATTGTCATTAGAGAAAAACATATTTACAGCCCTCTGAGGAAGATGAAGTTTTATTTGTCTTTTTTAGGACAGGTTTGTTGAATGAAGCTTGTATTGTGCAATGATCTCCATTTTGTTGCTTGTCAGTTCTTCCTGCACATGGTTTTTATATTACATATTGTTTTTACTGACTGTTTTAAAGCACGCTGTTACTTGTGCCTTACAACTAAAGGTTAGTAGTAGTAGTAGTAGTACAGTATAGTAGTACATGAAATAACTGACTATTAAATTTAAGTATGAAATTCTTGTTAATCTGACACATTTTGTTCCTGCATATAATATTAATTTCCCTTATGGCTTCATATAACATTTCAAGTGCAGTTGGATCAGCTGTTTCTGTGGTGTAGTTGCATGTAGCCAAACTGCTATAACCATAATATACAAGAAAGAAAGCAAATAATCTTAAATATAACCAAAGTTCCCTCTAAAAATGACGAGATAATTACTTGCAGCTGGATTTCTTCAAGAATAAACTATATCTAAAAAAAAAATGACAAAATGCAAGCAATTTCATCACGAAGTTTTAAAATTTTAAATTGAGTATTTGCATGAGTCATTTGAAAACAAAAAAGTAGTTTCACTTTTTGCAGTGCATGTAGATGATGTGAGGACATCTACTCCTAAAACAATCATTACTTTAAAGCTGCAGGAGCTGAAGGGGAAAAAACTGCCAGAATTTGATAATACACACTTTCCTTCTGCAGTCTCTGTCCAAATTACAATCCTTCACTTTATTGCCTTTAGCTTTGATAAAGGCATGGAATCATCAAGGCATAAGTGGTGCCAAAACCTTTATTTACATCATTTTATGGACACATAATGTTGCTGACCCTAGACCTGACCAAGCGAATTATAACCAGATCATAACGCTGCCATACACTGCTTGTGTTGTAGGTGCTAGGCATGATGGGTAATCACTTCATCCACCTCTCTCCATCACTCTGGAACAGGCTCAGTCTGGACACATGACCATTGTCATTGAAATCAGTTCAAGTCTTTATGCTGTATGTCAACTGATGGTTACTGCATAAGTTGGAGTTAAATAACCTGTTGTACTTATAATATTTATACAGCACCAATGGAAGATCTGAACTATTGCTATGGCTTTGCTTTTCCAAATCGTGGCATTCAGACATGACGTAGAGCAGAAGAATCGTGTGAAGGTCGTGGCTGGTGGAATCTGATCAGCATTCAGCAATTACAACTGTCAGTCAGTATTTTAAATCCCTCTACCTGTCTGAAAACCTGTGATTAGACAAAACATGTGTCACAGAGTAGAGTTTCAGCCTGAAACACAACAGGAGTAGATCCAGAAGACTCATGTCCGCTCAGACCACTTTAAGTACAATATGCTGGAAGGTAATTATCGAAAAAACTGGCAGCTTTAAAACAGTGACGATGAAGAATTTCAATTGTGAGGTTCATATTAGTAGAAAAATCCCATTTAAACAAAACAGCTGCCAACAACAATGTCGTGGTAACACTGGACAAACACAGACCCTTCAGTCAGTAGTTTGTCAGGTAGTATTTCCAATGAAAATTATGCACAGCAAGAAAAAAGGAAAATCTGCGCCTGAACAGTCACATCTCAGCAGCTAAAACTCTCCCCCATGGTTTATAAAACTACAAGTGGAAAATATTTTAGTGCAAGGTGATATCTTTCAGTCAGTCATCACTCTGTAGCTGCAGTCAATCTCCAAGGTGTCAAGATTAATCTCCTGACACCCATCTTCAGCCTAATCACCCATCACCTTCATGGTGTTGGTTGCCATGAGAACCAACAAGGTGCCTCTGTTCTAGCATGAGAAAAACCCTGAAGGGAGACAGGTTTGACGGCAGAGACGTTTACACTCCTGATATGTCTGAAATGTGTTTTCACAGCTGATTTTTGGGAGTGTGAAGGTCCATGACTTCATGTCTTACACCGCAAACCAGTGCACCTCTTCTGCACAATTATTTTTTATACTGTATGTAAGGTTTCTTTACTCAAGCAGAAGAATATAAGCTCTGGTTGAAGTGTTGATTTGACTTCTTTACCGCAGTGAAAGTGAAAAAGTACAAGCTCTAAAATGTCTAAAAAGTAGCTCTGTGAAGGATTTTTTTTTTATTTTAGTGTTTTTCCTCTGAGTGAATTAACTATGTCGTCTATGTTTTGTGTAATTTGTCTCACAATGTCCTCCTTTATATATATATATATATATATATATATATATATATATATATAATATATATATATATATATATATATATAAGGTCTAAATAGGTTTGTGTGGATGGAGCATTAGTATAAGTATAAACACTTAAAACTTCCCCTAAGCAAAGAAATGTTTATGCTTAATTAACTCTACCACATCTGTACAATATAATCTGCAGGACTATCTAAACAGAAACAGCAAGAACCAATAATGAATACCTCAAAAATTGGAAAAAGAAACCTACAGAAAAAAACAAAAATGTTCCACCTTTCTTCTTGGTTCCATGCTAAAGTTGTGTGAGACTTCATCAGTCCAGGAATGTTGGGCTCTAAACAAATCTGTTCCACTTTAGTGCAATACCTTCTCATAGTTAGTTCAGCCATGTCATCTCTACTCACAGTTAAAGTGGTTCTATGTAGTATTGATATTCAAAACACTCAACAGTAGGGGGAGTAACATACCAGAACACACTTAGGACCAAAACCACTGATGAATCAACGCAATGTGTCCACAGACTGTATCAGTCACTGAATAAAGTGTAAAGCTCATTGTTTACACACATCTGTATTATGGTATCATCAAGTCTTCTTCATCAAACTAAACTCATGGACACTTATTTTTCAGCCAAACATAACACTGGGTCTTGTAATCTTCATGTGCTGCATCAGCTGAATAGTTTACATTATAGCTCTGTTAACTTAGCTCTGTGTTCAGACAAAAAACAGCCCCAGTAAAACCACAACTACCTCTGTTTCTGTAGTTTGTGTTGTCAATAGCTGCAACTAACCAACCTATTTGGAATGACAAACAAGGTCAGAAGTTTCACAGTTTAGTCTGAACCATGGATCAACAACAGCACACAAAGATAATTACATCGCATAGTAACTTAATACCTTTATGTTAGAACACTGCCATTTCAGCATCAAACTCCATTCTTTTCATTTGTGCCCAGTGGAGAAAAGAACAGCTACTATTTCTATCACTTCATTTCTTTGACTGTAAAAGTAGTTTCTTAGTGGTTTTCATCGCATCTGGTCACGTTCTGATGCTTTGGTCAAAGGCCCTGTGGTGTTAGTTTTCCTCACTATAGGAGACCGGCAGACTCACCTACTCCCTCGAGTGGTCAATAAATTTATCAGCTGGTTGGTGGAAAACAGATTCAGTTCATATCTCTACAATCCTCTCTTACCCTTATGACAATTTTAGGGTCATTACCTCCGCCAAGGAGGTTATGTTTTTGCCAGCGTTGGTTTGGTTTGTCTGTCTGTCTGTCCATGTGCAAGATAACTCAAAAAGTTATGGACGGATTTGAATGAAAATTTCTGGAAAGGTTGATACTGGCACAAGGAAAAAATGACTAAATTTGGTGGTGATTGGGGGGGGGGTGGTGTACTGATCTGCCTTGGTGGAGGTCTGCGCTCTCCGAGTGCTTTTCTAGTTTTGAATAGGTTTAAGTAGAAATAATACATACAGCTCCTTTAAAATCCTGAACACTCAGCACTGATTTCCATCTGTCCCATCCTTTAGTTTCTAAATGCCACCAAGAGGCAACAGCTGCGTTTTGTCAGGTAACTCCCCACTGTACTTTTCTCTTGAGTCCATACATCTGTGTGTATACTGTATTACTATGAGGCCTTAACAACATCAGGGCCAATGACGACATCTGGCAAAGAGCAGGGCCTGTTCCCCTCTGCACTGTACCCCCTCCCACTTCTTCTTCATACTGACCACAACCGCTGGGAGCAATCAGAGCGTCACGTCTGAGCTCCGCTGCAATAAGAGCCCACCCCTCCACACTACCACTACCACTACCACCCCCACCCCCACTACCCACCCCAACCACCTCCTCCTTCAATTTTTCTGCCTTTTGCTCTTTTCTTCTCTTTCTTTCCTGGTTGTTTTCAGAAGCCTCAGCAGCAGAAAACCACAGGGCTCCAGCAGGCCTCTCGACTCACCCCCCCCACCCCACCCCCTCGTCTACGTCTGGGTAAAGGACAGACATAGTAGGAGCGCCCCCTCGTCCTCCTCCTCCTCCTCCTTCCACATGCTGTATATTTTTAGCTCATGTGTGCCTCTGTGTAATTAACAGATGAAAATTATAACTGTAGGGCTCAAAGGTGACGTCAGCGTTCTCCTTGGCTAAAGTTGGGGCTGGACGTGAGCGTGCATCCCCAGCCTGAAGGCCCCAAACCAGGCATCGGCCCAGAGCCGGGGCGTGGCCGAGCCGATACCGAGCCAGGTTGGGAGGCTAGCTGATGGAGGGGAGCGCTCTGAGCCATGAAGGGGGAAAAAAAAAAAAAAAAAAGAGAGATGAGAGCGCAGGACTGCAGAGTGTTTATTAGAGCAAGCAAGATGGCCTCCAACAGCCCTGGAGTTTCCATTTGAGGTCATCTGGTTTTTACATTCCTGCCATGCACCACCGCTCACACCACCATGAGGAAGTCCACCGTTCATTCACAAAGGATCATACAGTCCAGCGATTCTTAAAGTGGAGTCTAGGGATGTAAAGACGATATTTAGGGAGTCTTCAGGGCAGCAAAGAATAGTTTAATTGGTTAAATTGGACGGAATATGGTCATTTTCAGGGTTTGGTGATGTGAAAATGTTTAAGATTTTGAGCTTTTGCAGATGTACTGAAGCGTGGAAGAACTACTAAATACAGTAGGGCGAATTCCCAACATTTTAACTAACAAAGAATTCATATTTTCCAGCATTTTCTTTCAGCCATGCCAATTTTCAATCAGTTTTCCAACCCTCATGACTCTCCGCAGACTCGCCCTGACCTCTTTTAAGTCCTGAGGAGACGGTGCTGCTGGAGAAAAGATATTCATAATCAATTACCGCGCTGAATATTTAGGGCTGACGCATCATATCAAGTTTTACTGTAGGAGCTGCATCTTCGCTAATCACGTCATCGTCAGTCTAAAGCGAAGTAAAGCAGGTCACATGAGCTGGAAAGGCCAGCGTGAGTCTGCTGGATTCTCACACTGTGGGAAAACTAATAAACCTGATGATCTACTGGCCTTTTTACATCCCCATGTACTTTTTTTTTTTATTCCCCAGTGTCACAGAGATGGTACACAGATATAGCTGGGCATGTTTTGAATACAGGAGGATCAGCCCACGCTATCGTTTCATCTGCCTGCTCCTTCCTGTTGATATCCGTGCTATTGACTGTAAAACTGCGCTGTAAGGAAGGACATCTGTAGAGGACAGTGATTTTGCTGGTTTCTACTGTTTCTTGACAGTCCCACAGGCGCTGCCCCTTGAATATTGGATCTAATGACAAAATCCATATGCCAAGTCCATGCTGATAACGTCCCTGTGTATCTTTAGCCTCTGTCACTCTGTGTTAGCAGCCTTTTAAACCCTCAGGAGTCTGTAATATAAATGTCTGTTTTTGCCATACCTGCTGATAATCGCCTTTTTTAGGCACTTCATATAACCTGATACTCCCTGTGTTGCATATGAAAATGTGCGTAACATTCTCAGCGATCATGAGAATAAAGACTTATCTGTCCTGGAACACTGTGATGAAAAAGAAGCTGAAAAATTAGAATTCCAATTGAAAAAAGTGAAATAACCTGTGAAAACACACCTTTACTATATGTAAATGGAAATTACAGATTGATTTAATGATTTGTTTTGTTTGCAAAAGTAGTGTAACATATGAAAAATAGCCAAATAAATAGATAAACAATACCTAAAATAAAATGGAATAATAAATAAAAAATGTTTTTGAGTAAAACTAGATTGTTTTTACTTTGAGGTCATGTAAAACTGGCATGAAATGACAATGAATAATGAATAAGTCACGTAAAAAGCTCTAACTAATGGAGTCTTAGAGAAGGGGGGGACATGCTGCCTTCAGGACCAATCAGAACTCTGTAAATCTCAAAAACTCACTGCAGATAAAACAGATGTCTTTTACACAAAACAGTGATATTAACAAATATACAAGTTGTTTCTATGCATGTTTTTTGGCATCGATATAAATAGAAATGTGTGGTGTCTATATAGGCTAGAGCTAATCACCTATGCAGAAATAAACCGTCCTCTGAGGTCCCCTGACCCTGTATACCCCATAACAAAAGGTCAGACATGCAGCCTCAGGGGATGATGGGTCTTTTTGTGGTCTTAGACAGCAAATGACTAGAGTATGACTGCTTACATCAGAGTCAAACATATGGTCTCACTCTGCTTTTTTACATGAAAGATACACTGGCACTGCTAAGAGCAAGGGGGAGCCCTTAAAGAAACATACTGTACTGTTAGTTTTCATTCTGTAAACTCAGCAAGCAGAGGAGGAGAGAGTGGAAGACTCATACCTAAACAAACCATCTAATGCCACAAATCGAGCATATTTATAAAGGACCGAGGAAAAAGCTGAGAAAGAACTCAAATACCCAGGGGTTCAAAGCAAAAACATCATGTCAAAACACCAGAATGTAGAAGGAAACACCCTGAAAGGAGATGACCAAAGAAGGCAGCAGAGCCAGGATCAAGGCAGACAGCAATTTGCTCAAAGTCACGAGAAAACAAGAGCACTGGAATTTGGAAAGGTTAGCATAAAAAAAAAAAAAAAAAACATCTTAACATCAAGGATGGTAGAAGACAGAAGAAACAAAACAGGAGGCAAAGAGGACACAGTGTCCAGAGGGACTATATTTGAACACGTTAATATCTCATACTTGATACAAAATTTTAGATATGCCACGACACAAACCTAAAATATAAAACATAGAATATATACAGTAGTCTACATCTCAAATTAACTTTTCTGAGTACACAGGTTGAAGAATTAAGCCTCTTTCTTTCATCTTTAAGCATCATATAACAACATATTACGTAACTTAGAGTACGACATATGATTTTGAGCTTTTGCAGATTTACAAGGCAAATTACAAACATTTTAACTAACATAGAATTCATACTTTCCAGCATTTTCTTTCAATATATTTGGATTTTCTATCTCATATTTGATAAACAGATTTGAAGGGCCGTTGTATAAACCCACAAAATTAACAAAAATGATATATATTAAGATTACACGAATCAATCTGGAATACAGTAACCAGGTTGAGGAATTAAGCCTGTAATGCAACTTTTTCAAAGGTTTCACATTTATAATCATCACATGACATCAATTTACATAATTTAAAATGAGTGACATTATGACCATTTTCAGGGTTTGATGAGCTGAAAATATTTGAGATTTTGCATATTTACAAGATTTAAAGAATGAATATTTTCCAGCATTTTAAGTGTTTTTTTATCTCATATTTTTAACAATGTTGGATATGCAGCTTCACAAACCCAGTAGACCCAGACTAATGCTGTCTATTTAGATCGCACAAATCAGTCTGAAACACAGCACACAGCAACTCAAATGAACTTTTCTGAGTAAATAGGCTGAAGAATTTAGTCTTTTTAGAGACTTTGTATTTTTAAGCATCATATAACATTATTTAATATATCTAAGACAATATATATACACAACAAAGTCAAAATATGCTGCTTTTGAAATGTGTTTTTGTACTGAATGGTGGCAAAGTTTCAAGTTACAATAACGGCACAAAACCTTTTGGATGATTGGCAGACACCACATCCTAAAAACACACCAGCATATAGTGAATCACACTGAGGCTGTAAACAGGGGCAGTTTGTCCTGGACTTGCATCAGGGAAACCACAGCGCTCTATCTCTTCCTAACATCCACGTCTTCTCATTACTTTCCCGATAATCTCTATCATGTGATTTTGCCCGACTGTCAAAACAACCCCCTCTCTCCCCACTCTGAGACTAACAAACACAGAGCACCACTGAGTGACGGCATTATGTGAGTGTATTTTGTTGTTGCATGTATATATACACTGCAGTGCTGTTGGCATGAGGATGTTTAGGAAGTGGAGATAGAGGTCAGTGAGTCATCTTAGTAACAGCAGTAATTCAGTATGTCTGACCTGCAATTCACAGTTCATCAACTCTAACTAAACTGATGCTTTGATGGACGTTCGCTGGCCTGCTGCCATATACAGCAAACAAGCCCAGAAGAGCCTCCCTAATTGGGAAGTTATGTACCCTGAGCAAACATCATCAGCACGTTGATAAACCACAAGTCTTCATAAATGTCTTAATGATGTTACAAAACATGAACATGGTGTGATTCAACTGGAACAAGCTGATGATTTACTAAACTTTGTGACCTCTGTTCAGACTGAAATATCTCAAACATGACAGCGTTCATGTTCCTCATGCAGCAAAACACTTGTCTAATTCTATGAGGAATTTGTCATTACTTAAGTGAAATGTACAAACTGTTACTTAAAAGTGTTTCCCTTCAAACACCAGTGTTTCCAAAGTAAATTTTCAGACTTTTCTCCTAGTCGCTTTACAGAGCCAATTTGTGGTTTTCCACATTCTGTCTCATCCAATATTCAGATTTCCATGGAGATTCATAAGTTATTCAGTAAGAATTAAAGGTTAAGGTTAACTGGAATGAAACTGAAGAAATAAATGAATGAGAAGAAGGAATATAATATTGATAACTGTGTTTTCATTAGTATATTAGATGAAAATAAGGACAATTGTGTTCATTATCTTAGAATAAGATGGTTTTACATAGAGGAGGAGGTCATCTTTTACAGAGGTTGCAATGTTTCTATATGAGTTTAGACCAAACTTTTTTTGTGTGTGTTTTACAAGGGTTAACACACTTTATTACTGCTATACGAAAATTCAGTTTTTGCATTTACCCATCCCACACTCCATACCCATCATTAGCATTAGCACTTAGCACTTTACAAGCCATGTGCTGCAGTCAAAGGTGTCAGACCTTCATCAGCCACATTACCAAATTACTTTACATTACTTTATACTTCGAATCAAAGTAGGTGACTTTGAACAAAACTGGAGGAAATGGACAGTATTCAAAGGCATGCTCACTCAACTACATGATTATTTCTACCTCATTTCTTTCTTTCTTTCTTTCTTTCTTTCTTTCTTTCCCCCTTTTTTGGGTTGTTTGTTAATTTGGATTAATATTCTTGTACATGTAATATACAAAACTAAATAACATTATCTTTCTGAATGAACAGTGACCATGTATTGATGTTATCCAGCAGCTGTAAAGTTTGCAGCTCATATCAACTACTGTACATAATAGGGGACTATAAAACACTGTCATTTTGCGCTGCTTTGTTTATATCGTGCAAAACTGAACATTTTCTGAGACATTTCTGCACTTTTGCATTTTGTACTGTGTTGTTTTTATCTTGCGTCCCTGACTGCAGGCCAAGTTCCCCATTTGCTATAATAAAATTAACTGACTTAAACGGAACCAGGTGGAACAAACTAGAACTTGCATTACTGTCCATTGAAAATAAATAAAAAGAAACCTAGCCTTATTCATTGGGGTTTTTCTGTTGCTTTTTTCCCAGATGTACCACAATCGTACTCAACTCATGACCAGAAATACTGTTATTAATGTACATAGATATTTGTGGAGTTCGTCATAGTAGTGTCAGGATGTTCATCCAAGAAAAGCATGTAACTAAACATTTGACATTCCCTTTTGAGTGCTGTGGTGTTTGGCAGCTTTTCTGCAGGTTTTTATGGAGGATGAACATTCCTTTAGCTTGTCTTCGCTTCTCATTGCTTCATTGTGTTTTGGCTGTCACTCTGACATCATTCTCCCCCCATGACTCATCAGGATTCACTCATTTTGTTATCTTCTTCCCTGCTTTTCCTCCGAGCCCCCTCCTCGGTCACATTCCAGTGCCGTCCCTGTTGTCCATAAACACTCAGGACACAGAGGACCATTCAGATTATTGCAGCTTGCTCGTTCTCATTCTTGTTCTGCTTTGGAAAAATGAGCATAGATGACATCAAAATGTGAAACAGACAAAACAAGATGCACAATCTGACAATCTGAACGCAGATCAGTCAAATAACGTCTCCTGCTTAACCCCGGTGGCCCCTGCTGCACACAGTGACAGCGGTACCCTCCTGCCTCTTTAGCCTCTTTACTGGGGGCCAAGTGTGTGACAAGGGGGGCCCCTGACCTCTGAACCTTGACCCTGATTCAAACCCCCCCCCCCCCCCCCCCCACGCCACCTCGCTGCCTTCAGGCCGATCCCACAGACAGATACCGAGCCAAGGCTGCATTTCAAAGCAAGACCCGACCTGTTCTCCATTCCTCGTGTGCTGAACATCACATCAACGCAAAGCCCCTCGCATAACTGTACGACAGCCTCATATTTTCCTGCACAAAAACAACACACTCAGACACACACACACATAGAGTGTCTACATGCTGAAATACAAAGAGGCAGTGACACAGACCAGGCCATCAACAGGCTGAATCTAATTAGCTCTCATCAGTTACTGAGAGACGCTTTGTTTCACACCAAATCTCTCAGCGAATGGGAGGCAGACGCCACACGAAGAGCATCCAGCTGGGACCGAAGAGAGGCAGACAAGTCACTGAGAGAAGGAAAGGTGACCGGTGAAAGCCTGTCACTTTTATGGACAGGTAAAGTTTACTTCTGGCTAAAAATTAAACCTTGTAGAGTTAAAGTGACCCACATCACTTCGTGCATTCAGTTTAAGGAAGCTGGGAATGAGGGTGTCTTAAATGTCTTTATTTAGATTTTCATCCTTTTTCAAAGTTCAAGTGGACTGGCTTTGTTCTTGTGTTTTGTCTCTCATCCAAGAACTATTGAATTTTGAAAACTACTACAAATGAATGAAGAACCTACACAGAGATTTAGACTTTCACTTTCCATGAGCAAAGATTTGTTGTTCAGATAACGATATTTGGAAAGAGTGTCTTTATATAGATGCAATAAGTCCTAAAAAGAGCTCTGTTTCAGTTCAGCTTGCACTTAAACTCTCTGGCATCTCTCGTCCCCAATGAACCCTGTTTGTAAAAACATGATAATCAACTGCACATTGCAGTGACCAAACCTAATTAACCTCTACTGGCCCAATGCTGGCAGTGCATTGGTCATTAGCAGCATAATGCTGTGTAGCCACACTTCTTTAGACCAATAAAATTTATGTTTTATATTCTGTTTTCTAATTCTGGGTAAACATTTCAGACATTTCATCAAACTGTTCCCTTTGTAACAAAGAGAACGAATTGTGAATTGATTTAAAACCTGGTTCCAAATTGTCCAGTCAATTAAAAACACATGCCTCTGAGCTTATCAATTCTTCTTATCAATGCTAGCACATTCTTCATTTCAGACAGTTGTGCACTGGAAAACAATACTGTCAAACTCAGGCATCTATGCTGCAGGAAAACAAGCAATAAGAGAAAGTGATGATGGACAGGAAGAAATAGCACAATCGGCTTCACTTTGCAAAGAAAGATGAAAACAGAAACAGTACTAGTTTTGATGTCAGTTTCTAGGTTATTTTCAGACTTAGAGATAATCAAACAGTTGTGCTGGCACTGAAAACCTGTGTAGTGTAAAACCTAGGTCTTAAGAAATGCAAGATATTTTTAGTTAATACACAAATTTTCTAGTTAATACACAAATTGAGACAAGATATGCTTTTATGGGATGTTCAATGTTGCCTATAAAAACAAATCCTTTAAAGAAAACTAGCTGTGCTAACCTGGAACAACCTATAACCAAATTTAACTCAGGTTAGTATCAAGAGAAGTGTCAGAAAGAAATTAAAAACAGACATAAATCAGTTTGTGATATGATTGTGATAGAAAAGTGATTTTATTGAGTAAACACTGTGAACTACTATCACTGGACCAAGAATCAGTTACTTATTTCACTGAGGTTGTTGTAAATTATGTGGGAACTAAATAGTCCACTCTTGTTAATTTATTTATCATTGGTTATTGTCAATAATGAAATGTTTGAATGTCTTGTTCCTTTTCTTTTTGTAATATTAACTGGTGTATAAACTAATATTGCGCTTATGTTTTTCATTTATTGTTGGTTGTTGTTCTTGTTTTTGTGCTGAAGAATACAGGGGAACTAGCAGATAACTATGCAAATAAATAAATAAACAAGTGGTGCCAGGCACGACAAACCCCGCCCCTCGTACATATTGTAACTTAGTTTGGTATCGATCGAGCTGATGTCATCATGTCTATGCATGTGATGTCAGCGTATCAATTGCCTCTATATATGTGCCCAGTTTGAAGTAAATTGAAACAAAATTGATGTTTTTATAAACATTTAAAATTTCACCCATTATAAGTAAATGGGGAAAAAAAAAGATTTTAAAAATTCATACAAATTTTGAACTTTGACCTATCGTTCCCAAAATGTAATCAGATCTATTCTGGGTCACTGGCAATCTATAAACCAAATTTGGTATGAATTCAACCAATAGTTTTGCTGCTAGAGTGTTTAACAAACAAAGAAACAAACAAACCGAACCAAAAACAATACCCCTCGCCTCCCCTTCGGGGAGCGGGGTAATAAACCTGTACAGTCCTACTTTTTTCCATGTGGAAAATAGACCAGGAATCAATAAGGGAATGAACAAAGAATGACACCACTAAGCACAATCAATAACAGCACCGGTATCAATAAAATCTGATCAATTCCACCACTAATGAGGACAATAAACATAATAATTTGCAGGACAAGGTGAATAATTAGAAAAAATGCAATTAATTCCAGTATATTAAGTCTGTTGTGGATCATATGGAGAAAAACAAAGTGTATGACGACCTAAAAAGAGATCAATAAAGAGCTATTAGGAACAGAAACAGAGCTGCAGTACAGCAGCCACTCCCTCCCACCACAGTAAACAAGGTCAGTGATGACTGATGTCCTTCGCCCACCTATAGACTCATTACACTGTATTTGTACAACATCAAGGACTTCCTCATGCAAACACAAGGCCCTGGAGCTGTTTTCAGCCTTATCCTCCAAACACAACGCATCTGAATCTCACAGTGTTTGTGTGCGTGACTTCATTTTGTGCACCTGTACTCAGATTATGAGCTGTGGGTGTGTAACTTTGACCCCATAAGTGTGATGTAAACATAGCGGAGCGGCCGTATTTGTGGACACCTGTGCCTGAATGTGTGTGTATGTGTGATTAACATGAGTCAACACACACTTTTTCCAGGTTAATGATTGTGGATGCGAGGTACAAGCGGTGGTGCAGCTGTCGTCTCTAAAGCCCATGGCTGAGGAATGCGGCAGAGGTGACGGTGTCGAGGTGGGAGGGCGGGGGGGTGTTAAAGTGTGAGAGACGTTTTAATGGTGTTAACGGACTGATGTGGGGCACTCTGTAACACACACTTTACTGTCATGCTCCTTGTACGGCCCCACCCACTGCACTGACAGTGTACCAATCATGTATCGCAAAAAAGGATAAAATTATTAACGGTAAATAAACAGGATGAAAAGAGATAAAACTCACAGAATCAACCCATTTTTACAGATTTGCTTTTAATGCAATGCTTATTACTTCTGTCACTAATATTACCCAATCACTTGTCTGTCAGTCTGTCTCAATAGGAGAGCTGGATCTGCAGGATTAAGCAAAAGTTACCGCATCAATTGATGTGAAATTACCCATAAAAAGGGTGGAGGCTGCATGTGTTTTTCACTTTCTACTTTAAATCCCGCAGAGCCCGAGGCTAATTTACAACTTAGAAGAGTAACAATCAGTTACATTTACTTGATTTGTGGATTGTTTGTGTAATAAGATGAAGACAGTGGGCCTTGTTGGAGATCTTTTATTCATGAGTTGTTGTCTTTTATGGTCTTTATTTATGACATATTATTTTTTGCACTCATGCACTTTTATCTTGCTGTCATAACATCCTCTGTTCTGCCTTTTATGCATACTTTATCTTCTTATTCTAAGTTACTCTTTAGTCTGTATTCCTGCTTTTTGGCTCTATATTTACTGCAACCACCAGCGACCAAAATAATCTACTGATCTATAATGTTTAATAACTTCAGAACCACTAATCCTATCAATATATGGAAATAATTCAGGTAAAAAGCCTTTTTTCCAGCTTTTTATTGGCATCAGATACGACCCATTTGGATGTTCAGAGGCTCCATAGTGAACATGGAAATACCATCATCTTCTACAACATTGATTCAGTAGTAAAACCCATGTACTTTAATAAATCACTATGGCTGTAGACACTTGCTTTTATTTACAGTTGATTATATATTTTGCTGAAAATGTCACTTTTACTTCAGTTTCTGTTTTGATATAATAACCTTTGACTTTACTCTTTAGCTTTTTTGAATCAGTAAATCAAATATAGGAAAATATCTGATTTCACTGAAAAATGCAGTGGATAATACTATAATAAATTATGATAAATCGCTTACAAAAGGTTAAACATAGAGAAGAATTAGTCTGGAAGTCAACATAAAAATAGTTCCAGGTATTTAAGGCTTAAATCACCCTTCACTGTTTTCCTGACTATCCTGCTTTTGCTTTGTCTGTTTTAGTTATTATCATTAGTAGTAGAAATAACAGAAACAGTTCTCTATTAATCAGTTTTTAGGGACTGACAGTGAAATCCTCAAAATTCTCCACATAACAGTAGTGCCTGTGTTATGCGTCGACTACGCATAGGGCATCTGCGAATGATCACAGAAATGCTTTCCTCTGCAGCATCATACATCTGTTTTCACTTAGCGTAGCCTTAATCAGGATCTGATCCTGGACCTGCTGACTTCACGGGCCTCTGTGGTCTGAGGTCTGCAGCCTCTCTGGGGTGGTTGTCCTGTGATCAGCAGGATGAAGAGGCATCCAGACAGGACTACAAGACAATTTGTGGATCAGCCAAAGCCTCTGTATAATGTTCAGGTCTTCATTATTACAAATGAGGGAGATTTTTTTTATCAAGCCCCCAGATCTGGGGTTCAGATTCAAAACAGGTCTCAGATCAGGACAGAGAAAGAGCTAAAATGGTCAAAGGAGAGTAAAACTTTAAAAACTGTGTTAATAATAAGATGTAAATTAGGCCTGGATGTGCAATGTGATGATATTTATTTTGTTGATTGTATCCTCTGTTGTTTATTTCATAATCTGACACATCTTGGCATGGATGTAAACAGGAATTTTGCATGAGACCAACACAAACAAACCAATCAAAACAAAACCAGCAACTTGCACCTTAAAGAGGAGCTCCTTCTGTCAGATTTTTGTCCTTATGTCACTGGTGATTCACAATTTTAATCAAATTTTTCCCATGTGAACTCAAGACAAAACAGGATTCAGACAAATTCTTCACACAAAAACAAGTGTCAAGGGGCATTACTTGTTAAAAAAAAAAAAGGTGAATTAAATAAAATAAACTGGGGAGGACCATAAAAATAAGGAAGGAAAAAAAGGAAAATTTCCCCACAATGAAATATATCATACAATATTTAAGCAAATAATTATTTACAGAAAGCAAAAACTTGATTAACCCAGTTAATTCACCATATAGCTCAAACCTTTTAACCTATTCATACATTAGTATTTTAGATTTTGTTACACAGATGTTCTAAATAAAAGGAGAAAAGCCATCAAAAATGACAGAATAAAATATATGTCAAGTATATAATTCAGAATGGAGTATTTCTATTCATTTGAAGTATTGAATTTATAGAAAATGTGCTACAGATCCTCTCATTTTCTTCCAAATATCAGGCAGGAAATTAAGTAACACGCATCATTTAGAAGGCACATGTGTCTAAATTCACATCTTTCAGTCACTTCAGATCATAATGTGAGCCCACTCCATTCTGCAGCAGTGCAGGAGCAGTGCTACACCTACGTCACTTAAATATGGAGGTTTATTTTAGTAATACATTGTAATACATAGGATTTAACAGGCAAACAAAAGAATCACCTTTTTTTTAAAAATGAAATCTAAATGAGAAATGCGTTACTTCAGGTCATTCATTCATTTCATTTACTTTAATTTAACCAGGAAGTCCCACTGAGATCAGAAATCTCTTTTTGTTGCAAGGGGGACATGTTCAAGGTAGCAGCCGTACAAAAAAACAACACATACAAGATATGCAAATGCACAATAACAGCTATTCAAGCACAATTCAAGTCTCTAGAAAAACAATGATATTCCTCCCTCACTGCATTCTTTATGATGCTCTTAAAAACTACGAGTGGATATGAATGTTTTTAGTTGAAGAACTTTTAGGAGACTTTTGGAGGTTTGGGTGAATCAGCACCAAAAGAAGCTCAGATAAAGAGGTTGTCCATCAAAATGTGATTGACAGGTTGATCAAAAATCAGAAATGGGACTGAAGCAGGTTTGAGCGGCACAATAAAATAAGAATGTTGTAGTTGAATGATCTGCTTTTGTTGTCTGATAATCAGTGTCTGCGGTTCTTTATCAGGAAATGACAAATTCTGTGATCAAAAAACATATTTAAAGGGGTCATATTTTGCTAAACCCACTTTAATTAGTTTTTGGTACATTTATTTGTGTATTTGGACCCTAATAGTTAAAAAAATCTGAATTTGAACCCTCCAGGTGCTGCAAAGCTATCTTTATATTCATTTTGGCAAAAATTGAGTGGATTTCTACAACCTGTTTTAATTCCTGCTTCATTTGTTACGTCTATAACTAGTTACGTCACAACATTTACACATATAAGGTCAAGACTTACGATGAACATTTCTCAGAGTACGCCATAACTGTTTGTCAGCAGCAGCAGTTGTAGTCCATACTGAAAATATGTCCAAACTTCATGCCGATTACCTAAAATGTTCAGCTGTTGGTTGAACGGGACAGAGCAGCACAGTCAACAACCTGGAGGGCGCGGGGCCTGAAATGGCTCATTTGCATTTAAAGGGCCAGCACTCAAAATGACCTTTCTGGTGTCATTACTTGGAAACAGGGTTGAAGATGGACCTGTGGAGTTGAATTAATGAAGAATTCAGACCCAAGCATAGCATTTACAGTTTATGTAGACCACAGGGAAATGTTTTAAAATGCATAATTCCATTTAAAAAAGCAAATATAATTGTGCATGGAAATAACTGAAAGATTCTTTTTTTACCTTCTTCAAAATGCATACTGCTTTGTTTCCAACTCTGCTTCTTTCAATTTTTTGAGACATGCTGTATACACTGATATGTGGCCTTACCTGTAGGTCACATATCAGGTCTCTACACTGGCTCCCTGTCTCTCAGAGAATAGACTTCAAAATTCTCTTACTAGCATATAAAGCACTGAATGGTTTAGGCCCAAAATACATCAGAGACCTTCTAGTCCAGTATGAACCATCCAGACCACTCAGGTCATCTGGTGCAGGTCTGCTCTGTGTTCCCAAAGTCAGAACTAAACATGGATAATCAGCATTCAGTTTCTATGCTCCGTATATCTGGAACAAACTACCAGAAAATATCAGGTCTGCTGAGAGTCTGAGTTCTTTTAAGTCAAGGTTAAAGACTCACCTGTTGACTGCTGCCTTTGACTAAAAGGCTTTTGACTTTTTAAATTTTATATTCTCTTTGAAACTCTGCACTGCAACTCTTACTTTAATATGTGTGTGTTTTTATTTTTATTTTATTTATTCATTTTTTTTTATTTTATGTGTTGTTTTCTTACTTGCTGTTTTTAATCACCTTTTACATGTTTCTTTTATAATGTTTTAAATGTGTTTCTTTTTGTTTCTTTTATTTCAATGTCCTGTGTGAAGCACCTTGAATTGCCTTGTTGCTGAAATGTGCTATACAAATAAACTTGCCTTGCCTTGCCTGTAAATGAAATCCCCTACATGAGGATAATAGATTTCTGTCATGTAGATATATAGAGTGCATATAAAGACATCCTATATATTCAGTACATACTGTCTGTGGAAACACTTAAAGGATGACACTGTAAAACTGCAGAATATCAAAGAAACACAACCTGGTACCTCTGCTGCACGGACAAAACAGGGGCTTTAACATCGACCGCCTTGGCTCAAGATTTTCATACAGCGCTCTCATGTTTCCCATTATCAATACACTGTGGCATCACGTGGCGCGATGCAGCATTAGACATCAGGGCTGTCGCTCACCCTGCCCTCTGCCCCGCCCTGACGTCCACCGCCTCTCCACAAATGCAGCTCTATTGATCTCACCCACAAACCCTGCACTGCAACATTAGCTCAGGCCTGCTAACAACATTAAACTCGTCCCAGCGGTCGTCATCATAACCGGCCTCATCAAACCAACACTTTCATCCCCCAACACATTCTGTTAAATAATCACATTTCAGGGGATAAGAACAGATGAAAAGACTGTGTTTCTGTCCATGTTTCAGGGTGGAAAACGTTGGTAATTTGGTCTTAAAATACATCAGTGTGGGCAAAAACAGGTGAAATTAGGGGCAGAGAAAAGAAAGGATAAATAAGAGGTGGGTGTTGGCTTCGATGCAGGGTCAGGGACTGAGGTTTGACAAGCTGAGGTTAGGTTGGTAAGAAGAGACGAGCACTAACAGATTGGATCAGAGGTGTCAAACTCATTTTAGTTCAAACAGTAACATAATAATAGTAAAAACAAAAAAAAAAAAAAAAAAAGGAAAATTACATCAGGAAAACACTTACATCTTCAAACTGTCCTTTAAAAATCTGAATAACATTAACAAATAACAAGTAAGTGCAATTTTAACAATATTATGCTTGAGCTTATCATTTACACATAATTATAGATCTACAAACACACAAAACATTTAGTAAAAGGCTGTTAAAATTAGACTTGTTTGTATTTGTTCGGGTTATTCATATTTTTTGTGAAAGTTTAGTATGTCTTTTTCATGTAATTTTACCTTTTTACACTAAAACAGAGAGAAAACTTTGGAGTTGTCATTAATTATAGGTTACTATGATGGTATTTCAGTGGTCCAACCCACTTGAGATTGAATTAGTCTGTATGTGGAACCTGAACTAAAATGATTTTAACACCCTTGATTGTTAATATCTTCAATGTAATTTTTGCATTTCACAAATTCACCCCCCAGGCCAGATTAGACCCTTAGGTGGGCCGGTTTTGGCCCACAGACCGTATGTTTGACCCCCCTGGTTAAGAGAGAGGCATACTGAGGGACTGTGGGAGTTTTATTGCTCATACAGAAGACAATTTGGGGGGTGCACACACAGCAGTTTACTAGAATGTCTAAAGTTTTACTACAGCATGGCATTCACTGTAACAAGCCTAAAATTAAAAAGATAAAAGTGAATGAAACGTGTTTGAAGGCACTGCTCTGTTGCCTCAATTAAAAAGGAGACCACAAGAGGAAACATTATTCTTTGCTGGAGGGAATAAACACAGCCACAGCTGATAAAGAAGGGAAAAAGTGGAGCTAAGTCAGGTGGTAAATAGGGGGAAATCTGTGGACGAAAACTCACACCGAGACTGCCCTGGGGGGTGATAATGCAACACATGTGATAGACAAACACAACTTCACCACAAACGTGACACATTCATAGAAGGAAGAACAAAGAGGAAAAAAGGACCTCTATCTCAGAAACACTCACATATGCACAGAACTGAGGAGCCTCTGAAGTTAAATCAAAGCAGATCCACCAGGCAGCCACGCCACGACCATATGCCTCTGTCAGAAAGGCAGACCACCGCCCTGAGTGACATCTTACCTCATGACACATCGCTGCATCCACACATTCCTGGAGTCACACTCTTACCATTAAACCCCATGCTGCTTTAACAAACACTGCAACTACTCATTTTGTGTCATTTAACATATTTCCCACCATATGTGGCTGCGTTTTCTTTGTTTGGTTTTAAGATGAAGGGTGTAGCTGAGGGAAAATCCATTTCACTGCTTTTACACTGGAGTTAATGTGAAGCCAATATGCTGCTGTGTCATATTCAGTAGTTACTATAAAACAGAAGCATGAATGGAAGTGGAAATGAAGTTGTCTTTGTCACTTGTGTCTTGTGATGCGCATACACTTACAGATAAGGGTCATTTCTTCAAGCAACAGCAGGAAAGAAATGAGAGGGAATGGTTTCCTCAGAGCACCATCTCTGTTTGGGACGTCCCGAGTGGACTGACAGCCTGGCCGCCTCCTGATGCAGCAAGAGGCGGACAAAAGCCTGGAGCAACCCCGTGCGTAAAAGCGACTCTGGATGAGTTTTTTTGGCGAATTCTCATCCACACTATTGGAACAAAAGCTGCAGAAAACCCCAAATGGAACACTTGTACAGTATGTCGGTGAGTGTGTGTACACAGTGGCTATGTAAACTAGTGTTAATCCTCTTAGGAAATCACGCTCTCTGACCAGCCCCACGGTGTTTTACTTCAGGCTATCCAAACACAATGACGCCCAGGTATCTACAGTGCCTTTGAAAGGTGCCAGCTCTGCGTACTTACGTGGTTCTCAGTGTAGGGTGGTATTCCAACAAGGCAAAAAGCAACTCCATTCATTGGACAACAGAAAATGTTTGGCTGCAACAGGGAGAGGCTGATTTGTTGCAGCACGAGCGGCAACAGAGACTGTGCGCGAGACGTGGAGCACTGGGAGTTAACAATGGTCCGGCTAAAACTTATAGGTTCAACTCTGCTCCGGCTTCCTTCCTCCTAAAAAAAAAAGACCCACTACTCTGTTCCCGTTGTTTCGGGTCGTTCACTGCGCTCCCCCCCTCATCCTCCTCCTCCTCCTCTTCTTCTTCTTCCGCCAGACCGCATCAGTTGTACATAACTAAATCCCTCTGTGCCTGGAAACGGACTGCGGCGGCGTCAAGGCGCACGAGGGGCGCAGGAAAGGCACGAGGTGACCCTTCAAAGTAAAGTCCGGGAAAGACAAGGGGAACTCCGCTTCAAAACATCAGCTCAACTGGATATTCGAGTGGGATCAGACGTGATTTTATAAAGAAAAAGTGCACACACTGACACTTTTTTTTTTTTTTTTTTTTTAACATTTGATAAGTGGAAGACGGTGCCAAAGAGTGAACATACAGTTTAAGCAACTTAATAACTTGTTGATGTTTGTATTTTATCTCCTTTTTTAAGTTATTTTTCATATCTCCTTTTATCTCTATGAAAATTGCCATATACAGAGATAAAAATTAATATGAAAAAAAATAAAAACATCAACATTGCTTTAAAAATATCCAGACCAATTTTACCAATATTTTAATCTATCAAAAATAGCTTTATTAAAAAAAAAAAAAAAAAAAAAAAAAAAAAAAAAAAAAAAAAAAAACTACAGTAATTATTAGATGGGACAAAACCAGGGGAAATAACGCAGAACCAAAAGTAGAATCACAAAAGAGATCATTTAAGTATATATGACTAAACATATTCATTCATTCATTCATATTTTAAATAATCAAAAACACATTAAGGAAACCCTCATTTTCTATGGTGTCTGAAATATATAAAACTCACAAATCAAGTTTATAGCCCTAAATATATATTATCATTTGAAAAAATGGAAAAAAATACTATAAACTACAGATAATCACGTAAATATCACGTCAGATGTCAGAACTTAGTTAAAATACTGTGATAATTAGGTAACAATAGAAGTATCACAGATGTGTTGAAATGAATAAATGTATATTTGTCTGTTAAAACCGGATATAATCTAAGTGATACAACCAGTTCTTTAGTTTTTGCACACTTATTTTTCCACTTTTTTTTCTGCTCCAAGCAGTTAATCGTCAGAATAAACTCCTCCAGTTGACTTTACATGAGTTCTCCACTGTCCAGTCTTTTATTTTACCGGAAGTAAGTTTCATGTCCTGTTTTTAACTTGACGCTGGTGGATTGAAAATGAGGCAAATTACAGGAGGGTGCGTTGGGTAAATGCGTGCGCTCCGCCCTGTCAGGCCACAGCGTGCGGGCTCCCTCTGGCTGTGCCAAAACGACTTATTGTGCGTTTTGATGGTGATGGGAGGGGTGACCGATGCCACCAGGACCGTAAGTAAAAGTTAAGGGTTTAGAAAAATAAGAGCAGATGTATTCTACACTGACTGAATTACCACTTAACCTTCAAAGAACTAGAACTGTTTTTGTGGCAACTTCTAAATGAGTTTCTCTTACATGTAATCTTTCCTTAGTTATTTATCCTGATTTATAATAATATTATCTTCTGCATTTTAAATTTTTCTGGGAAAATCAGGTATATTTCGATTTGATTTACTTATTATGAAGATCAGGTGTCAAACATATGGCCCGTGGGCCAAAACCGGCCCACCAAAGGGTCCAACCTGGCCCATGGAATGAATTTGTGAAATGTAAAAACTACACTGATGATATTAAGAGTCAAATGTGTCAAAATCATTTTAGTTCAGGAGCCACATATAGACCAATATGATCTTAAATGGGTCAGATCAGTAAAATATCATAATAACCTATAAATGACAAGTCCATTTTTTCTCTTTGTTTTTGTGTAAATAAAAGTAAAATTACACGAAAATGCTTACATTTATATATTCTCCTTTCACAAAAATGTGAATAACCTGCACAAATATGAACAACATGAATTGTTATAAGAGAAATTAGTGCAATTTTAACAATATTATGCCTGTTATTAAAAGTTTTGTGTCATTAACTGATGATAAAAACAAGCATTTACAACAATTGTCACTGGTGAAAGTCCATGGGTTTTGCTGGTGAATCAATATTTTAGAAGATGACGGTGTTTCAATGTTCACTACAGAGCCTCTGAACATCCAAGAAAGACACATCTGACAATCGTAAAGCTGAAAATCTGCATTTTACATGAATTATTTATATCTATTGATAGGATTAGTGGTTCAAAAGGTATTAAACATTTTGGATCAGTAGATGCTTTTGGTCGCCAGGGACTGTTTAGGTATTTAAGGCTTAAAATTGGAAATCTGTCATTGTAAATAGGTGTTTGCGATGTATTCACGTATATATTTTGGGCATACATCGTACATCTGTCCCCTAAAAATGAAACAAGTTGCCACAGTTAATGATTTCTACAGATCTGTCTAGGTTTACATCACGTTAAACAATAGAAAAAAAAACCTCATGACCTTATGATAATCAGTCACCAAGAACAAAAGACATTAAGTCCATTTATAAGTGTCTGACTCAAAGATCAACTGATGCACTCAACAGAAAAGACTTGTCACACTGAGCCATGTTTGTATCTGGATTTAGTCCACACCCAGGATCGGTATATTTCATGCATTCTCGGAAAAGTGTTGACAGACCTGTATTTTTAGACCCCATGGCCTCAGATGAATAGTGTTTATCTGAATCAATACACATAGAGTCAAGGGAAGTTGAATCATCACTGGAACGGGAACCTCTGTCTGCCACTTGCACTACAAGAAACAAATACTGCACAGATTTGAGGCACTTAAATTTCACTTGAATATTTCCATTTTTCAGTTTATACTTAAAAAAATGGAAATATTCTTGAGTCGGACACTACATTGGTCTGACAGCTTTAATTCTTTTTAGATGCACATTTTATTCCTGCCGATTCCTTCATCCTCTACAGAAAATATGGGTTCTGAATCATTGGAGATTTTCAGAGTCATCTTCAAACCCACTTTTATCCTCATTTTAAAAGGTTATTCTGTCTTTTGACAGCGTTTCCTGTACAGCCATTAGATTATATTTCTTATTTTATGCTGCATCTTGTTGAAAATCTAAGCCTTGTTATTTATTTCATGTTGTATTTATGTTGTGTTCTCATGTGGTGTGTTGTTTTATCAAGTAAAGAACTGTAACTTTCTTTGGAAGAGTGCTGAAAGAATAAAATACTGCTTACTTACTTTACTCACATTCGTAATATAACAAATGCTTAGTTTTTTGTTGAAATGAAACCATTTGTCTTCCCATTTTTGTTGCTACAACCACATGGTTTGTCATGTTTTCATTTAAAATTCTCACATGGTTTCATTTCCATAAATATTCAAAACATCCATTATCTCATCAAAAAGTATCTCAAAGAGGATTAGAGATAAGGTCCAAAACTGAAAACAGATATGTGCATCAGAAGGGTGTTTTTCTCATTCTTTTTTTTTCAATAATCACATGATGAGCCTTCAGATTTATCTGGTGTGGCTGTTTATAAAACTGGATAGAAAGGTTCAACAAACTCCACCTCAGCAGATACAACAGTAAAGCATCAGCATTAATAATATAATGATGCCAGGTATAGTAACATTTCAGTCTAAGGAACCAAATCAGTAAAACTACAATAAATTATTATTAAAACATTCAACACCATCAACCTTTGACAAATATTCTAGTGGCCCATCTATATATTCTTTATCTGTTAATTACATTTCTGGCCAAATAGAGGATTTGACACATGTAGTTATACTCTGGCAGCTTTGGTTTATATTATACACACATTATGTTTTTCCTGATATCACTGAAAACATCAACAAAATGACTGAATGACTGACGTTTACAGTTTTATCAAATGAGGATGCTAGCACCCTGACCCCTTGTGCTCCCACAGCCCACCCCTTTTGTCCAAATATGATCACATCTTGCTCCAAAACAACCAGATCGCAAACTATTGGTATAAAAACAGCAGCTGAGCAACCAACAAAGTTACAGTTCCTATATATTTTGACTTAACTATATACTAGTACTAGTCATACTTCATGTTTTTATTCAAATTGACTTTTAATTGCACATCCTTCAGGTCTCTCATTCTCTCTTATCTTACACAGTTAAATTACATTGGTGCTAATTGTTATATACTTTTTCTCAAATCGGATTTTATGCACTAATTTTGAGTATTTTTACATTGCTGTAAGGCAAACAGCAGTTCCTGATGACAGTTCCAGTTTTTGGCATCATATATCTTTCAGTATATTGTAATTAAATAGGACTGACAGGAATCCAGAACTCTAAACTCTTCTTCAGATAAAATAAGTAGGGGGCTTAAATACATGATTAAAACTCTTGGAAAAATGGTTTCTCTTCTCCACAGCAGCATTAAACCACATCATGTCATCTATAGTCTTTTTGATTTGGACTAATAGGAGAGCGCTGCAGGCAAAGGGTGTATTTTCAAGTTCTGGTGTATTTTCTCCTGATTTCAGCTCCCGAAGCTCCCAATGTCTTCCACCTCAGCTCAGGCCAATCAGGACTTCACATGCAGAGATAAAACCGAGGAGAAAATGAAGGGAAGCCAGATAAAATGCAGGAATATGGAGACATGCTGGTGCTGGTTTGCTGTGATGGCTCAAAGCTGGGGGCCCATGTGGCTACTATTACTCTGAGGGGTGCGAGTGTCAGAGAGCCACTTCAAAAGCCTGCCTGCCTATGGGGGAAACAGTACTGGAGTCGCAGGGAAAAAAGCAGCTTACAGGAGCCTTCCCACGGCAAGAGCTGCAGCTGCCATCTCAACATGTCTCCTGTGTCTGCTCACTCTCGCTTCATGGCCTCCAACCTCTGCCTCCGGCCCACTCTGAGACACTCAATCCCTGCCAAAGGCTTAGACGGGACAGTATCCAAAAGTCCTAGTCTTGACCTTCAGTCATCTCCAACTCAACCCCATTTGAGACGGATAATTACCATATGTTTCCCAAATCCCCTCCTGGTTACTCATATAGAGCTGTCAAAGTAGTTGGAGTGAAAACTGGGCTGTGTGGAAATCCACCGGGACTTAGCAGGACTATCCTAGTCTTAAGGTGGCAGGGGAAAAAGGAGGCGGATAGTGGCGATCATACTGGGTACAGTCGCAGCTGGACACTTTCCATCCCCATCTGACGTGAGATCAGGATCGGTCTCTGCAGTGTCTTTCCGCAGTGCATGTGTTTTCGATTTCAGGAGACAGGGGGATAAATCAGTCCGAGGCCTGACACTTCTTTTCTGTGGGATCCAGTGTTAGTGCACCCCTCCTGTGTTGAGGTTTGTCCACATCTCATCCCAGATTGCATGCAGATACAGACTCACGCTAGACATGAATTTGCCTGTCAGGCGAGCAAAATGGGCTTTGTATTATTGATGGACGCCGCTCAGCACCGACTGAGAGGTGAAGAAAGAAGACGGAGATTTGTGCAAAGGAAGGATTGATGATAATCAGCCTGCTTTTTTATGATTTTCAGTGGCGGTATCAGTAGAAGCCTGGGAAAGGTGGACAAAAAACGAATTTTAATATATTTTGCATGACTACTTTTTCTCCTGAAGTGTTTTATTTCTTCAGCTGCAAATCCTAGAAGGTGTTTTTTCAGACTTTAAAGCAGGGGTGTCACTCTCATTTTAGTTCAGGGGCCAATATCATCTCAAGTGGGATGGACCAGTAAAATAATGACATAATAACCTATAAACAATGTCAACTCCAAACTTTCCCCTATGTTTTAAAGTGAAAAAAAGGGAAATAACATTATGAAAATGTTTACATCTACAAAGTATCCTTTAAAAAATGTAAATAACATGAACAACAACAAACAACATAAAATTTCTTCAGAAAAATAATTGCAATTTTAACAACATTATGTCTCGGTTTATCATTTATATATGTGCATTACAACTTACAGATTGCAGGTTGACACCCCTGCTGTAAAGACTCACTATAAACTGACTTAAATACATCAATTAGCAATGTTAATGTTACCAACAAGCAATAATATTGTCTTGTCTGTGAAACACGGTATTTACTCTGGTTCTTGACCTGTATAAGATGAATAACTGAGGAGAGAGTGAGGGAAAAACACAACAGTGAGTCTCATGCTGCTGGTTTTATACTTGATATTCCCACTATAGTCAGTCACAGCATAAATAGAACAAGTACATTCAATACATCCTTGAGAACTGCACGATCTGATTCGTTCCATATCAGGATTAATAGCCTATTGACACCAAAGCCAGAAAAGAACATTTATTTATAATCGCGATAGTAAAACTGTCCAGTTCTGTGCGAAAACTAACAACAGATACGGACAAAATACATTCAATATTTAATTGGACCACGTTTAGTTTTGATTACACATTCACCACAGTATTGTTTAGATTATCTTATGCAATGTCACAACATTTATTTCCATCCATAATTGTATTGATTTTTGTCATAGATCGTGTTAATGATGGAGAATTGGATCGTTGTTTAACCCATAAAAACCCAGTGCTATTTTTTTGGCAGTTTCCAAATGAATTTTTTTTCTATATTTACCCCTTCTTAAGTGATTTATGCCCATTGATTGTAATATTATCTTTCTTGTTTTGCGTTATTTTAGTGTAAATCCTGTATTTTTCTATATTTAATGTACTGATAATGCAGATGTTCATTAAAGCTCAGAGTAAAGGTAAAGGTTATTATATCAAAGACAGAGAAAAGTGACTTTTTTGGCAAAGATATCAATAACTGAACATAAACCCAATGTGTCCATCCACTGTCATTGATCCAACTCCATGGGTTTTTCTGGTGAATCAATGTTGTAGAAGATGACGGTGTTTCCACAGTAACTACTGAGCCTCTGAACGTCCAAATGGGTCATATCTGATGACCATGAAAAGATGATAAACTGTATTTTACACCAATTATTTACATTGTATTGATAGGATTAATGGATCAGAAGTTACTAAACATTTTACATCAGTAGATGGTTTTGGTTACCGGTGGAGGTTTGGGTCTTTATGGGTTAAAGTCCCACAGATTTATCAATGGAGTTCAGGTCTGGACTCTATGGTGTCCAGTCCATATGTGAAAATGATGTCTCATGGTCCCTGAACCACTCTTTCACAATCTGATCCTGAGGAATCCTGGTGTTGTCATCTTGTAATATGTCTGTGTCATCAGCAAAGAATAAATCCACTAGTCGTTCAGTGCATTCAGGTTCAGCTGACCTCATTTCCTGGACACATAACGTCACACCCCAGATCATAACACTGCCCCCACAGGCTTGGACTGCAGGCACTAGGCATGATGGGTAATCACTTTATTTATCTTTCTTCTCACCCTGATTGATCATTACTCTGCAACAGCATCAATCTGGACTCATCAGACCCCATGACCTTTTTCCATTGAGACACAGTCCAATCTTTGTGCTCTCTATAACCCGATGGTTGTTCTACTTTGTTTCTTCCAAATACTGATTATGGATCTTTTTGTTTTGTTCATGATCTGTATCTCTGTATTAAAAACATGCTCCGTTGTGTGTATGAGGTGTTGTATCTCATATCAGAGCAGCAGTGTAAGCATATTCTAAAAGGCTGATTTTGGAATACAGGAAAGAACTGTAACTGTATCCACATCCTTCCAAAAGACATTTTATTTTTATCGTCTTTATCTGTGCTCGATGTCTTACAGTGCACATCTGCAGCCTCCTCCTCCTCCTCCTGTTTCTCTGGGTCAGTCTCAGTTGCTGACACACAGCCTCGGGCATTGAGTTCGTCCTTAAGAATGACTGTACAAGCCTCGATATGACAGAGATATGAGGACACACGCCCCTATCCCCCCCCTGCAAGGGCCGAGCAGGGAGCATCCACAGCCCCCCCGACCGACCATTATGTAATCACACACAGCCTGGCGCCTTGTAGGACAAACTCATAAACAACTATCATCCTATTTACTCACTTGACCGCGCCCCGACTCCCACCTCTCTTGCTCTACTGTCGGCATTAATGAGATTCCCACTCCGCTGCCGAGGCTGGAAATGACCAAGACATGGAAGGAGTGGCGGGTGGGCATCCCCCCTGCCATCTCTCATATCATTCCGGCCCACTTCACCTTTCATGTGAGCTGGTACGTTACTATCAATTGTGGTCACTCCATTTAGCTTTACATTCGCCCTTCTCTTCGCCAGCTTCACCCACCCTCTGCCTCATTCTTTCATATCTTCTCTGTTTCACTCCACTTCCCTCAAGTTATTAAGTCTGTTCTTTCACTAAATCTCCACACACACACATACTATCACTGTGAGAAGTGTGGCTGCCAGATCTTTTCAACATCATTTACTTAAGTCTCTACAGAGGCTATAACACTCCATTTGGACACACTGACTCTCATTCAGAACGGCTACACTATCCCTCTTCTTGATACAGTTTCATTTAATGAGCTGCTCTGATAGTCTTTCCTACTGCTAAGAGCCAAATAGACACAATGTACGAGTCTTGTCAAGCTGCACTATTTCCGCTGGTGGAATGTAAGTACTTGTATTTAAGTACTATACCTGTGCAAAGTATCGCCACTACATTTTTCGACTTTATGCTTCTACTCCACTACATGTCACAGGGAAATACTACATTTATTTGAGAGTTTAGCTGCTTTTCAGTCCATGTATTTACAAATGTGTGGAGTTTGATTTGAATGGTTTTGATAAACTGACAGATGAAGGATCGAGTTAAATACATTTAACCCGTAAAGACTCAGAGCTACTTTTGTGGTAGTGCCCAAATGAATTTTTCTCTATATCTACCTTTTCTTAAGAGATTTATCACCATTTATTGTAATATTATCCTCTCTACTTTGTGTTTTTTAATGAAAATCATGTATTGTCCTATATTTAAATTACTGATAATGTAGATGCTTATAAAAGCTCAGATTAAAGCTGAAGGTTATTATTACAGAAACAGAGAAAACTGATGTCTCCATCCACTGTCATTGATCCAACTCCATGGGTTTTACTGGTAAATCAATGTTGTAGAAGATGACGGTGTTTCCATGTTCACTACGGAGCCTCTGAACGTCAAATGGGTCATATCTGATGACCATGAAGAGATGACAAACTGCATTTTACACCAATTATCTATATGTATCGATAGAATTAGCGGATCAACAGGTATTAAACATTTTATTCAGTAGATGAATTTGATTGATGGTGGATGTTTGGGTCTTTATGGGTTAAAAATCCTCTTGGATTTGCTGAGAAATGCTTTGTCCCAAAGCTGAAAACAGGCCTTTTTTTCTCAGCTCATGAAAAGTTGACTCTTTGTCGACATGCGATTCTCACAGGACAGTGATACTAAAAACATATGATGATCTTATAGAACAGAGGTCAGCTAATTTTTTTTCATTGTAGCACCAAAATGAGACATTTAGAACCCACACATGCAACAATGTCTTATAAATCCCCAAAACATCCATACTTTTACTTCTCCACCATTAAAACAGGTCAATAGTTACATCCTCTCCAGAGCTATAACCTTCTGCTAGATGTTATATATATCAAATCCCAAACTACCAGTTTCAAATGTAATAATTACTATCAGCAAAGATAATTCTCAGTACAATGTCACACTATGCACTTTAATATGTCACTTTTATGCTTTAAATACTTTAATTAGATTTAGCTAAAAATATAATATAAACTAGATCTTTCACTTGCCCTGGACTTGGTACTTTTGATCTCCACAGTTCTTCTCCTCTCCATTCTGTCCTAGCTGATCTAATATAACACTAACCTCCTTTCTGTCCTCTTCTGAAATGTAATAAGAAGCTGATTATCGCTCTCTGCGCCTGATAACATGAAATGTTACCATTAGAGCTGCAGCCGGAGAAATATGGGCTATGAGCTTACAGAAATATCTAAGCATGTTCACATATGTAGAAGCTTAATGAGTAATGTTCAGCTGCTTATTGCTAAGCACATATGAACATGTATGTGACTGCGACCTTAGGGTTGAAACATTAATGTCGCTGATGAGCCGGGGAGTGGTGTGGATATTTCTGTACTTGTGAATAAGATGGAGACGTGGGTGTTTCTGCTCTTAGTGGATCGCACACTCTGTTGACACAGAGGCTCTTGTGGCACTCCTTTGAAGGGTTTGTGGGAGGCAAGGGGAGGTGGCGTCCTCTCGGCCAGCGCAGATCCCAGCCACGGCCATAAATTCCCCCTCTCTGCGTGACAGGAGGGGTCCTCTTTGTCCGGCCAGACAACTGGCACGAGAGGAGGAAACAGCTGACCGGTTAGGCCGCATTGGAACTGTACTGTACCAACACAACGAAACTCCAAGTGCAAGACGGCAATCTGAGGCTCCTGCACTAATCACTGAATATGCACTGAGTATACTGCAGGTGTACTGGTGGAAGAGCGTCCAGAGTAAACAGTTGAGTACATATTAGAGCATCTTTTTAATGTATACATATACTTTTTCATCTTGTGTACTGCATGTCTTTTTTTCTATTTTATTATTGGCTGCATGTACAAAAATACATTTCACTGTGCATTGAACTATATACTGTATAACTGTGCATGTGACAAATAAACATCTTCATCTTATCTTATCTTATCTTATCTTATCTTATCTTATCGTGTCTTATCTTATCTACTTTGTTCTTCTCGACCAAGGCTATTATTAACAAAAAAGAAATAACAAAAACATAGCTTAAACTTTTATTTCATGCTTAAAAACTTGTAAAACTAAACTTGTACAACCAAAAATTATAGAAAAATGGCTTTAGTTTTCATCTTTGTCAATTTATTTCATGTATAAGCTCACTATCTTTTGGTGGATATGAAATCTGCTTCACAGTTTTTATGGTATATCAGTTTTATTTTGTAAAGATTACCCATATTTGCATTTTATGTTCTGCCACTGTTGTTGATTTTTTTCTGGTTAATGGCACAAACACACTGACTGACACACACCTTTAACTCTCAAAGACCTAAACAACAGCCGGTGAACAAAAGCATCTACTGATCTGAAATGTTTAATAACTACTGAACTAATCCTTTCAATATGTATAAATAATTCAGGTAAAATGCAGTTTCTCAGCTTTCTCTGGTCATTAGATATGACCCATTTGGCCGTTCAGAGGTAGAGTGGTTTGACAAATGACAGCGGTTATAGATGGTTGTTTTTATGTTCACTTAATGATCTGTTTTGCTATTTTGACCTTAGTCTGCACTGCACTGCTTTAAACATAATACACACATACTAAAGATTGCTCAGGTCTATAAAGGGGAAATGAATGGAGTCCAAAGTAAGATTACACTTCACATTTTCATCATAATATGACTGTTTAAAAACAACAATTAGGTGCAGTTTTTACAGAAAAAGTCAGATCCTGTCTAATATCTCTAATTTTCATCTCCGCACTTTGTCTTTTCTATCTTTTCCCTGTCCACTGCATTTCCCTGTAATTCCTCTGCCTCGTTCTTTCTCCTGCAGTACGTAACATAAATACGACAACATTATAACCACAGGCCTGTGGACGCTGTGAGGCTGCAGACACAGAACAGGTCAGAGCTGGAGTTTTGGCTCTTGGAGAGGACGCTGGATACCGGAGAGAATGACTCACTGAGGCCAAGAACGCAGAGCCACTACACTGTGATCTTTACTGCATGTGCTGATTTGAAACATCCTACAGCCTCCTGAGTACAACGTGAGGAAATGTACTCATGGAAGTTCCACAGGGTTAAAAAGACTGTTTTAAGGAGCCATAAGAAACCATTGTTAGCTTTAATTTAATGTCACATAGTTTTTATCTGTGTTATTTTATTCAATTATGGCTAGACATGAAACTAGATTTAATAGGATTTTTCTCTGTGAATATTGAATTTTCTGACTGACTTGGTTTTATCTCCATCAAGTAGGTCATGTTTTGTCTGCTTCTGGTTGTTTGTTGGCCTGAATGTGAAAGGGTTTACAAAAACACTACTGCAACATTTTCATTGAACTTGGTGGAGCAAGGGACAAACTGATTATTTCTTTTCAGAAAAAGGAGTTAAATATTAACTTTTCCTTACACTTCACAATGAGGTGTTTAGGGACCTATGAAGTATGTAGTCTTGTGTCCTTCTGGTAATCCATGCTTTTATTATAGTGGTTATGAAATGTTTATAGTAGATCTTAAGCAATATCAACATTATAAATAATATTTTTCTTTTAAATTATGTTTCGAAACTGATATAAGGAGTTGCATGACTATCTATTCAAGGGTTTCCCCAACTATTTTGCACACCATCTTGAAAGTAAATTCAGCTTTTTGGATACTGTTGATCATCTGCTCCAGCTTTTCCAATTTTTTAGAACAAATCTAAGGTGATATTGGTGAAGAATTATGTAAAATTACTAGTAAAACGCTGGTATCCAGAAAGCACCAAAGCCATCTGAGAACACAAGGATTCCAGTGTATTTACTGCAACACACTAAAGACTGGACCAATTAATCAGAAGGGACAGAGCATTATACGAACTGCAGAGACAGCACTTTCTATGCAAACTGAACTCTTTCATTGTGGAAAAGTCATTTACTTCAGTCAAATGTAACTTTTTGTATTGTATCCTGGAAAAGGAAAACTGGTAGAGTAACTGGTTGTCAGCGGCTCATTTTTATGTGAAACAGATCTAGCAGAAACCTTTGACCAAATACTATCTAATGAATCCATTTTGTTGCCATCTGGGGGGAGATAACGGATATGTTTTGTTCCAAGTAGACCATGTGGCCTTTGAACAAAGCCTCAGAAAATGACCAGATGGAATTAGAACGACTAAGAAACCATTTTTAGAATCAAAGAAATTGACCAAGTGATAAAGGCTAAAAGGACTTTTATAGTTTTCACCACTGGAAACAGCTCTAAATGAAAAGTGTGGAGTTTGATCCTAAAATGGTAGCATTTCTTCTTTATGGGTGAGTTTGATTATGAGGCCTATGGAGGTCTAAAATTATTATGGGATGTTATTATCTTTACTAAGTTGCTGTTTGTTGATCCACAGACTAAACTGTGACAGTTCTTTCCAAATAGATCTTTAGTTCAGCTATTGACAACACAAACCGTACAGGAAATGGAAGTGATTTGTGGTTTTACTGTGGCTGTTTTCTGTCTAAAAACAGAGCTAAGCTGACAGAGATATAATGTAATCTATCAGCTGATAAAGCACATGAAGATTATAAGACACAGTGTTATTTTCAGCAACTGTCAAAAGAAGTGGCTATGACTTTTAGTTTGAAGAAATTTGATGATACTATAATACAAATGTTTGTAAACAATCAGAACTATTCTTTACTGGGTGACACAGTTTGTGGATAAATAGCATTGATTCGTTGGTGGTTTTGGTGCTAAGTGTGTTCTGTTATGTGACTTCCCCTTCCTTGTGATCAATAAGAGTACGATCAGTTCAACATATACCAGTTTTAACACCTATATATGTTTCACTCATTGCTCTACTAGTGTTTGGTTTGTTAATGTTGTGTCTTTGATCTCTTTCCCTCTGGAGGGACAATATAGACCAGAGTTCAGTTGAAACTACCAGCATCAATAAGGGTGAGATTTATTTTATGTTACTATTTTGCAGTTCAGTCATTGATTCATTTAGGAGGTATGATAACCAACTATTCAGCTATCAACTATTTCCTGCCTCAGACTATCATTATTTCATTATCCAGGTTTCCATAGAAGCTGATAAACTATCTCTTCCCTACACATTAAGTGCTGAGCCTCCACTTCATGTTGTTTTCTTTTCTCGCGCTGAACACTATGAGAGCAGATTAGAGCGGCCATGTGGTAGCGTTTGAGATAAAGGAACAAAGAGAAGGAAACTGAATCGAACGATGAGAGTAATGGATGTTCAGGTGTGACACTTTAATCATTTGCCCACTGATTCAACTTCCCACAAGTCTCCAGTCCGTCTCTGCTGCTCAAAGCTGCAGCCAACAACAAGCGAATCACAGTCACATTCAGGGTATTCCACTGTTTCTATAAATGGCAACAGTTACTATAAATTCTTGGCTTCCATTCTTCTATGAGGACATCCCTGTGATGCCCTCCTCCTCTACGTCTCTTCCCCTAAACCTCTTCTGAAAGACAGTGAAGGAAAATAAACAGAGGCTAGCAGTTCCAGTAGCAGCGCCAGGAGTTTCCTTCCTGATGCCCATCACTTCATAGAGTCTGAATGTGTTTCCAGCCTCTTTACCTTTCACAGCTCCACTTCCTGCCTCTAGCATCACTTCCTGCGGCGGGAGGGAGACTGGCACACAATAGAGACGATCTCTAGGGATGAATGGACGTCTTTAAGTCACATTCGGGAAGGAGACGCCGTGTGACAGTTTATCTCATATCAGTGAAAATATCCACTGCTGCTGGTCATTAATGAGTCAGGAGCTTACGAAAATAACTCATATAAAATTAGAATCAAGTGTTATTAAGAGACGTTGCATGTTTCCTGAATATACCAGCCTGAATAAGTGGGGGAAATACCCAAATGATATATTTTTAACTTATGGAAAACCTTAAAAACAGATGAGCACATATCCTACAACTTACCAGAACACACGTATGACTACAAAACCACCAATCAATCAACGTTAGTCTATGTATTCATATACCGTATCAATCACTGAATAAAATATAAGGCTCATTCTTTACACACATCTGTATTATGGTGTCATCAAGTTTTCTTCATCAAGCTAAAACATTTAACATTAGGTTAGAATAACACTGTGTCTTCTAATATTCATGTCACATCAGCTGACATAACAGCCACAGTAAAACCACAAATCACCTCTGTTTTCTGGAAGACTTGCATGAAAATAATGCTGAATTAAACAGACTTTGCTGGAATGTTGAAACAATCACTGATAAGTTGAGTTTAACAAGGTGGCAACACACCATCACCAAGTGAATGACACATGAAATAAACATTTCAGATGCAGAAACCAACAAACACATGAATGACAGATTTTTTTTTTGTGGGTAAAACACTATATCTGTCAATATAGTGTAATGTTTAGTTGTCTTCTTGCATCTTTTCTGTCTACCTTATGCATATTTGTCTTTTGCTGTTCTTGTCTTGTTTCGTGTTTTGTGACTTACATTTCCCTGCTGCATTTCTCATGACTTTGGAGATCTTAATATGCACAAAAATGTTCACATACACACTCTACTTATTACAGAAGCAGAGTATATATGGAGTACTCTCACATCTCATATCTGACAATGACAGAATATTTATTCATAATATTGTTTCTGACCTTTGGCTGTATATTACAATAATATATTAGATTCTTCCAGCTTCTTTAACACCTCTCCTTGCCTGGTGGGCATCTTCATCTTTGTAATCACATGGAATTCCAAATAAAGAGGGTGAATTAACCCCAACTGGTCAAGGCAGACGGCCATCCTCCAGGAGTCTGGGTCTGCTTGAGGTTTCTGCTGTTAAAGGGAAGTTTTTCCTCACCACTGTCACTAGTCACAAATGTTTGCTCCTGGAGGATTCTGTTGGGTTTCTGTAAATTGGCTAAGAGCCTGGTTTTGACGAACTCGATATGTAAAGTGTCCTGAGATAACTTTTGTTATGATTTGGCACGATGTAATTTAAATTTGATAGATTGATTGATTTAATTGAATCATTGTTTGCTTCAGCATAATGTTTTGCAGTGGCATCGTCCAAATATGAATTGCAGTTTTATGTTTACAGGTTTGATGATTGTCTTCTACTTGTAATCATCTGTTAGACCAGTGTTTTTCAATCTTGGGGTCGGGACCCCATGTGGGGTCACCTGGAATTCAAATGCGGTCACCTGAAATTTCTACTAATTGATAAAAATTAAAATATAAAAACTTACTAATAAAAAATATATGGTGTGTTGATAGAGACAATCACAATCCATAAAAGACATGACAAACTGTGAAGCTGAAACTGAAGCACTGTGGTACTGTTTATCTTTCAAATGTTCATTGTGGTCAGTTTCAGATGCTGCAACTCTTTCATAATTCATAGTTTGAGTTATTGTTTGTTCAGTATTAATTGTCAGCCTTGTAAATTCAAGCTGGACTGACTGTACATATCCTGACCAAGGAAAAAAAAATCTAACTTTGTGCAGTAATTTACACCTGGCTTTTCTGCCTCTGTCCATAATAATATACATTATATAGACTAAATGTCGTCTAAAATTAACATTTATTTGCAACATAGTATAGCAAACTATTACATGATCAAAAACAAATAAATTTTAGCAAAAACATGTCTCTGTTTTGAATGGCTGGGGTCGCCAGAAATTTGTGATGTTAAAATGAGGTGACGAGCCACAAAAGGTTGGGAACCACCGTATTTGACAGTTTCCTCTTTAAATACTGTTACACACACCTATATTACAGGCTCCATTTAGCTCTTCATGCTTCTATCAGTAAAAACACCTATTTGATTTAAAGATAGAACTGTGTAACCAGTGACAAATCCACCCACTATTTATGGCACAACAAAGGCTTAAGCCACACTTCTAACAGTATATACAGTAAATTGAATAATCTTCTATGCCCAAGGGGATCATATCCTAATCCGAGCATTTCTCTGGCCTTAAAACTCGGAGATAAGTTTGTCTAGACATAGCCTTAATGTACCGTGCTCTCTTTTTGGAGGACAGACAAGAGGCCACAGCAGAGGAATGCTCTGAGTGGGTTTTAACCTTCACAGAGGTTTCTGTTTTCATCTGGCCAACGGTCAGGTTGTACTCGCACGTTCTAAACTGTGCTGGTGGCTTCATAGAAATATAATTCTGGAGTTAGACGTCACGCCTGAGCTGAAATCACAGACGGAGATAAGAACAGAGTGAACAAAAGACTGACATTGCTCACTTCTAAAACCTTTAAACACTGAGTGGATGCACAAAGGCAGACACACTGAATCTGAAAGGAATGTCAACACAGAAACACAACTTTTTACTAAACAAACAGACCAAAAACATAGTGGTTTAATTAAATGAACATATTTCTTTTAATCACACTGTGTGAGGACATGAAGCAGCACTCCTGAGAGGATTACGCAGTATATTTTCCATATGGTGTTAACTTAAATGTGCACTGTCATCACTGTCAACGGCAAAAAAAAAACATCTTACTCAAGCTAAATTCTGTAAAGAAACAACCATCTGTTCCTCTGCTGCTTAGATTTTGCTAAACAGATAATCCTCAATCCCCCTAAAAAGATGTAAACTGAGCCACAGTTACATCTGGAAGCCACAAGGGGGCTCAGTACCTGCAATGGGAAGCAGGACACAAGAGAATGTCAATGGACACAAAACTCACTGCTGATTTTAACTCAATCAGTGGCATTTTTTAGATTTCTCAGAGTTTAACAAAGTGCAAATGCAACCTGAGCAAAATGGAAGAGAGGATACTCAACAGTCATGCATATACATGTCACTGTTCTATTTAGTGTTTGACTAAAATAGGACGAAAAAACATTAAACCAGAACTATCAGCCATGATCACATCACCCCTGTTTTGGCATCTTTCAATGGCCTCCTAGCATTTCCAGGTGTTATTGATTACTTTTACTTTACGGCCTCTCTCTGAGCTCCATCCCTGACCTTTTAGGATGTATTTTGAGATCCTACAGCAGATATGTTTTGTATGTTCCACAGCAGTTAGGACGATATGCCTGAGGAAATCAGGTCGGCTGAGTCAGTAATCTCCCATAAATCCCTTCTTAAAACATACTTTTACGAGAGAGCCTTTCCTGAATTTACTTGAGTTGTAATTTCCTTGAATAGCCATTGATCTACAATGCACTGCACAACTGCTATTTAATATTTATATACATAATTTATGTTCATAGTATGGTCATTTTATCTCAGTACTGTAATGTCATTCACAGTTACTTCTACACTATTATATCATTTACATTTTTAGATTTATTGAATATATGGAGTGTGTGTGCTGCATTTCTATTGATGCTAAACCAGAGAGCTGTTCAACTGCATCTGAGTTTTTTATTGGATGGTGAAAATAAAACTTCTATTCTACTCCCTTTTATTGAGTTTTATACCAAATAGCTTTCTGTTTATTTTTTAAGTGCTGCATATAAATATAACTCAATTGCAGTCTAGATAAAAGACATTTATTCCAAGGTTTTCATTATTTCTTTTTCTTTTTTAATCTACATTTTTCTTTTTTTATTGGTTCACTTGTTCTGCCAGACTGAAAGGCAGTTGTTGTCACATGATTGACATGGTTAGTTAGGTTTGTTTCATGGCCTGATGGAGGCCATGAAACCACTGGCCACTGGTGCGATGATGATTTTGAGGGTTAATTGCAATTAACCTCTAAAAAAATTTAACATTTTGGTGCATCTGGTGTATCTTTAACTCAATGTCACATGATGTTTTTGCATTATTATATACAGTATATACAGTATATATATATATATATATATATATATATATATATATATATATATATATATATATATATATATATATTTGTATATATATTTGTGTATATATATTTGTGTATATATATATATATATATATATATATATATATATATATATATATATATATATATATATATATAAGCTTTATGTTGCATAGAGTGTAAGTTATAGCTACTTAGGATGAAAAAACCCTCTACATTATATTGCTAATCTGTGAATTTGTTATTCTTCCACTATATTAAAAATGGCAGTTTCTTCATCTTAATTACCTCTGCCAAGGAGTTTATGTTTTTGCTGGCATTGGTTTGTTTGTCTGTCTGTCTCTCTGTCCGTGTGCAAGATAACTCAAAAAGTTATGGACGAATTTCGATGAAAATTTCAGGACATGTTGATACTGGCATAAGGAACAAATGATTAAATTTTGGTGGTGATTGGGGGGGGGGGTTAATTCTGTTGTCCTAAGTAAAGTCTTTTATCTGCCCTGACAAAGCCTCTGAGTAGCTGGTGATGATGTCCTTGTACGTTACAAAAGACTTTAATTTTTGTGCTTCATACTTGTTTCTGGTTGTTGTATTTATGCACTACTGACTTGATTTTTGACGATTAATTTCCTTTGCAATTGGCCGTTTTGCCTCCTTGTTTTTCATACATTCCATCCTTGTCCTTGAAGAGCATATGATTCTTTCATGCATTTTTACATTTTGTGTTTGTTGACCTAGTTTCTTTTTTCATTTTTTCTTCAACATTTATAAAAAAAAAATTCTACAATTGTTGGTCCCGAGCTAGCTTTAAGACTCACTGCCCCTTCCTCTTTGAATAATTTACATGAGAACCTGAAACAGTCAGACAAATTTGAATCACTTTTGAGGATATTGAAATTGTTTTAGATTATACCTATAAATAGACAAATATCGGTTCAGTTTTTTCTTCTAAATCCAGTAGATGGAAGGAGATAAATAGGCCAAGAGGTCAGACACTGCTGCAGCATTGATTTCATTACACATATACAGCTGTGATGCCCAGACACTTACAGTAGGGTATCTCCGTAGAGTGCTTTATGATCAAAGTAATGAAACAGCAGGCCTCATCTGCACAGCTGTTTATTTCATGTTGACGTCCTCAGACAGCACCTGGACTCTGACTTCGAGCGTTGAGACTTAAGGACGAAGGAGGCATTAAGGCGGGAGGTTGGAAAACTAATACCAAGAGACTGAAGCAGACTGCTCGGGGTCATGAGGTGAAACCAAAAACAAGTCAAATTGAGGACGGTGCACACGCCCAAATGGGCCCATTAGGTTAAATTGAACAACTCAGTAGCAAACAGGCTGTGAGCTGCCTAATTGGATGGCCTCCTCATGCTGCTGATAAACCTCATCCCTCTGTTTTGTTCCATTTATCCCCACTCAGCTGCTCTCATCCTGTGTCATCAGCCTGCAGATCCCTGACATGGGACGGACTGATGTAAAGTGCTGCTGACAGGAAGGGCTTTAACCACATGGGCTAACCTTTAACCCCTCTGGGAGAAGCCCCCTCCCTCCCTCTGCCATCTGCATTCATTGCTTGCTACTAAACTCCACTAAGGTTGAGGTCCAAAGTAGTCATCCTGAGCGCAACAGGAGCTGTTTACTTCCTGAAGATGGGTGTCCTACTTTCTTTCCCAGGACAATCTGTCCATTGTCTCCATGTAGGCATCTACAAATTGCCTGCCTGACAATCCAATAGAGGCTGAATTAAGAACCGGAACTCTGGACAAATAACCTTCACACGCAGCTTCCCCTTACACTAGAGGTGACAAATTAAAGGAAAACATCCAGCTTCAGTGCACTGTGGATGGCCATTGCATATGTTTTAGATCATTCTCATCTAAATCTGTGAGCCTTCATGCCCTATGAATCAGAGCACTGTCATTTTGAAAAAGACCACTCCCATTCCATTTTTTCCCTTTAGACACACACTAATATCCACCACCAGTTTCTCATTCAAAGCAGTGACAAAATACATAGTCTGATGATGTGAGTGTGGGAGTCGTTTTTATCAATATTGCTAAAGAAAATGTACCTAATGAGAAAGAAATATTCACAGATATAGTAGCATTACATTTATATAGCTTATGGCGTTTCATTTTCATAAAATAGACGCCAGTAATGGGAAATATGACACAACTGACAGGGTTCCAAATGAAACAGGCCTGTATAATGAAGATATATGCATTGAACATAATGTAAAAACTCGACAAATTAATCATAGAAGATATTTTAAAACAGAACTGTCATTTATTGTACGTTTACTTTGCCACCTGTCCACAGTTCAGTTACTTTCCTTTCAGAAAATCAGACATTTTTTAGAAGAGCCAGGCCTATTTCAAAAGCTTATTAATGATATTAATATTTATTGATTTATTTCTAGCTGCATCTGGAGTCTAAAACAGGAGAGACCTACTTATTAGTCTCTGCATATTTGTTCTGCATTTACATGTCATTACAAGTGAAAGTCCAAAAGTATAGGAACCAAAATATACTTTCTCATTTCTTGTTTATAGTATAAGCAAAGACAAGGAGAATAGAGGGAAATCTGCTGACACAATGGATAACACTGATAAAAGATAACTCTGAATGTGATTATACTAAAAAAAAAAAAGGTGATGTAAGCAGTAAAAGTAGTGATGATGGTGCACATTCGATCATCCGGGTGCCTTTATCTCCTCAGTGTGACCCCTCTAAAGCAGACTTCATGCTTGTTCTGGTCCACAGACTGGTGTAATGAGAGCGAGGCTTTGTGTCCCACAGATGTCTCCAGAGAGCACAGCGAGTTTTGCCAAGCAGAAGCAAAACCAGCTGAAAACCTCTCCTACCCTCCTGTGGTGTGGTTAATTTTCATTGTAAGTTCCGTCTATTCTCAGTTGCAGAGTGGACACTTGGGTCAGAGTGGCTGCAGACACTTTACTGCATGGGTGAGAAAATAGCAATATGCTTATATATGTGTGTTTAATCTGAATTTTGATGCAAATAAGCAAGCAAAGTTGAATCTCATAGACCGTGTGTGTGTGTGTGTGTGTGTGTGTGTGTGTGTCTGTCACTTAGCACAATAGGGCGAGAAATTCCTAAGAGTCCAAAGATTGGAGAGGGGGTGTGGGGAATAAGGGTGGGGTGTCAGATTAGACCACCTGTTCCACCATCAGGCACAAAAACACACACTCATTCCTGTCTTTTATCCTTCCCTCGCACACACTTGTCATCTTCCACATTCCCTCTCACTATCTTGCTTTAAACTTAATAAAACCCATTTCTTCTCTCACACACATATTCACAGACACACACTCGCTCTCATAAAATATCTCCACCGCGGTTGCTTTGCTCTGAGCTAATTTTGACTGCATTCCATTTCAGTCACATCTATGGGAAACAGACAAAACAATTTTGCAGATAACTCTGGCTGTGAGCCGCAGGGACTCACAAATTTTTACACACAGACACACACACACACACACACGCATAGGACAGTTAGACATATGTCGCCTTGCCGCCAAAAAAAGGCTCCAGGGAATTTTGTACAGACAGAAGCATAAACACAACAGCGTCACAGCGTCCACATCAATGAGGCTCATCAGGCACAACCAGGGATTCCCTCTGCTGCTGTCAGACATATTAGGCCTGTTTTATATAATAATGCAGGGGTCACTGTCACATAAAACACTCTCGTAGCTTATATAAGTGCGAACAAACACTTGGATTCTGAAATGATGACAACAGGTACTTCAAATAATGCTCTCAGACCTTCATCATTGAAGAGTTAATTGTAATTCTTAACATATTCTGCACAATTAAGTCCTGACTGACTAGGAAAAAAAAGTACTTTAACTGGATTGCACTGGCTACCTGCTAATAATAAACTGACAGGTGTATTTATTGTTCAACATCATTTAACATACATGTGGAGCAAACATATTTGAACTCAGTATATGATCCCTATAGCATTATTTCCAACTCAGTAGATGTTGGAGTCAAGGTTATTATCGTTAACAAAAACTGACAAAATGACGAAAACTAGAACTGAAAAAACATTTTCGTTAACTGAAATAAATTAAAACTATAATTAAAAGAAAAAAATGATAACTAATTGAAACTGTATTGTGTGCTTACAAAACTAACTAAAATGTATACAAATTATGGATAAAATTCCCTTTGTTTTCGTCTTTGTGAATGTCGGATTGATATGAAATCAATTTATTTTGTTTGAGAAATTTTAGCTGGCGGCACCATACAGCACTTCACTGTACATCACTTCTTGTCACTTGTCATTTAGAGTCGGCTTCTCATCCCCACTCTACCTGGCAACATGGAGACTAAAGTTGGGAGAAAGCTGTATGGAATTTCTTTGAATACAATGGCAAGGACGATAAAAGACATGAACTAGAAGCACTCGGAGAGCGCAGACCTCCACCAAGGCTGATCAGTGGGCTCCCCCGTGGGCCCCCCCGCCCCCGAATACCACCAAAATTTAATAATTTCTTTCTTATCCCATTTCCAACAAACCCTGAAAATTTCATCCAAATCTGTCCATAACTTTTTGAGTTATGTTGCACACTAACGATCAGTGCCACCCCCCCCACCCCCCGATCACCACCAAAATTTAATCATTTCTTCCTTATCCCATTTCCAACAAACCCTGAAAATTTCATCCAAATCTGTCCATAACTTTTTGAGTTATGTTGCACACTAACAATCAGTGGCCCCCCCTGTGGGCCCCCCCACGCCCGATCACCACCAAAATTTAATCATTTCTTCCTTATCCCATTTCCAACAAACCCTGAAAATTTCATCCAAATCTGTCCATAACTTTTTGAGTTATGTTGCACACTAACAGACAGACAAACAAACAGACAGACAAACAAACAAACAAACCCTGGCAAAAACATAACCTCCTTGGCGGAGGTAAAAAAAAAACTAAAACTAATACTAAAAATAAACTAAAACTAAGCATTTAGAAAAAAAATAAAATTAATAAAAACTAGCAAACCTGCTCTAAAAACTAATTAAAACTAACTGAATTTGAGAGAAATAAGTCAAAACTAAATAAAACTAAACTATAATGAAAAATCCAAAACTATTATAACCTTGGAGTTGGTCCAGCATAGGAATGAAAAAAAAATCAAAAAACAATAATAATGATACATATCCCAAATTCCAGAGCACATACAGAGCTTGGCCAAAAAAAGTCCCCATCTGGATTTAACTCAGCAAATAGATAAGATCAGTGGATAATTACTGCAGTGATTAATACTTTTCAGTGGGAACCATGTTTGATTTGGTGAGTAGCTTCTCATTTCTTCAACAACCATCACTTTGTAGAGAGCATAAAGATTAGACTCAATGGAAAAAGGTCATGTGGTCTGATGAGTCCAGAATGACCCTGTTCCTACCCATCATGCCTTGGGCCTACAGTACAAGCCCGTGGGGGCAGTGTTTAGGTCAGGTCTAGGTTCATCAATGTTATGTGTCCATAAAATGATGGAAATAAATGCACTGAAATTGCATACTTCTCATCTTTCTCATATCTGTTGCCACATTTATCGCCATGTCTGCCACAACTAAGTGTATTTGTGATATGTCTGCCTTTTCTGTATGTTTTCTTTTCTATTTGATGTCGATGTGTGTGTTTATGTGACAATTCTATGTACAATCATGTGGAAACAAAATCTCCCTTCTGGGACAAATAAAGTCTACGAAACAATGCCATAACCTAAGCTAAAGGGAATTACTAGAAATATCACCATGTGGGACTTTCTTTGGACTTCTGTATTGTGTGAATGTATTCATATTTTTCGTGCACAAGCACATAAATATCCAATACCTGTCAGAGTTGGTCTTGTCAAGTTTGTTCTCTTCCTCTTTAGTAGAGAAGCTGTTTTCATCCAGAACTAACTTCCCTCTGTAGCTCTCAGGCTGTTACAGTGGAGAGAAAACCACTTGTTCATGTCTGATGGATGTGGTCGGGCAGATCCATCTCAGACTCTGAGTTCACAGGGTAATAGTCACCGCAACCCAGCCCACGTCTGCCTTAATGACTATTGATCTGTGAGCACTAATGGCCCCAGCTGAGATGCACCCAGTCTGGCATTTAATCATCCTGTTTTGCAAATTTTCCTGGTGTCAAGCAGGGTGTTTTATAAAGTTATTAAACCAGACACCTCCGCTGAGGATGAGTTACATCATGGGCAGACACCGAAGCTCGGCATTACTTGGATGCAGAAGAATGCAGCTCAGACAGACTCTGCTCACAGTGAGACGATGTCCCACTGCTGCCCTCCATTCAGCACATAGACACTTTATATAACCAGCCCTTTCCTGTCCCTCACTGGGCCACTGCCCTCTTTATCAGTGATGTGTGTTCAAACATGTGTGTCTGATGTTAGATAGACAACTATGAAACAGAGACAATGACAAGGACAAACTCAGATCCTGCATGGTGATGTCCTGTGTACTTTGCAGCCTTCCCATGACTGTAGTAAACAGTACATGCTTCAGTTTACACTGGACCGATAGTTGATGTTTACACTGCTAAATGACAGTACCTCTTTAGATGTCATACTTTATATCCAGAATCATCTTAAAAGACCAGGCTGATGAGGCCACTTTGGTGTAAACACTCAAAGAGGACGAAAGCCGGAAGAGATAAAGCTTTGCAGCAGCATTGCTAAATTAACGCACAGTCACGTGATGAACAGGAAGTACTGTAATCATATTTGACCATTACGTCACAATATGGCCCATCTATCAAAAAGTGACACTGCCCCAGCCTTAGTGCTGCACCAAGGCCACGCCGTGTCAGCATTTCACTGCACTGCGCAGGCTTATAAATAGTGTTTGTTTCCTGTCTGCTATATTATGCCGTAAGTCACACCATTCTCATTTTTTTGCAGAATGTGAACTCATTCAGATTGTGTGTGTATGCAATACCGAGGCCACGACCCGTACATGTGGCCTTCACATGTTTTTCAACACAGCGCTCTGAGTTATTGCCTGTGGTTCCCTATTTGGGAGAATAAGGTTATGAGATAAACACATTACAAACAAAAACAGAATGTACGCACGTATCAAGGTTACTCTTGACAAAAATGGACAAATAAGGAAAACTAGGCGGAGGGGAAAAAAAATGTGACAAACAATGTGGCTCAAAAAAACAAGGCTTCAGAAAAAAGTTATCTCACTGACACTGTAGAGAAAGTTTTCAATTATGTCAGCTTATATCATGCATGAAGATAATTTTACCACACTAAAATTGAATATTACATATTTTGTGTGTCATAAACTTTCTGAATTTGGACTTTTTTTATACTGTACAACTGTTAAAATACTCAATATTAGAAAAAAAAAGACTGAACCTAACATTGAAACTATTGAAACTGGACAATAATTAAGGATGATCAGACAATAAAAATTAAACTAAACTAGCAAACACTTCAAAAACAAACTATAACATCAGTGCCTATATACATATATATGCATGTCCTTAAAGCTACATTCATGACATATGCCCCTGATTCTACATGTGTGTTCACCCATGCACACCCAAACACACATTGTCTGGTTGGCAGACACGGTGACATCATCCATGCTATACTGGGGGCTAACGTCACCCTGACCTGAGCCGACAAAATCAGGAGATGTTCCCCCCTTTGACCACATGCATAATTCACCCAGATGAAGGGCAGGGCTGCACCGTGTCACCCGTACACCTCCCTAAACACCCAAACCTGCTGCTCGCACCACTCCCCACCTCAGGAGAAGAGACAGAGCATCAGAGGAGACAGAGGGAGGGGGAGTTGGGGGGGTATGAGGTAATCAATGACCAGGATACACACACTGCTGGTGAGTTGAAATGAGGAGGGGGGGAAAGAGGAGACTGGCGCTCTCCTCCTCCTTAGACCCATTCATCATCACCTGATTCAAACTACAGCCTCTGTGAACATCAGAGGCTGTTAAAAAAAAAAAAAAACGACACACCAAATATTTGATAGCACTTCTAAAATATTTAAATGACTCAGACAAAAACCTCCATCAGGTAAAAACCTCCTCGCTGTAGCGGTGCAGCTCTTGTCAGTGAGAGTAAACAAGTGGAGCTGTGGATGACACGCTCTGTAAAGGCTGCTGACATGAGTACACAGTGTTACAAAGCGGCAAAGCGTCCACTCGCCTGCTATGAATGAACACACCGGCAGCTCTGGATGTGAAGCTGAAGAGTTTCTGAAAAGAACCCTGTTGCATGACATCCCATCTCACGCCTTCATCCTCCGGTTACTACATGTCACAGAGGACGGGCCACACCCCTTCTCTTCATTCTCCATCTCTTTCTCCCCTTATCTCTCAAGTGTTGCTCCGGTAATCCATAACCACAGATAAGCCGGTGGTGTTTTGAGCTGTGTCATTCCTCCAGAGGCCTGCCACTTGCCGGTGGTTGAATGATGGCAAGCACAAACCCCACCACCACCACCACAACCCCTTCTCCTCCTCTTCATCCTCTTACTCATCCTCTTCCCCAAGAGTGAAACCTATTTTACCATGGAGAAGAAAACACACCCTGCAGGATAAGCAGTGTTTGTTTATGCCTTGGGGGGAAAATGGGATGATGGATGCTTTGGAGCTGTGCAAGGTGTGGAGCACTCTACATTAAGTGTCCCCTTCACTTCCCCTTCAGTCCCGCCCTCCTTTTCCCCTCTCCTCTGCATCCTCACTCACCTGGTCCATGATTTCAGCGAGCCTCTTCCCTCCTCCTGTTCCCAGTCATGGCACGAGATCACCGGCTGCCTCTCTTCTCTTCTTTCCGTTTGTTTTCTTTTCCTTGTTCAGTATTCCCAAAAGCAATCTCCTCACACAGGCGAGGCAGCCTGGCAGCCGACCGCTGCTGCTGCTGCTGCTGCTGCTGTGCTGCCCCACAGAGGCATGGTTCTGTCTCTCCTTGTGTCTCTGAGTGTGACAGTCTCATACATCCAGCCGAACTCCTCTGCTCTGTCTGTTCCTCTGTCTTCTGTGCTTCTGCTGCTGCTCTGTGTGGAACCTGGAGGACAAAACAAGGCGTGTGTGGGATCCTCACCTATCTTCTTGATAAGAGAAGAGAGGAGACTCCCGCTCTCCGTTTTCGTGCTCAAGCTCTTTCACTCCTTCCCTGCGTAAACTGGCCCCTCGCCTCGCCTCCCCTCCCTCCCACCCTCTGTATCTCCACTTCCCTCCTCTCTTTCCATCTCCCCTCCCCCCTCCTGCTGCAGCTGAAGAGAGCCAGAACTGGCGAATGAGAGCGAAGGAGCGAGGCAGAGAGGAGGGCAGAGGGCTCAGATTGGCTGCTGGTTGAACCATGTGACTCCCGGCAGAGGACTTAGGGACCCTCTACCAGCTGTCCAGCTCATGCTTCCCTGAAAACCTCAGTTGCCATTGACAACAGCTGCCGTGCAACACACCAACCACAGATCCCTAGACACAAAGCCATTGGCTGGAAGGATTTATAGCCTCCGCCTCCTATTGTATGTGTGTGCAGGGGGGGGGCATGTTGGGACGTGTAGTCCTCTGTGTTTGGTAGCAGACAGACATCCCTGTGCTCATGCAGGAATGTTTTCCCCTGTACATGCCTCTCTGCAGAGATGTTTATGCATGAGTGTTACATCACCTGAGCTCCAACATAAAAGGAAAGGCCAGCTCATATCATTGACACTGAAACTCTGCGAGTAGAGGTGGTCACAGAATAAATACTATCATGATAGAAAACAATGGTGTCAAGATACAGAGATCCTTCAATACACTGCGAGGCAGTTATTTTTGGTATGCAGTTACTTGGGATACCTGTTTTTGTTGAAGACCTGAGGACAATGAATGCAAATTACTAACCTCTGCTATAATTTGACATCTTTACATCTTGTTCATCAATGTGTACTGTCCCTTTTTAAACAAAATAATGATAATGATAATAATAATAATAGAGTAAGTAATATAGTGCAATTTTTTTAGATTTTGAATATAAAAAAAAAAAACAAAAAACAAAAAACAAGGAAACTTAAAAAAAAAAAAAAAAACACATTCAAAAAGGAGCAGGATGAAGTACAATTTACATACTCCCACCCCCTTGCAATCATCTACAATAGAGGAAAAAAGAAACATACTATGTCAAAGAAGCAATATGTGGAGTGCTGATCTCAGATTTTGCATCAAATTGCCTAACTGCATCTAAGATTGACAGTCATTGTTTTAGCAGGACTTATGTATTCATGGTTGCATTGTGTCAGCAATCAACAAAAACCTCATAGGATCTTAGCTTACTGCCTCTTTAGCAAACACACACTGATTAAAACATGTGCCATCTGTTTTCATACAAATATCAATAACTGTCACCAGTATATCAATACTGCAGGATATTAACATACTGCATGATACAAGGTTATGAAAGCTACAGTGTCATATGCTATGATAAACAAGTTATCACTTCTGTCCTGGATCAAAATATACAAGAATCTATGAAGTTCAAAACGAAAAAATAGGAATATATGCATATAAATTGCACGCCTCCACACGTGCATACCTTCATGTGTACTGCAGTAGATTAATAGAATAAGACAGTGCAATACTAGATGTGAATTCAGAAAGTAAACAAACCATAAATTATGACCTGCTTTTGTCAACGCTTCCATGATTAATGTAATGGTTCATGGTTAGTTTATTTTACTATCCTTTAATTTATTTTGACTGACCATGACTGGGGCTCACAGTGTTGAAGCCTTGACCTCTCTGCTACAAAATTTAACTGGTTGGTCCTTGGCCCGTGCCCTACCCTTCCATTATGGCTCATGAAAATAGGTGTGGTAGCGATCCTGCTGACAGAGTTCTCACATTAAGGCGATAACTGTAGTATATCTTGAGTAATTCGATGCATATTTGTGTCCCGCCTCTATCTGTGATAGGCTCGAACATGTATAAAACACCCATGAGAAGAGGAAAGACCTCGAGGCCCGGGCATTCTTGATCAGCCAGGAAAAAGACATCCTCTGGCGTTTCCCTCTCAGGCAGCACAGAGGGAAACTCCCACCGCACAACAACAGGAACTCCAACGCTGAAGGCCATGGCGAAGCACGGAACCCCCACCACCACCCCTCCCATCCCTCCACCTTCTCCTACACCCTCTCCCTGTCCCTCTATTTCTCTTTTCTTTCATTGCCTCCTTTTCTTTATTTGCTCTGTCTCTATCCTCTCCACCCGACCCCCCTCCACCTATTGTGTTATTGCTGATTTATCCCCCAGCCCCCCACTCTATCTCATTGGCATTCCACCAAAGGTTGCGGGAGGTTACAGGTGCCACAGAGGGGAGATGTTATTACATACTAGCGGCATGTGTCAAGGGTCACATTTTGCAGCATCAATTTTAGGGAGAAATCCACACAGGGATACTCAGGGTTACACAGTTACATATCATCAATCTGGTATGTTTAATGCATTCCTGAAGTTATTATGTGATGAGTTACTCTAGTTTTTCTCAGACTGTGCTGTGGTTACTTACATTTCTCAGAGGTTCCTTACATTGACCCCTTGATAGAAATATAAATATCATCCCATGAGCAAGAGACACGTTATATTTGGAAGAGAGAGGGTCATTTTTTATTTGAAACATAGGCTGTCGTATGGCTACAGTGCATTCTGCTTGTGTATAACTGCTTATATGATGGATTTCTTCCTTTATAACTGTTGTACGCACGGCCAAATATTTATATGTAGAAAAATGCCTCGTCTTTGATTTATAAAGTCCCACTTCCACTTGAAAATGAATGTTTTTCATGTTCCTTTCCTGTAATCTTTCAGTCTGACTATGCAGAATGATGCATGTTCAGATTCCTGTCCTCATGTTTTCATGTTCAGCTGGCTGCAGGAGGTGGAATGTTTTTTCAGCGCTTGCCGAAAATATGACTTTATAAGGTGGATCTAACAGTTGGATTTGCGAAATCATAAATATTTTAGTGCTGGTCGGGCTCAGATAGGCAACTATTACAAGTGAAACATGAAAACTTGATGCCATCACTGCACATCAACTCACAACTGACTTTTAAGAGCAGGAAACACCTAGTGTTGAAATGTTACATTTTTCAAATGACTAATATATGAGAGAGTTGCAGGTTATTTGGCATCCTTGGTGAAAAACTATTTCGGGCAAAAATATTATTTGAACAAAACTATATTCTTTTTGGAGAGGATATCTAAAGATTCATTGTGTGACATTCAGAGGCATCTACACTCATGAGGAGTATGTGCAGCTTTTAGTATAATGTGTTGATATTGTGGCAAATTATTTGATGAATTTACAACACGTGGGTAAAAAAATGGGTGGAAAAAAAAAAAAAAAGTGAGAATATGAAAGCACACATCTTCCCTCTGCAGCTTTATCTTCTCAGTTCAAATCAAATAACTGACCTGACGGTGTTTCATGCTGAAGTCACTTTTCCAGGCATTCATGTCAGGACACAGATGATCAGCAATTGATAATTACAGCTTTCAATCACATATTTAACCCTGATTTGTCTGAAAATGCCTGTTATTAGACATAGGAGTTACAGGAGTTATAATATTCTGAAAGCTAAGTAATGGAGTAAGTCATGCAAAGTTTGCTCAGTGATTGCATGGCAGCGTTAAATGATCAGGTTATAACATACAGTGGCATCTACTATTGAAATTAAAGATTTCAGTCAATTTTATATACCCCACTTCATCCTCAGCTATGGCCGCCACTAAAAATTTGAAAATGCAAATAACCCTCATTAGATCCAGTAACTGTCATGTCAATATTGGGCTTTTAACTTAAAGAGGTTTTATATAGTATTGATATTCTAAACTCTAAACATCAGATCTACAAGAACACACTAAAGACCAAAACCACTAACGAATCAAAATTATGTATCCGCAGACTGTATCACTCACTGAACAAAATATAAAGCTCATTGTTTACACGTATCTGTATTATGGTATCATCAAGTATTCATCTTTATAATCTGAATGTGCTGCATCAGCTGATAGTTTACATTATAGCTCTGTTAGCTTAGCTCTGTTTTTAGACAGAAAACAGGCACAGTAAAACCATAAATCACCTCAGTTTTCTATACAGTTTGTGTTTTTCAATAGCTGCACTGAAGATCTGTTTAGAATTGTCCAAATAAGGTCAGAACTGTCCTACTTTAGTCTGAACCATGGATCAACAAACAGCAACTTAGCAAAGATAATATTACATAATAATTTTATACCTTCATAAGCCTCCGAATCGGACTCAATGTGTAGAAGATACACAGGATTTCAGCATCAAACTCAAAGGGAGGAATTCGTTTTTAAAATGGTGATCTCCATGAACAGTGATCCGCCACTTCTGTATTAAATGTGTCATTATAAAATATACACTCCCATTCCATTTCAGCGATTAGATCCCCTTAAATCTGCCAAAGTTTTACTCACTCTACCTTCAAGGGGCTTGGCAAAAAACTGAGGTTTATTATTTATGTTTTAAATCTCTGACATTGTTCTGGAAACATCTGGAGGTGATGTCACATTACACACATTTTTCCAGCTATATGGTTATCCAAAGAAGTAAAGAAAATACAAGAGGACAACAAAACGAGCTCAGAGTTGACTGGGTTATTGCCAGTAGCTATAACAGTGCCAGAGTGTTTTATGGGTAGATTTTTCCTTTTAAAGAAATACTTCAAAATGTGCCATATTACGGCATTAGCACAAAAATACTCCTCCAGAGGAAACCCCGAGGTCTTCAAAAACAAAAGAGCACCTGTTCTGGCTTATTTTGATTCACTGAACACATTACATAGCTGTGACATGATCTAATATACAAACTAGGAGTGTTGTGAGGGGGCAAGAAGTACAGAGAGGTGGGGGTCAGGAATGCAGGTCTACACTGCAGCAGCAGGACAACAAGGTCATGTAGATAATAGCAAAACAAGTCCTGCCCTACTTTCTATAGTCCAAACTCAATGCATATTCTCTGTACATGCAGACCAGGCTGCTGCAGTGTCATTTGATCTGGGCACAGCAAAACGCCGTTTGAAGTGACTGGTGTGTGCTCTTACACAGAACAGCAGGCGTATTGTAATAGTGAGAGTGGTAGATTATACTATCAGCAGAAGAATTTCAATTATTTCCCAGAGTGCACACATGTGGGAGAAACTTTAGCTACATGGATGGAGGAGGCGGGAGGAGGCAGGAAGAGGGTGGTGCTAAACACAGAACTGTCAGTCTTCACAAATACATCAGGCAGGGTTCCTACAGGTTTCAACAAGTTAAATTTAAGACTTTTTAAGACTACTTAGAACAGGATTTAATGCCCATTCCACAGCCTATTTCACAGTCATACTGGCAAAAATTTGCGACTCCTAGAATTTAGGAAAATGTATTTATTTACTCAAACACCTTGATTCCTACTGTTTCGAGTCATTTCTCACCGGGTGCTGCAAAGTTAGCTATAATTGGTTCCTGATTTCAATTTAAATTGTCAAGTGGAACTGAGTCGACTAACGTTACTTTCTTTGCAGCTTTGACTTTTAACAGACACATTTAAACAACACTGTGAACAACTTTATGGCAACATAACTTAAGACCTACCATATCAAATTTAATACCGTTTAAAGACTTTTTTAAAGATATTAGGCTAAATGCAGATTTGTAAATTCAAGACTTTTAAGACTTTTTAAGACCCTGTGGGAACCCTGCCAGGGAATGAAGTTTCATAGTGTCACAAGAAGTTCAAAAATAAAGAGAAGGGTTAAAATCTGTCAAATATAAGTAGAAGCTACCGAACAGAAGAAGCAGCTGACCTCAAATGATGATGAACATTCTTCATGGTGAATCATCAGAAAGAGTCAATCTGTGGACGAAATGAAGAAAAACTATCTTTATTTAGGCTATTAGAGTTAAATAAAGATGAACAACTGTAATGTGTCTTTTCATACAATATCAAAAGAACAACTGTAATAAGAAATGATGAGAAGCAACACAATGTAAAGGGTTATGCTCCAACTAAAACAAATATGCACCCTATGCAACATCAAGGCAGTGCAAGAGATATATATCATAACCCATAGAAGCATAAAAAACCATAGAAACCACCAGATGTACTGAAATTTGTTGGAAATTAACAGCAATTAACACTTAAAATTGTAAGTGAACCAGTAAAAATGGTTTTATAAGGAACAGGAAAATGTTTGCTGCTAATTCTTTTCTGTATCAGTTCTTTTTCTTTGCTGTATAATTGCTGGTCAGTTACAATCAAAAATGATATTATTACAAACAATATTTTATGTACTGTAAGATGGTGATACTGATATGGTTCCCACTGATTTTGATAGCTGGAGTATGAATTAAAGTAAAACAATTCATTTATTTTATTCCTATCCTTTTTAAATCTCACAATAATTTGAGGTAAAGATAAAGCATGAAAAAATGGATGGACGGATGGATGGATGTTAATACACTCAGGACATGGGTAATAATTGGTGACAAAACCAAAGCAAACGCAAAAAAGATCCAAGAAAACAAGTAAAACCATTTAAAAAATATATAAATCTTTTAAATTAGCTGAAACACAGACAGTTACTAGTAAAATTTAATGAAATTAAACATTGCTCTAAACATATAAATGATGTGAGCTGCACAATGAAAATCAGAGAAAGAAAAGCTACTACTTGAGAAATAATTTTTAAAAAAACCAAACATTTGAACAGGTTTAACGGTTCCCATATTAAAACATAGTAATGCAATGTTTTTGAGGTAAAAGACCAATAAGTAATTTATAAATGAACAAAATCCCGTGTTTATCAGGCCTTTAAGAGAGACAAGGCCACCCAAGTTTGGTATAAATACACAATGGTGAGTACTGTAGTTACCAGAAGAAATAAAACATCACCCAGTAGCTTGAGTGTGGCAGCCGGAAGCACAGTAAACACTATAAAAACAACAGCAGCTCTGGAGTTTCAAAAACAGCTTTGTTCCTTCACGCCAAACATGCTGAACACGCCAATTTTTAACCAGTTCTTCCACACACTATATGAGCCCATTTGTCTACTTCATGAATCCAGCAGCATCAGCTGATTCAACCACTGTCTGCACTGAAGGTCAACAGCACCATCTGCTGGACGGAGGCTGCTATGACAGCCACTATGCAGATCTGCCCTGTCTATACGTGAGTGCACAGTATAAATACCATATAAATTAACATTTTTACTTATTCAGCTCTGAGCTCAGAATAGATGATTGCACAGAGCGTTTTATTCAGTGGTCAGTACTTAAATTATGCAAATTTCACAATACATTTACATTTAAAATGCTGGGCTATATCACACTTACAGCTTGTAGGACTCCCCAGTCATTTGAAATATCATACATGATTATAAATGTCAAATAAACCCATAAGGACTCAGTGTGACTATTGTGGCAGTTCCCAAATGATGTTTTCTCTGTATTGAACCTTTCCTGAGTGATTTATCACCATTAATTTTGATAGTATCCCTTCAATTTTGCATTTTTTCTAGTGAAAATCATCTTTTATCCTATTTTTAATTGACTGATCATGTAGATCAGGGGTCTCAAACTCATTTTCCTTCAGGGGCCACATTCAGCCCGATTTGATCTGAAGTGGGCTGGACCAGTAAAATAATAACATAATAACATATAAATAATGACAATTCCAAATTTTTGTCTTTGTTAAAGTGTAAAGAAAACATTATATCATGAAATTACTTACTTTTATAAACTAACCAAACAAAAAAAGATGTGAATAACCTGAAAAAAAATGAAATTTCTTAAGAAAAATTAGTGCAAATTTAACAGTATTCTGCCTCAACTTATCATTTATACATGTGCACTATAAATCAGATCTACAAAGACACTAAACACTTAGCAACAGGCAGAAAATTGTTAAAATTGTGCTTAATTTTCTTTAGACATTTCAGGTTGTTCATATTTGTTCAGGTTGTTCACATTTTATTGTTACAGGATAATTTGTAAATGTAAATATTTTCATAATTTTATGTTATTTTTTGCACTAAAACAAAGACAAAAATTTTTAGTTGTTAATTCAAGATTTTTTGCTTAATTTAAGATGTTTTTTTTTGTTTGTTTGTTTTTTTTGGCTTATTTCAAGATTTGAATTTACTTTTTGGCTTAATTCAATATATATATATTTTTTTTACTAATTAAAGATTTTTTTTTTTTTTTTGCTTAATTCAACATTTTTTCCTCAATTCAGGCTGATTTTTTTTTTTTTTTTTTTTTTTTTTTTTGCTTAATTCAATTCAAGACTGTGGAATTTTTGACTTTACAAAAGTATCCCTCAGGCCAGATTGGAACCTTTGGTGGGCCGCATTTGGCCCTCAGGCTGCATATTTGAGACTCCTGATGTAGATGCTCATAAAAGCTCCAAGTAAATTCATAGGTTAATGTATCAAAACAGAAAAAAAATGAAGAAAAGGTGCCTTTTTCAGTAAAATATATCATTAACCGAACATAAACCCAGTGTCTTCATCCACTGTCATTGATCCAACTCCATGGGTTTTATTGGTGAATCGATGTTGCAGAAGATGATAGTGTTTCAAAATTCATTACAGAACCTCTGAACCTCTGAATAGGTCATATCTGATGACCATGAAAAGATGACAAACTGCATTTTACACCAATTATTTACATGTATTGACAGGATTAATGGATCAGCAGTTTAGATTAGTAGCTGCTTTTGGTTGATGGTGGACATTTGGGTCTTTATGGGTTAATATGACTGATATTTAATATTTTAGGAAATAAATTAAGAAATTAAGTGAAAACAAACTCTGGAACATTTTCTGAGCATTATAGATAACAATGTAAACAAAACTAACTCTACAGACAGAATAAAATGTTCACCACTGTACTCTGTATGCCGTTGCCACATCTCTTTCACATCAGTTGGCATTTATTTATAAATCCGTCTCTGAGCTGCTGCTATCTTATCTTTATACATGTGAAAAAAACTAAAAGTGATACTGTCTGCCTTCTCAGAGCATCTTATAAAAAATTCTTGTTTCCAGAGTCAAAAATGGGTTTTAAGATTTGCTACTCCTTATTTCATGACATGATTTACAGAAGAACCTGAATCTGTCAGAACTAACTCTATTGGAAGTAGAAGGATAAAATAAAAACCCAACATTCTCAGTCAATATGCTTCTAAACTTGCATTTAAATCATTACTGTATTTGTTCGTATAATCTTGAATTTTTCTTTTACTGAATGAAATGTTATTAATTTTATTAAATAATTAGATATTGTGTGTATTTATTTGTAATGTATAAAAGATGTTTGTTTTACCTTGATATACTTTTGTAATAATGTCTACCCTGCTCTTTTTTCCAGGTCCCTCTTAGAGAATAGATTTTTGATCTCAATGAGGATTACACCTGATTTAATAAATTTGTATGTTGCAGTGATATTTATTTTAGTACAAAATAATATTATGAAATTGGTCATTATCATTTTTTATTCCAGCCCCATTGGCAATGAAACACCTGAATTCATTGAATCCCAGTAGTTTTCTGCATGCAGCAAGTAAGAGAAATTAAAATATAGGCTACTGATATAGTAATAATTAAAATGTATTAAGTACATTCACACTTAAGATACATTTTAGTAAAACTGAGAAACATTTTCATTTATATTTGATAACACATTATTGCCTCATTTAACTTAATTTTAAAATTGATCAACCTCTCCACAAGCTTGAAATGTTACAAACGCAGCAATTACTGTAAATTCAACCATCCATTGATCCATAGATCCATCTTCCTCCGCTTGTGCAGATCTGATTAAGAGAAGATAAATGCATGAATGGATGGTTGAATTTACATTAATTGTTGCTGCTGAAACATCCTAGAAAGTCTTATTTGGATCTTGCTTTTCAATAAGGTAATAAAAAGAACAACCACATACTTGCAAGAATTATATTTGCCTTTTTTTCTTAAGTGTCAAAGTATAAGTGAAAAAACCTGCAAGCAGTTTTTTAACTGATACTGATTGAATTAGAAAAATGGGCTAAAGAAGAACCAACAACATGTACAGAAATCTTCTTTATTTGTCATAATATGTGAAATACTGCAATTAACTCCCAAAATCCTTTGTGCATCAGTAAACTTAAATATATTTATATGCAACAGAACAAGGAGGTATAATACTATAATGATAATAATAACAGGTGAGGTATAATATAACACTGTTTGCTTTATGCATGTCGGTTACAAACAAAATCCAACAAATAATAGACGTTACTGTATTGTATTTGCCAGTGTTGAGGATATTGTGGTACTGATTTTAACCATTAACAGAGAGTTGTGGCAGAAATGTTGTATTGACACATGCCCCTTTGACCTTTGGGGAAATCCTGACTGTTGTGATGAGCATAACATATTGGCAAGATATTAAAACCTTGATATTAATACTGAGGACGGGCGGGAACCACACAGGGCCTCTCTGTGACACAAAACAAACAAAACAAAGCATAAGTAGAGGTTGGCTGCACACCCTGCATGCATCCTACACACCATCACAGTGATATTAAAAGGCAAACTCTACACCTGTATTAAACCGTCTCAACCATTCTGCATTCACAGGGAATTGTGCAGCAGTGACAATGTCTTCCCCTCTACAAAGAAAATAAACATGCATGATTGTACAAAACCCACAGATTGGTTAAAGACAGGTAATTGGGGTGGAGAGTCTTGGCCAAACTGGAGAAATCCTAGAAAGGAGGAGGCTGACAGTGTGATGACAGTGCAAAAGGGAGACAGTCAGGCAGAAAGTTTGGCTTCTTCTGCTTATCCATTTGTTTTCCTTCTGAGCTGGATCACTCCTCACATCCCACGGGAAACCTCCAATGGAAAGCCATCTCTTCTACCTGAAACAGATCGGCAGCATGGTTCAAACATTTACAATCTATCATCGAAACAAAGAAGTATGTCAACTGGCGCAGGTGCAGTTCAACGGATCAATGGAAAACACATTATAAACCAGCCACCTTTTACATGATACAAACTGCTTTCACATCACATGAATTTCCTTCTACTGTCAGATATTTTACATCTTAACAGGATTATTTGTTTAGAATACCTATTTTATGTAATGAAGCACTTCCTCACCATGGTCCATGATGGAAACCAGGGATGCAGATGAGGAAAAACACTCATCCTTCCTGCACCGCGTCGCCTCATCATAGCATGTAGATGATGTAGGAGAGAAAGACAAGGCCCATGATGGCGAAAAACATCAACACCAAAATGTCCACCATGGTGTAGACGCTGTCAGAGAGGACGGTGTTGGATGTTAAAGGACACGCAGCGCAAACAGCAGCTCCAAAGCCAGTGCAGGAGGATCGGGTAAGATCGGAATACTTCGGAAATGAACGTAGTGACGATTGGCTCGCCCCTCCCCCTCTTCTTCATGCAGAAAGCGGAAGTAGATACTAGGATAAAGGTCCGGAATTTGTATTTTAAGACAGATTTTGATCTCTAAGTAAGTCCCGCAGTTTGTGCAGCCATCATTATTTATTGCCTAATAAAAAAGGATTACTTATGAAGCACGAGGACGCGAACAGGACAAGATTAAGCCAATGAAAACACGACCTGTAAGGCCAACTTCCGGGAAAAATGTCCACGTTACTTTCCACCGTAATGTATGTTGTATCAGACTCATAAAAACTAAATTAGAAAATGAACTGACTGCAACGGGCGTTTATGAACATTTTACGAGTTATCTTAACATAAAACAAATAATAATGCATTGTCATAGATTTAGATACCACATCATTATCTGCAGCAAGATTAATGTACATATTTACTACATTAACCCATAAATTACACTATTTACAGCTCAAATATTAAACTAATTATGGGGTAATAAATAATGTAGAAAAGTGTGTAATAAAATACTACTACTACTACTACTACTACTACTAGTATTAGTAGTAGTAGCAATAATAAAAATAAAAAAATCATAAATAAATAATCATGTCTGCTACTGGAGGAAAAACATCTGTCCTAAATGTCTAATCTTAAACCGACGTCTTTTATCATGTATTTACATTATCTGCTGATAATAAACTGATCAAGTTTATATACAGATATGAAAATTAAGCCTAATAAAGGATAAACCTAAGTAGCAGAGCCCATCATCTTGGCTCTAAATTATTCAGAAAAGACTGAAACACCATCTGTTGAAACCCGTATCTTGATATAATCTTTCACCACGCTCATCACTTTGTTGGCAAAAAAAAAAAAAAAAAAAAAACTCAAGGTGTGAGAGGAGAAAACGAATATTAAGTAATTTTAATGAAGAAATTCTGGATTCAGCTGGAATAAGCTTCCCTGTTTGGGTAAAATCAGGTATTTTTCTCCTAGCAGCAAAACCAATGTTGGCCAGTGTTATTATAATCTTGTAACAGACAGATATAGAATTAATGCATTTTTGCTTTGGTTCCTTAGGTATAATTGATGCAACTACTCTCATACGTTTACTTAAGTAAGGATGCAGGAGTATTTCTATACTGTGGTATTGCAATTTTACTCCTTCCACTGCTGCTTGGTATAAAGTATCTATCACTTTTTTCTATTGCTAGTAAAATAAAGCCTCTGCGAAGTTCTGCTTGTATGTACATAAGTGGAAGTGGAAGTACAAAATATCAGTGCAAAAGCACAGTTCAATCAGCAATATGTATTTAAAATATAGGAAAAAAAAGAAAGTAAGCAAAAAGCATTTACTATTGTAATTCTTTAAATGTAAAGGTGCTTTGTATACAACTGGTATGATTATATTCCCAGTAATCATAAGAGTTTCACAGATTTTGTTGAGTAAAACGTAAGAGTGACCTGTCAGATAAATGTGAAAATTATAACACTTCCCTCTGAAAAAGCATAAATGGAAATAGTCATAAATGATTATTATACAGTAAAATTGGTAAAATAGTCAAACACTGACATTGTGCTACATATTCCTTTTAGCTACTAAATATGTAATTAAATTATTACTAAATCGAAGGTATGGTAGCTACCAACATATCTGTAACTCCAATAAATGTGTACCTTTTTACTTTTTCTTTTGATTCATTCATTTTTAATTTTCTACCCCCTTATTTATGTGTATGTGAACTTACATATATGCATGCGTGTATAGGTATAGGCTACATATATTAGAAGGGGGTTTATGTATTTTTGTACGCAACTATATTATGTCTGGCTGTATATAAACTTTTTGAAGGTCCAGTACTTGGGATGGGTGGAGTGGGTGGGTGGGGGGCAGTTGGATAGGAAGTGGATACAACAGTTTCATGTTCAAGTTGCATGTTTCTTGTCATACATTTGAAAATCTAAAATAAAAAAACCTTGATAAAAAAAAAAAAAAAAGAACTACTAAATAATAAACACAAGTGTGTGGACATAAAGCACTACACAAGTGACCAGACAGTTGTAACAGTAGGTTATAAATAAAAAAAAAGGCATAAAAAATGGGGACTGGAGACAAAAAGTGACCACTCAGCAAATATTTTCACTGAGCTCCCCACCAGATTAATTTAACGATGGTCTAAAGCACTTTAACATCTGTAGGACACACAAGTTAGTTCAAGAGGACTCACAAACAACAGTCTGAGAAAAAATGACATTTTATTGAATCTGCAGAATCATAAGTACAATTTGAAGTGCTGTAACAGGGCAACAGGAGATGATATCAGGTCCTTAATTCTGAATATGTAATCTGAGTTTTGAATGTGTGTCAATATGCATATGGTATATTTATCTTCATTTAAAAAAACCCCTCAAAAACAACAAAATTATATCAAAAACAAAAAACAGTTTAAGATGGAATGCACATAACTGGTCCGAATGCTAAACCTGCAATTGTGGATAACATGATTTCAGTCTGCAAGTCTACAGTATATAACCAGTATCATAAGCAGGGGATGATTGGTCAGAAGCGCAGGAGCCTACGATGACAGCTGAAGGAAAAGAGGGATCTCAGCAAAAACGGAGGACAGGATATGAGACAGAAACCGAGTGGAGACGGGGTTATGATATGACGTTATGGTTCAGTAGATTGAGTGATGCCAGAGCAGAAGAGCGGTATTTGGCGCAAAGAGGTTAACTCCTGACTAATATCCAGGTCAGACAAACAACTTGCCCTGCCTCACAGTCTGGGAGATTGAGAGCATTGGGTCAGTGCCCTCTGTAGCCCCCCAGCTCCGTACACTTACATCATCACATGCTCAAATTTGACTCTGACTTTGCCACACAAGCCTCCAACCCAACATGAGCCACACTGACACAACACTGGCTGCCTATGGCCACTTATACATTTCATTCAAAACAGCAACTGACAAACCTCAACCTAAACGTAAGAGACGCTTTGGACCAGCTGTAATCCGCATAGTAACAGAGGCTACGTGTGTTAAGTAGCTTTGTTATTAAAAGAAAATCTAAGCACACGTCATAAGCCAGGAACAACGATCATTTCTCTTCAAGCCAAACAACCAACTCCTCAGTTTACAGAGAAACACACAACCGTGAGCTTTAAAACAGCTTCCGATCTAGCATCTGCTTTGCAAATAAACTCGCCCTGTTGTCAATAGAGGTTAATGCAAAATACAGGCATACATACAGTACGTTCTTCCATTTAGTTTGGCAACTTATTTACCCAATAAGTTTGGGTTTTTTTCTGATTCAGAGTATATTTTAATCAGCACTGTCACAATTCATCACATTAGAAAGTTGCAAAATTTTCATGAATGTTCAACACCAACTTGCACCACACTGGATTTTTTTTCAATGAGTCATTTTTTTTAACTCAAATCACTTCCCCTTCGTAACATTCAAAAAAATATGAACCACTTTTTTCTGCAGGCAAGCCACTTCCCAAAGCACCATGACCTGTAAAAACATTTCCCTAACTTACCTTTATGATACATATACAATTGTACAATGTCAACTAGCTACAAAGTGAGAGCCATGTTTCTTTTCTTTTTTTCTTCTTTTTTTTAATAAAGCTGGAAATTTTTTTTTTTATCCCACCCCGCCTCCCGCCCCACCTAAAAACACACCGCCCTGATCCGTCATATCTGTGACAGTCACAGTGCATCGCAGGAGAGAATGAAACAGCAAGAAAAGGGTGAAGAGGTGTGTATGGTCAGGGGCCAGTGACATTATTTACACCACTGAGAAATGGTCAAATATGGTGTTTAAAGTCTGTCTGATAATGTCCTCACACAACGACAGTATTTGGAGGGAAAGAGGAATACAGCATTTCTGTGACACACCAGCAAATTAAATGCTTGATTATGCGTTTATGAACCAACTTTCTTCACATTTAGGCGACTGCCACCAACCAAATGCGGCTGAGGTTTATTTGTGCATCGACTGGGAAAAAAAACAAAACATAAAAATTGTTGGCAATGTAGAGTGAACTGAACGCATAGGCATTCATGTGACTTCAACAGGCAGCCGGCTCCGTTCTGACCCGAAACAGCAGATTGATTAATCCCATGAAAGTCTAATACTGTGACTGCTTAACAAGTCCAGATTAACTCTTCTGTTTTGGTTCATAAACTGAGTTGCTGGTATTTTTGATATAATAACTTTTTCTTGAGAATACAATAAGAAAGGCAATGGAATAAAACAGCATGAAATAACAACAGAAACATACACCACAGAAAAGGAACAATTTCACCCACGTGGAAAAAGACAGGAATGTATAATCACAAAGTGTGGAATCATTAAAAAAAAAATACAATATATAGTTGTGCTTGGCCTTCTCTATTATAAATGGGATTAATCTTATGGTAGTTAAGTAACGGGGAAGGAATTGTTCCCATTTTCTATCTCCAAAAGATTTAACCATAAACCTTACTGTGTTTCTCTCAGGACTGAAGGCATCCAGGCGGCAAAAAACAGGAATAAGGGTATATATATTACAGTATCTCCACACTGAGGTGATGTGTCCAGTGTGGCTGTAAGAGATGGACTGATAATGTCCCCTAACTTGTCCCTGATCCCTCCTGTACTGAACTACCGAGTGAGGCAACGACAGGAGGTGCTCTTCAGTTAGGCTACAATTCCAGTTTCACAACAATACCCACAATGCAGTGCTGAACAAGGGTGAACACACCAGGCGAGATGTGTCGCAACTATAAATATATTAAAAACCTCTTATTTAAGACTGATAAGTGGCTGATTGATGCAACAGCGACAGGTTTAGAGGTTAAAGGAATGTACACAAGTCAAAATATTCAAGCTTATTTTTGATAAGACTGAGATTTTACACTGTGTTTCCAGTCTGGCCAAGATAAAGCTGCAAAATGAATGACAGAAAAGAATAAATTGATGAAAATGCCATGCCCAACATAATATAAAGGTACTTCTTCCTCTGAATAATGTCTGTTACTGTCCACTGCAATCATGGCAACCATGAGTTCACTGACTTCTTGGGGAAAAAAAGGTTTTATATATTTTTTCAATGCATCATTTTGCATTACCTTGAGTCAGGATTGTTAAGTGCAATAGCTAAGATGGCGCTGCGTGACACGGCATGACCCCTGACATACTGCAATGAACTGTGAGTTTATCTTTTAAGACTTTCAATTTCCACTTGTGACAACACGAGAGTGACGCCAGGATTGGGGAAAAGATAAGGAGGATGATGGACATCCAAACAGAGACAGACTTCAGCACACACAGACAGAAAGAGGCAGGCAGGCAGACTGACAAACAGAGGAGGACAGACAGACAGATAGAAAGAGGGTCTGTGGTTGGAGAGCTGAACGGTAAGAGCAGAGCAGGGACGCAAAAAGGAGAGGGGAAGAGGGGGATGGGCTTTAACAGGACAGATTAGGGAACAAGAATAAAATCAAGAGAAAGCGGCAATAAGATGAGATGGCACTGGGCTTTTCCTTTCCTTCTTTCCCTCCCTTTCTCTACCTCCTCCTCTTTTTTCTCTCCCTCGTTTCTTTCCCTCTCGCTCAGATGGCCTCGACATAGTTGGCAGGCAGCATGCCCTGCTGGCCCGTGCGCTCCACGCGGCCGTACATCCAGCCTTCATCGATCTGCTGAACGTCTACGATTACGTCGCCATCCATGAAGGACACCTCATCGTCATCAGCAGCAGAGTAGTCATACACTGCTCTGTACCGCTTCTGTGGACACAAAAATGACACTGTTTTCTTATTTGATTTCTGCAATACTGAACAAAAGACGAGTAGGGAATTGACGAAGACTCACCCCAGCGCTAGGAGGTGGAGCAGCGGCCGCCTGGCGCACTGGTTCAGGAGTAGGATCATAGTGGTAGTTCTGAGTAGCTGCAGAGGACTGGTAGGCTGCTGATAAAACAAATAGAGGACGGGAGCACAAATAAATGAACTGCAGACAGCTGGAAACATTTTATACTCTCTAACTCAAACACCAGACAACTACAGTCTGTAGTGAAATCCAGCAGCAGGCTGTAATCTTACAATGTGCAGTCTACATTTTGTGGAGGAGATTTAAGATTTCAACCAACACAGCAAATGCATATTAACCCCAGGTATTTCGCCTCCTGTCTGTGTCTGCCTGAGCTTTTCGAAAGAGTGAAGAAATCGAAAACATGGCAAGCCAAGACATGCATCCCTTGGTACTTGATTTCTCGTTACACAACCTTCTGAACAATGCTGTTCTGTGTACTGGAGTAAACCAGGCATGTTAATGCAAACACAGGTCACCCAAGTACTTAGCTCTATCTCTTCAACTACTTTCTAAATCCGTTAAATAGCATTGGTTTTGAGTTTGAGCAAGCAAAAAGTTCCCCCGGTAAAACCTTTTTCCATTGAAACAACTGCCTGGGGACTTGACTATCCAGTTGGAGGTTATTATAACAATTTTGTACAATGACCTTGAATGTCCTGAAAGGCGTCTACAAATAAAATGTATTATTATTATTATCATTATTATTAGTAGTAGTATCAATCAATGAAATTTACTTCATGACAATGCGAGACAACAAATTCTGCAACCACGTAACTGTCTATAGTTGAATAGATTGAACTCAAGGTAGCAAACACTTCTATGAGTATTGTGGTTATGCGTGTGCATGTGTTCCAAATTGTATGTTCAGTTGGGATTGTATGTCTCCGAGTTTATCGATGTGGACATGGTTTTCTGACTGAAAAGGCCTTACGACCTCATTATACATATCAAACATGTCTTCCCTCATGTCAAAGCAGGTGTCAGTATTTACAATGAGAGGAAATATACTGTGAACTATAGGAGCCACAGTTGGGCTAAATCATGTTCTTGCCACTGCAAGTTTGATGTCAGCACTTGATGTTCTGCTTCCAGGGCATCCCTCTTGAGTCTGTCTCACTACACTTGCTCAGCTCTGTATCTCTTGGCCTGTGTCTTGCTCGCTCCAAATATTACATCTCATGAATAACAATGGGCAACAGTGGTCATAAACTGCAGTTTTGATAGGAATGTTTTGTATGAACATCAATTAATATGCATGTGTACAAAATGAAAGCTAATCACCTACAGCAGGAAGAGGAGAACATGTTTTTTTCCACACAGAAAAGCGATCAGGAGTCAGTAAAGAACGACTAAATAGAAATAGAATTATTTTGGAATTTGGGTGAATTGAGTGAATTGTTACAGAGGGAAAGTTTCAAAAAAATTTAAGCAGCTCTTTCCATATACTTCTACTAACTTGTAACTCTTGACTGAAAATGTGCATGATTGTTTTAAAAAGGAATACCTGAAGAGGGGTTAGGCGGCTGCTGATGTGGGACCTCTCCTCCCATCTTCCTCTTCTCAAACTCCTCATGGTACTTAATCTGCAAACACAAACAGCAAAAGCTTCAAATTTACAGATCATTTTATATTTCTATGAAGCAACCAGTGTGTAGCTCATTTCATGTCCACCAGAGGTCTCCACTTTAATCTCTACATCCCCCTTGTCTGTGATGATAGGTGGGGCGAGCTACGTGCAGCAAAGCCTCCGGCAGCAGTTTGACACTGCAAGGAAATGACATCTCAACGACAGGAAGTAGTGTGAGCTAAGAGTTGCATAGCAACCCTTGCTGACACATCAGAAGCAGGTGAAGTGAAAAAGGGGAACTAACTCAAAGCTTTAATGCTTAGTGTAAGAATGAGCCAGCAATTTAAGGAAACAGGGAGTGGTCATTTCTGTGACTAAGCATACCAGAATGTAACATACCCTTTATATTACCGCTGACTAAAGGGTGAATGAATATTTCAAACAGCTCTTTTCACATAAGTGAATATAACACTGTTTGACAATAAAGAGTTGCAATTTCAGGTAGAATACACTCATGATCAATCTATAACTGACTTCATCAATATGACAAAGGGAGCATTCAGTGCAACAACATGAATCAGGGCCCCACTGATAAAACTTAAACTGAGTGACTTCTCTATGACTGCACTAAATAACCCTTATTACCAGGCTGAAAACAGTGACTCACAGTGCCTTGGTCAAGATTTACAACCCTGATTCTGTCCCTGCTTACACCCGCACTCAAAGAGCCCACTGTGCCGGCGGCATTAGTGAGGAGTGTATTCACACACTGGATGGGCTGACGAAGTGTTTGTGCAAGGACAGTGAGGCGAGTGACTGAGAGAACACAGTGACTGTTCTCAAGTGCAATATGCTGTGTGAGAGTGTGTGAGGGAGATTATTTTTGTTTGTTTTGAAGGAGCAGGTTGAACAGATGGTATGTGTGTATTTACAGGAAGCGCTGTTGCTGAACTAACCCTGCTGCTTACATCTCAATCTTTGCTGCTTGACAAGAGGAAACTTAAAGGAAATGGTACAGAATCAAAGTAAAGTGAAGAGAGAAGAGTCATGATGACAATAAAGACAAGAGTCTAGACAAGAAGATGGAGAGAACATGCCTTAAATTCTTGGCATTCAGGGTTTGGTGCTCAATAAACTGGTTTGTTTCTTTGCATCCAGAGAAGAGAACAAAAAACAAAGCTATGTAATTCATCTGAAGTAGTTGTTCTCATATGATATGTTGTGAATGACGCACTGATTACAAGCAGATGTCATGTTTATCAAATCTAAAAACACTTCATGTTGTGCCTGGATACATCCTTCCATAATGCTTTTATTTTGATGTGGTTTGTGTGTACACTCTAAATATATGTAATATATGTGCATCTTTCTCCAGTTTTCCTTGATCTCTAACACAAGATCTTTCATCAAATGGAAGCAGTAATTACCCATCGCCCTCCACACTAATTACGCCATTAGAGAGGCCGTTCTAGAGCTGGCTATGTTTATGACATATGTGTGTTTCACATGGAAATAAAGGTCTTTACAGCTGACTTAAGCAGACCAGGGACACAGTCTAAACACCTATGCATTTCTGCACAACAGCCCTGTATTTACAGAGGAAAGGCAAATCAATAACTGGAGCTAAGGGAGACAGGAGGGGAGAGTGGCAGAGAATAGGGCATGAGGAGAGTGATTTGAGGGGAATTTCATTAGTTTAAATGAGGAGCTGTGTGAACAGAGGATGTACTTGGCATGAGGCTGATATTTACTGATGTAGTAAGGAGAAGGGCAAAAGGTGTAAAAACAGCAGCAGCATAGGGAAAACATAAGATGTCATTTTTATATACGAGTCTGGTGAAACTCTGTAATGTATAAGAAGGAGGAAATAAATGTCAACCAGTGAAATAAAGCAAGCAAACAAGAAAGGCAATTCTCCCACCTCCAGTGATCAATCTTATTTAGTTATGTAATCCTAAAGCTTCACAGGACCAGCTTAAAAGTCAAACTCGGCACACACTTCATGTCTATCAGGTCGAACCTGAATGTGAATCTGTCCGCAAATAAAATCTTTTTAGCATGTGATGTGTAAAGAGTCAAGTCAATGGCAGTAATCATAAAACATGTCTAATATTTCAGACTGACACTGCAGATCCATGTTGCCACGGTCACCAGGACACACAAGATGAGATAAAGCAAGCATAGAGGTTTGAGGTGTGGACTGAAATGGAAAATAACTGAACTACGCCACTAGAATGAGTGTTTATACAACATTACTTTAAAGCATACAAGTCAAACTCATTTTAGTTCCGGACCCACATACAGCACAATTTGACCTCAAACAGGCCTGACCAGTAAAATAATAGCATAATAACTCACAAATAATGACAATTCAATATTTTCCTCTTTTAGGGCATAGACAGTAAAATTACAGTTTGAAAATGTTTATATCTACAAACTATTCTTTCACAAAAAATGTGAATAACCCAAACATCCATGAACATGACGTTTCTTGAGAAAAAATAAGAGCTACAATATTAAGCCTCAGTTTATCATTCACACATGTGCATTACACCTTACAGATCACAGTGGATCTACAAAAGCAAAAAACATTTAGTAACAGGCATCTGGAACTGAAACATAGCATTTACCTTTATGATCAAAACACCTTGTCAAGACTCACTAGCCCCTTTTACACAGCACTTCTGTTACGGGAATGTTTCGCCTTTATTCTGTAACAACTTCTGTGTAAACGAAATGGTGGGATCATTTGGTCCCACATTTATTGCAGCTTTGTAACACCTCTGGAGGTAGTAACAGAGCCGTGATAAAGGTGGAATCATGATTCCAGAACGCTATGTAAAAAGAACACCTCCTCCCTCCACAACCAAGGTGTGACGTTTTGATGATGTATGTGTCTATGACCCCTGCGCTGGGGTGATTTAAAAATGAGCGCGGGTCATGTACAGTAAACAAACATCAATGCGACCAGAAAAATGTCGAACTGGGGAGACGCCGAGATCCGCGAGCTGTTGTCACTTCGGCCAGAGGACTCTATTCATGCTAACATTTGTGGAACGGTGAAAGACTCTGGAGAGGTTAGCAACACCGCTATGCTCAGGGTATTTCCAACGCACAAGTTATACATCACACTATATGCTGCAATGCGCCACCGCCCCGCTGTGAGAAAGTCCAGCCTGTCTCACTTCTGTTACTCCTTTGGCTTGGCTGTGGAAATCAGTCAATAGTGGCAAAAAGGTGGGATCACCATCTCACCTTTTTTCCAGGATCTTTGAGTAAAAGTGGCTACTGACACACTTGACTGTCAGTGTCTTCTGTACAATTTTTGCACTTTGTCATTTCATCCTGTGGGTCAGACTGAACCGTTTGGAGGGCTGGTTTTGGCTCGTGATTCATATGTTTGACACCCTGCTTTAAAAAAAAACTGCACACTAGCTAATCTACATCAAGTTGCGAATATATCTACTGTAAATTATCTCCATACAGGCCACACTGAAGACAACTCTCCACCAGGATCTCACCCAAACTCTATATTTTCCCCTATTTTTGGACTGTTTCTTTTTGTTTTTTCAGTGTGAACTGCGCCGCAGACAGAGTGCCGGATGATGTCTGTGTTTTTTTTGGCACAAGAACTCAGATGACAGACAGTTATCACAAGATATGGTCGACCAGGGATATTCTGTCATTACGTTAAGTGTGTAATGCATTGGACTGACTTCTCTCTGACTGCTGAAGACAGGAATCTGCTCTAGTGAGTGTAAACTTGTCTGTGCGTTTTGTGTCCAGGCTGCGAGTGTTTCTGCTCGTCTTAAGTTTGTGCCCAGCTTTAGTCATGATTTGCAATGTCAGCAATTCCAAAAAGGGAACAGAATGTTTTTTTTTTTTTTTTAAAGAGAATGTAGACACATACAGGAACTAGACAACTCATGCCAGATCAAAGTGGCTGATAGAGACAAAACGACAACACTAGAGGAGCTGTAAATGTCCACACTTGGCACTTTAAGATCTGTTAACATTTTGAGGTGAGATAAATGCCGATGGCAGCGATGTTGATACTCACATTGCTGACTTGGTCCTGCGTTTTCTTGATTCTCTTCATTTCTGGTGTATCTGTGACCACACTGAAACCTTTCCCTTTATTCTTCTCAAAATCCTCCTTGTAGCGAACCTGCAAAGTGAGCAAAGCATTTTATAAGGAATTATTTATAAAAGCAGTTAAACAGTTTGATTTGTTTTCGTGAGTCAACAAGGAAAATCCAACAAATATGTGAATTATTATTTATAGATGCTGCGACCTAGATTTCAACATACATATTTAAAAAACACAAAAGATGCCTTGATATTTTTCTGCTCGGTTGAAATGAATACAGAATTATATTCATGAATTATTAGTCCCAAGCTGTAATGAACTCTGCTTTGACTCAATATAACATTTTACACTGGAAGAACAAACATGAAAATGGCAAAGATTATCTTGTTTTTTTGGGTTGTTTTTTTTTTTAAATCACCAGATCATCGTGGTAGGGTTTATCATATTATCATATATTACTGAACAGTAGAAATTTCATCATGGCAAAGAAAACGTCTCAGACTTTGTTTCATAAGTCTGTATTTCTCCATCTTTGTGATAAGATTAAGGTGATGATGATGAGAATGTGACTAAATTAAGCATCACTACTGTGTTTTTGTCCTTCGGAGTTCAATTTTGTTTGACACTTTAAGTCTTTCAGTTTGGCTTTTATGGTTTAGTTTTATGCGTCTGTAAACACTTGTAGTTTTATTTTCAATAAAAGGAACTGACTAGTTTAGATTTGAATTCAGTTTTAGTTTTTCCAGGTACATGAGGAAAGCCCTGATTTACAAAAAATGAAAGAAGTAGGATGATGAACGCATGACTTCAAAATAATATTACAAATGATTATCTATTTATAGCCATGTTGGTCTATAGTATGAAAGGCAAGTCGCATTTGGGGAAAACCAAAAAGTTATTCTATTTCATTTTAGTTCAAGTTCCACTGGAAAGTGTCATTATATTTTAGTTCCTATGCATTTGAAAAGTTTTTTGTTTTTTTTTTCAGTTATTTTTTAGTCTATGCTAGCTTTAGTCTAACTTGCCTAGTGTGTGTAATTTGTGCAAAGAAAGTATAGTTGGCTTTAACATACTGCTTATTCTTTTGTGGTGACATTCACTTCCTGTTTGCTGGGGAGCAAAAGCCTTACGTAGAAACCATATATGGTCAGAATCAGAGGTAGTGTATGACAAATAGAGCCTGTGTGTATGTGTGTGTTTTTCTAGCCTTCCCACCCTATCCTGACCCTGAGGGCAGAGGAGGAAATGTCCAGCCCATGCAGCGTTAGATGAGTATCAGAAATTCCTCCCTCGATGCAGCCCTGTGGCTGATTTTAAATACTCAAACCCACAACCACTTTACCAACCTGACACAGGAAGTCAGGTATTTTTAACAAACATAAAAGCCGCATTTTCCAGTTCCTCTACATTTATGGTGACTGCACCAATTTCCGGCACTAGTTAAAGAATGAAGCAGCAGGTATCTGCCCATTTTAAAGCCAATAACTTCAGACCCTTTCAATCTATTAAAGCAAAAAATAGTGTCACTGCAGCCAAAGCCATGGGAAACTAAACTACAATATCAGAAATACTAAGTGCACATTAGCTAGAAGAACCACCTTGTCATTAACCAAAATAAAACAGCATACACAGAAAACAAAAGCCTACCACATTTAGTCACGGCTTGCAGCATTGTGCTCTTAATTTGTCTTGTAATATTGTGTTCTTATTTTTATCCACCCACAGCCTTCAAACGGGACAATCTTCTTTAATGTTAAAATGTGATTATGATACTGGCTCTGAAAACCTTTAACCGACAGCTAAAAAACCAACATCAATAGCAATTTTTGTAAAAAAAAAAAAAAGAATAGATATCATCTCCCAGTTTTTTAACTCTGACTGGTGCCCATTAATGTAATCTTGTTGTGTCCCCTTCATCGACCCATGTAACTTTCATTGTTTTACATTAGTTTATATACAAATATATATATATATATATATATATATATATATATATATATGTATATGTTTTTTCTTACCAAGCCTAAAAAGTAAACAAATGACATTTTATTTTTATTAAATTATTGTCACACTACTCTCAGACAATAAATAGCTCTTCTTCATCAGTCTTGTATATATATATAAAAAAAAAACTGCCAGGCTCAGATGATTCAAAGGAAGAGAAAAAAAAAGGATAAATTCTTAATCGTAGTCATTCATATAACAATTAATCATCAACTAATTGTGACAGCCCTGATGAATGCTACACACTTAACAAATAGGTTTAGGAAGCACATTATGGATGTGCTCATTAAAAACAAAGCATGGTCATACATTCAATTTTAGGCTTACACTCATACAATTGCAGACATCTAAATCTTGAAAATGTCAGAGTTTTTCAGGATCCACAGTGACCCATGCTTCATCCCTCCATCCTCCACACCTCCCAACATCCACTCAATGTCTGAAATCCCTGCTGACCAATCATCCTCCTCTCACCTCCCAGTGTCTTGTGGTAACATGACGTGGATGTGATTCACAGCTGATGTGCATGTGTGTGAAAGATCAAGCTCGATTCGTTCATATCTGCTGTCACCCCTAGTGTGACGTCCACTGAGAAATTAGGTGCAAACTATGGCGGATCCTCATTGCACAGGAAATTATATGCAATTGTTGAGCCTGTGCACAAAGATAAGTCACGAAGAAGATTAATGTGGCAGTGACCCATCTTTGTCCTTCATTCTCACTCTGCTCCCCTCAGCTAACATATGATCCTCCCCCTATTTTTATTTCTCAGTCTATCTCCTTTGTCTTTTTGAATCTATGGGCGAGTCTCCTCCAATCGCGCCTCTGCTTTCTTTCCCCACCCACAACCCCTTCTTCTCTGAGCTCCTTTTTCATTCATTCATATTTTACTGCCTCAACAGCAACAGACAGAATCGCTCTGTAGAGCTTGAGCTCCTCCTCATTATAATCTTTCTCAGTGCCTCTATTTGCATTCCTCTAGCCTTCCTTCCTCTGGGGATTTTACTTTTATCTCTTCCTCTTTCACCCCACACTCCTCCCCTCTTTCTGCGTTGGTGCCTTCCTGTCTCTTCCTTTTTTCTCCTCGCTCATGTGCGCCTCATTGCTCTCCTTCTCCTCCTTCCCAATCCACTCTCTCCATTTTCTTTATTTCTCTTTCACTCTCTGTCTTGTTTCTTTCTGTTTCCCCCTGCAAAGTCTTGTAATGAGGTGTGACAAACCTCTACCCTGCTGCCATAGCAATAGGGTTCCCGTAGCAACGCAGCAGCAGCGAGGGGTTAGATGACCACAGTTCTCCACAAACACCTTCAACTTCCTTATACTGACAAAAGTGTACAGCAAACAGCAGGCATCAAAGTTCAAGTGGTTTTTGGACATTTCTGCGTCATCATACACACAATACATATGGTCACCACATGAGAGCTTTTTGCAACAGACTACATGGGCAACACTTCCACTTTATGTCACATTTTTACAAGAGACAAAAGCGTTTACTGTAAGTGGTAACCTTTTGTTCTCATAAATTCCCCACAAATCATTGTAGATCACTATATTATACTGTTATGTCCGCTCTTCTATGTCACAATACCAGTAAAACAAGACAACAGAAATTAAAAAGAAAATCCTTCACTGTCACTTGTGTCCATCATTTGTGGAGTCTTGCTATGACAAACCATCAATATAATGGTTGTTGAGTGTTTTTTGGGGGGCTGTTGGGAAATACAATCCATGTGGAAAAAACACCATCTGTCCCTCAATCCCCTCGCTCAGATATACCCCTCCCCATATTACTACTACCCCCACCCTAGTGATCCATAAAACCCCTTGTTTCATACACACACTAGTATTTTACATTGTCTGTAGTACTTGATACTCACAGTTAATAAAGAAATGTGCCTTTTGAGCCATGTTTTTGTCCGAGGTCTGAAGCATAAAACTATTTGATTAAGAGCTTATATTTAAAACAAAGCTGTGGGGTTTAAATTGTGTATTATTCTTCATTTACCTGACCTACATTCTGACCTGGAACATGCGTGATATCTCATCACTGGGGGGGACAGAGTTAAACTGGAGTGATGGCTTTTAGGTGGCAAAGGAAAGCCATTAATAGAGAATCAACCTCAACAACGGAATTTTAAAAAGAATTAGTGAAAGCAAAGTGAAAACACAAACAAGATTTCACAGAAAGGAGTCCAGTGAGTGGGTTTTGCTGGGATTTATAAGTGTGGGGCCATTGTTCTCTTCGTGAAAGTAAAAATGTATGGTGTGTTGATCAAGGGGGATTTTCAGATATCAAATTGAGCTACAGAGTTCTTAATTTTAGGAACTGCTGCATTGGTGAATGCATACAAGCAAGCAGAGCGCTAAGAAACAATTGTTCAAGCGCAGCATGAACAGAATCCTCACATGATGGCCTTCGAACTGTCAGTTGTTTGTTTATACTCTGTGTGAATTAAGCTTCTTTCAGTTACATGCAGCCAAAGAAAACACTGTAAAAAACTGAGGGTTAAGGACAAATCCCTCAATCTCGATCAGAGCCATCTTTATTAAAGCAGTAACACATGACCTACTTCAGATAGATATTTTTGTCTCATGGTTTTTTTTTTGATAGAGTTAGTTCTGTTATTTTAGGTTCAGTGGGAACAGTCATAGTAGTGTAGTGTTGTCCAGGCTTATAAATATACCCTAAATTGAGCATTATTTGGAGAACTATTTCTCAGACTTACCCACTTCTTTTTTGGCCAAAGTTCAGCCTAAGACAAAAACTTGAAATGAAGTTGCGTTATGACAATGAAGGAAGTGAAGTGATTAACAAAATTGGGAAATGGAGTGATACAAGGTTCCGTCTCTTAATTTTACCCTGAATAAAAACAAAAACAAACAAAAAAAAGCATCTTAATAAGTTACTAGCACTGCAAATGATTGTTTTTAAGAGTTTTACAGTGTATTCAAGGCATTTCTGCTGGACAGGATAATGAAAAGAAAACATGGACATGACTAAATTACAGTAACCTGCACCTTGTTCGTCGTGGAAATGGGACCCAAAAGCCTCTAGTGGTGTAAACTACATATAAACATGTGTCTAGCTAGGAAAGTTTCTTTTTTTCCTTTTTTTTAGCAGACATAACTTTTATCCCTTCATCTTCAGAACATTAAATAAATCATACCAGTCCATGGCCGAAGACCTCCCTGCCTCTTACCTGTCAGCTGTGAATCAATTTCATGCTTCAGTTCCCAGGTCTGTCTTAATACTGAGGGTAAGAACTTATCTTGAACTGGGTCTAAATTAGACGGTTATATAATGAGAAAGTTGGCTTCAAGAAAGTTCTCGCTGCCTAATTGATTTTTTTTTTTTTAAATAGGCTTTTTTGTTTTTATTGACTGTTTGTGTGGAACAATGCCACATTGTGAATAAATTGTACTGCTGTTTGGGTAGACCTTAAAATGCTCCTATTAACTGGAGTTTAACCCAATTAGTATGTAATTGCCACCTTATTCAGACAAAGCCAATCTGATCTAACCCCTTTCAGAAGGAATTTTCAACTGGGCTGAAAGGGTTTGGTCTAAACCATTTATAATCTCTAAATATTAGGGTCTAATAATCATGTGAGAGCTTAACCTGGTCATTTCTCTCTCTGAATAAATGTATTCTTCATGTACATATTTGCTCCATAAGGGATAAGATTAGGTGGTGTAATGAGTTTTCAGGGTGCAAAAAAAACCCATGACAATAATGAAACTAAACTGGTCTATAGATGGCATAACTTTTTTCATGAGATTCTGAAACTTTTAAGGATTGTTTAATGCTTTGATGATCATGTGGGTCAAGACAAGGTAGGTGAAAATATGAACAATTTATTTGATATTCACACAAACAAAAAAGTTGGAACATCTAGGCTGAAGACATATTATCCATATAACTGCAGCTTATGTTTGTGTGTTACAACAAGAGTTTATTCAAACCAAGAAATCTATGGGTAGTTACTGGCACAGTGACTTACCTGGCTCTGTATCTCAGTCTGCTGTTTGAGGCGGAGGTTCTCTGGAGTGTCAACCACAGCCGTGAAGTTTGTCTTGGGGTAGTGTCTGTAAAATTAACACAAAACAACCAAAATGTCAGTACACAGTGAACAAATAGCAACAGATGCCAGCCTCTATTTCACTCAGGCCCCTACTGTGACGCCTAAAATCTGAGTAACTCAAGCAGTGTGCAGTCTGTGGCCCCACAGTGGGTGCATTTGTTATTCAAGGTGGTCCTGAGGTTGAGTTAGGAGCCCCTGTAGACAAAAAGCATGTCAGTATAACACACAATGCTTTGTCAGTGGGAGCCAAGGTACTCTGAAAAAGAGGAAGTGCAGGCAGGGGCTGTGTAGGGGGATGAGAGCCTCAAGGTTGCAGAGTTTTGGAGGAAAGCCATAGCAGGTGTGGAAAAAGCTTTGCAAGCTTACAAAACACGGGCACACACACAAAATTATGCACAACATGCACACACAGACATGGGTACAGCCCTATGGGGGATAACAGGAAGAGGAACTCCACACAACAGACACAGCAACGGGGTCAAAGAGACAGTGGGTGAGTGTGAATGATGTCATGGGCAGCCCCCTTCAGCAGAGCATGAAGGCGAGTCTCTTTTCTGAACGGACTCAGGGAATTTTCTTGACAGTCGTGGACCCATAACCCTTGGACCTCCTCCTGCTCAGGAGAAAATACTCTGCCTGAAACAAATCCAAACATAAATATACACAAGTAAGCATAAACATTCAGTCTCCACACAGACATGCATGCAGGCGGTACACCAAGAGTCATTCCAACAGACTTTCACTGCATGCTTGCTTATTGATTTCTTAGACCGCTGTCACTGGCTTGTGTCTGCAAGACATTAGTCAATTTTTTAATACACTAGAGGTTTCTGTGCACTAGGAGCATTCAGATCCACAAATAATCACTGGTACTGTGTGGTCCTTTTGCATTGAAAAATAACAAAAAAAAAAAAAAAAAAAAAGCAAAAATAACAGGGTTGAAATCGTGCAGGGAGAGGAATACCCTCTTGCTAATCTAACAGCTCATATGGACTGCAGTTCAAGGCCGGCCTCAGGGTGCTGGGTGACCTCAAACATTTCTAACCACTATCTATGCCTCTGGGTAACCCATATAGGCAATATGTTTACCGTTTCCTTGACAACATGGTCAACACACCAAATTAGAATTTGTACCAATGTTAAAAAAAAAAAAAAAAAAAAACAAAGGATTGCGGCTTAAGTATTTTATATAGAAAACTATAAAAAAAAGATATATGAGCCACTTTAAAGTAACCCCAGAGAACGATGAAAGAGTGAACATGCAGTCAGATCTGAAAACAAGACATGTTGCTTGAAGTGGGCATTTTAAACTTTGATATTCAACAAAACCCAGCATTTGATCCCTGCTTGCATTCATCAAAACACCGCAAACACATGCAGGTCAGTGCATGCTCACACTGAGCTTTTACAGCTCATTTTCCTAACACTGCACCTATCAGGAAAATACAAATATAGTGGTTTGTTCAGTTAGCAGCTGAACATGCAAAGGTGTCTGCCTTCAAAGAAATGACACTTTCTTTTTTGTTTGTTTTTTAATTACAAGTACCTATTTGCTAATGGAATCTGCAGATATGTATAGTCGATCTTATGCTATCCTATATCTGGTACATAGCTATAATGGAAGTGTCACTAATGGTAATGTACAAGTGGAGACAATCATAGCAAAGTACATAGTAGGTTGATATTTTAGACATAAATGCTCTTTATGCTATACATTTTGTACTTCCGATACTCCCACAAGCCACTTTACCCAAAGTGCACATCTTTCTTGTGGAATGTCCTTTGATTGATGCTAGGAAATAATAATATCTGTCCATTTTGCCTTGGAGTTGGGTGTGTCTGGTTTGTGGTGAAGCACGTTTCCTTTTGCAGAGCATCACTGTGCTTGAAAACCCCTGCTTGTCTAAGGCAGGGGGTGTGTGTTCAAGCCACACACCCAACAACCGGCATCTGTTAACAGCATTTATGTTGTATTGAATGCGTCTTCAGAAAGTGTCCTTGCACTTCAGGCTCAGTAAATGGCTCTCCAAATATACAACAGGCTTGCAGATATAGCCTTAGTGACTCAGTGGGTTCTTGTACTGTGTGTCTGTGTATGTGCAGTCATGCTTGTGTTTTGTGCCTTTTGGTGGGGATGAGTGAGTCACAAGAACACTCATCTCTATCTGTCGGGCTGTATAACAAGGTAATGAGTCGCAGACGGGAGTGGTTGACACATGCACAAACTCAGCTCTGTGAACGCTAAATAGAGAGTGATCAAAATGGAGGGGAGATGTATTTGGATGGGGAGGTGTGAGGGGGCCATGCAATTGTAATCACACACACACACACACACACACAAAACACTCTACTGTCCAGGAGGAGAGACCTGTTGTTGAAGCCGACTTGACCCTGTGAGACCAAAAAAAGGATGTAATATATCATTCTTGAGCAACATTTTAACTCCATGTACACTGAACTGGTTCATTGACTGAAGAGCAGGATAGAGTGAAGTCACAGGACATATTTCACAGTAAATGAGGTAAAAGCAGCATTAATGAAAGACAAACAGCTAGAGCAGCCAGGAAAAGTGTCTCATTAAGGATCTCATTCATAACGTGTCAGTGATCCATTGCAGTGATTGTAGAAGTCCCTAAAATCTACCTGATGGAACCATTTTCCCCCAAAGCTATTCTCCCATTTCAGGTTGTGATCAGGGCAGTAAACAGTGATATATCACATATTGGTCCATAATGGCTCCTACGTTTAGGACTGGGTATCAAACCTCTTTCTTAACAATACTTTTTTCATTAACAATTTGCCATTTTAATAAAACAAACAAACAAACAAAAAAATAATAGTATGAAACTTTCCAGCCAATTGACATTTCTGTAAATTTCTTCATAATCAAAGCAGTTCCATAAGAAAAATATATTTATCAGAATATTGCATAAGGTGGTTAGTTTGTCTGTTTCACCTATTTCTAAAAATCTTAAAGTTGTGCCAATTTAGCTGAAGACCGTTTTGTTAAGACAAACTTTAAGGTACAGTGGGATTTTATGGTTTTATGTTTTACAGTGATTTACTATACTTTTACTGTCCTTTACTGTTGCTCTCTGGGTTGAACCTCTATGTCACTTCATTTTTGAGAAGCAACTTGTGAGTTTTATGTGTGAAAGACGCTACATGAATAGACTTTACTTTCTTTTGTGTTATGTTTCAGCTAAGTGGCATTTTCCCACTCTAAAGTAGTTTTACAGCATAAAATGTGAACCTACAGACCACAAATTATTTAAGTTCCATTCAATGAAATTCAGGTCTTTTTGCATTATACCATTAATAAATGTTTATTGTCTCAAACGGCCAGACATTTTTTGATTAATTTTGACTGGTGCCATAGAACTACATCGAACTACCGTAGTCCATTACCCAGCCGCGTGTAGTGGTTCATTTGGGTTTAGATCTGGCAACTGTGAAGGCCTCAGCATATGATTCACATCATTTTCATCAGACTATTCAGTGAGGGCTTGGAAGGGGAGTGGTGAGATTGCAAGAGACCACTCCCATGAAGCTACTTTTTTTCATCACCCATCTGTGTTCAGTGCACATGACTGGCAGATTTATAGAAAGAAGCTCAAGTATTTAAGTTCATTTGATATTCTACTGATGAGGCTTCTCTACTGGTGAACTTCCAATGAAAGTGACTTTCTCAGCTAAATGGAAAATGTAGCACAAACAAGCAAGCAGGCGGCACTGTACAGAGGGCATTCAGCTTTACTGGTTATTAAAGAACACATTTACAAAAAAAAAAAAAAAAAATTTCACCCAAAACCCATGATTCAAGGTAATGTTCTGTGAAGGGAAACTGCCTGGCATTGATTCAACTAAATGTGAACATTTATGACAAGTTTTAATCACACCACATTGATGTCAGTATTATTACTGAATACCAGCCATTAAGACATCATCTCACCAATGATTACTGCAGTCTCCAGGGGAAATTAAGAATTTTTCTGTCCACTTATCCATCCCTGTAAATCTTCCTGTGACTCTTGTGTCTAATCGAGGATGGGATTCTCAGGGAGGGCATGGGAGGGGGTTACAGAGGAAACAAACAACGCCTATATCAGTTACTATGAACAAATATAGAAGACGAGTAATGATAAAGTAGTCGTCCCACAGTATAATAACAGAGAATTTTGGGTGCATTCCTTTTCTGAAGCGGGAAACTCTTCCACTGATGATGTTTACACTAACAAGGCTTGTTTTAAACAAACGGAAAGAGGCATAATAAACAGGCTCTGAAGAACTTAGCTCCTGCTGGCGCGAGAAGCCGAGGAATCATCGGAAGCAGGAAAAGGCAAAAAAAATAAGTCACTTCAGCATGTTGTAACAAAGTGATGGTGGGCTGACACCTGCTGTAGATGTCGGAGAAGGGAGGTAGGGAACAGGTGTAAGGCTGTGGCTGCTGCATTTTTTTTCTTATTACAGATCAATCACTTGCCATTTTGATAATATAACTGATTCACTGACAGTGCTATAAAATGTCAGGAAATGGGCAAAACTGCCTTTAAAACTTCCTCAAGCCAAAGGTTTTGTATTTCACTTGCTTTCAGTTTGCTATACATGCCAAACCATGAAATTCTAACCTTTGAGATGTCAAAGCCTCGCAGAGGCTGTTTTTCTGTATTTTCTGCAGACAGGTTGACGATCTTCAATTAATTTCCCTTCAACATCCTTTGAAAATCCAAAATACATCCAGACTTCTGACTTTGTCCTTTTAGTGGGTGGAAAAATCTCTGGAGTGCTGTCCATGTGGGCAGAGTCCTGCACCAGGTTGGGTACCCGTGGGTACAAACATACGGGGATGGTTAAAAAAAAAAAGAAAAGAAAAAAAGAAATTTTGCAGGTACAGGCACGGGTAAAAATAAAGCCCTTAAAAGTGAGTTACTGTGTAAACAATGTGCTTAATCACAGGTTGGGTTGGGTTGCGGGTCTAATGTACGCAGGTACGGGCGGGTGTGGATTGGACATGAAAAAAAATGCGGGTAGCGGGTCAGGCTGTGGTACTCAGCTGGAAGGGTACAGGCAGGTCTGGGTTTGGAAAAGTGGAACTGTGCAGGACTCTGCGTGCGGGTGCCTTCCGCCATGTTTTCAGATGCAAAACATTGCAAACTGCACATGCGCACCTGGAGTGCTGGGGCTTCTCCAGGAAATGAGCAGCATTACCATAAGTTTCTCAAAGTGCGGTAATTGAACACAGTTTTAATGATAACTAGACTAGAAGCACTTGGAGAGCGCAGACGTCCACCAAAGCAGACCAGTGCCACCTCCCCACCCCTGATCACCACCAAAATTTAATCATTTGTTCCTTGTGCCAGTATCAACATTTCCTGAAATTTTCATCCAAATCCGTCCACAACTTTTTGAGTTATCTTGCACACGGACAGATAAACAGACAGACAGACAAACCAACGCCAACAAAAACATAACCTCCTTGGCGCAGGTAATTAGAATTTGAAATGGTAAGACTAACAGTTGGAAATTTTACCGAAGTTTATCATTATACCAGTGATCGTTACTTCCCTAATGTCAAATGAATGATTATCAATAGTTAACTTGATAGTTGCTGCAGACAGGCATCTAGAAAACAGATCCAAACATAATACTACAACTACTAAAACTACAGCAAAGCATGGAACTTTTTGGGTTTTTATGCTAAAATTACTCCTCTTCCAATAAACCAACCACTAGATACATGCAAATAATTTCCTGGAGGTGAATAACACCACATTTCTGTTTCTGGAGTATTAGCTGTTCATGGCTGAACATGCACTCCTACATTACGTCATCTAACAACACAGGCATTTGCACAAGTCACAGCAGGTAAAGTGAAAGGTGAAGTCAGAAATTAATATATATATATATATATATATATATATATATATATATATAAAACACTTTCTGGGTCCTGATTTTGTTGTCTGGCTCACTGTCACACAGCCTTATGTTACCAGGACACCTGAATATGAAAGCCATCATCATTTTCTGCTTCTGCTGTTGCTTGCCAAACTGTCCAAGTCTGTTAGATTACATCATGCGAGGACAATGCACACGTTCAGCTGTGAGCAATGTGTAATCCAGCAACAGAAACACATTTGGTTAACATGGAAATTATTTGCATGTATCTTGTATTTTGCCTATCACAACTGGAAAGTGGCTTTTTTTATTCCCTCAGGTTAACTGTGACCATTCTTTAAAGTAAACATTTTTATTTACAGAGAAAAGTGTACAACTATAGTGCTATAGAGTCTGTTTTATGATTATATGGAGTAGGGCTTGGTTAAAAAAATGTTTCAGTCAATAGTGATAACTAATAAACAAAATAAATTAGAATGTGCAGCAAAATACAGATCGGTACTGTCGCATTACAGCATTTAGTCGTGTTTACAGAGTCTGATATTTTTTGCTCTAAATGAAGCACATGTTGTTCAGGATTAGTCTGTGCATTTAATCAAATAGTTTTATCATTTGCTCAAGAAAGAGGCTGATAGTGTGTCAGATTTTTTCTTGTGCGGCATTACATTTGGTTTATTGTAGCTGCTGCCATTTAACAGACTTGTGTGGCACTTGGTTAGTCATGTCGCTGCTATAGCCACCTTACCTATAACTTACAGTCTGTTTGGATATTTTCCAGTTATGATTACTTGAGCTGTACCTGTGTGATACATAGATGATTTGTCTCTAACCAGTAGATATTATTTTTACCAGAAAAGTGGTGCGACTGAACAACACACTTGTTAAATGACTGGTTCTCTATCACTTGTAGCACACTAAGTTATCAAGAGATGATTGTCTGTTTCCAAGGGAAGAGAATGCTTGGGGTTTAATCACACGACCAAATTGTGCATTTGTTATGTTAAGTGACACTACAGAGCAATTTCATTTTGTTATTGACATGTCTCTTGCTATCACATAACACTATTGTATCAGAAAATGTGTATTAAAAAGGGATGCATCCTGTTTCTACATGTACAATCTCACATAAAACCTTAAATGTCCCTCTGGCGGTTTAGTTGAGGAAAAAATCCAAAGGAGCCTGTCAGAACATGAAGCATTCCCTTTCATGTGCGCTCACTCTCCAACTCTCACACTGAAGGAGCAGGAAAACAACTTTAAGTACAGATTGAGGGGGATCCAGTGGAATCCTGATGAGCCTTTAGTGAGTGACTATGTGCTGAAGCGTGAGTGGACATGCTAGTTTTCAGTGTATCTGCCTGTGTCACTGTAGAGGAACTTGAGGAATTTCCTTTGTTGATGCCCCCCACTTCCCCTCCAAGAACAGGGAGGGAGGGAGGCATTTTCCCACACCACATATATAGGCCTTTTCTCTGAGGGGGGAGCTGGGATAGTCACAGATAAACAGCAGAGGAGGGAGAGAGGGGCCTTAGTTGGGTTGCAACATGCACACATAATCTGAGAGTCCTATTTCAGTCTGTGGACAGATTAAACCCTTGTGTCAGTGTTTTCTTGGACGCAGCCTGATGAGCCATGCTTACTGATATGCACAAAATGATGACTTACGCATTGCAGTATGGTCTCTTCTCGAAGCCTTTGTAATTCTTCATGTTTAGAGTCATTTTGCAGACCTCGCAGCTGAAGCATGCTTTATGCCAGTACTGTCAAAGAGAGAGAAGAAAACATGTGAAATGTAGGAGGGGATTTGAGACGTTAGTTCACTTTTATCTCACCCTAAAGGAAAGCCTGCCACACATAAACAGACTAAAAACACCCAACAACTACCACAAGAAAGGCAACTAAATGATTACAGCTACTTTCTATTCCTGTGGGGTTTCACTGGGATGGACACTGGGTGCAGACACAAAGAACAGGGACTGTTATTGACTGTTTAATTAAAACAAATGAAGCAATGTGGAAACAGTAGTTTTTGTATGCTTCCACTGAAGTGTTAAAGGAGGCTAACTTCTCCTTTTGTTCAGTTACTATTTATATGCTCTGATGTGAGCTGTGAGGAAAAACTGTAAAGTTTGTGATTGATGACACATATGTCTCCTGATGCTGTCTAATCTGTTGGTGTTAGTTTTCACACATTTTTTTTTTTACAATGTAAGCTAACAGTCTCTGATGTACTGCAGTTTTCCCCACAATAGAAAAGGCAAGTGTTAATGTATAGTGCTTTAAAGGTACAATATGAAACATATGTTAAGTATGTAATATTTGTTTTTTTCCCTCCTCCAGTCAATGAATAGAAAACTTTAAATAAATTCTCAGTTGCCTACATCCATTAACTGGACTGGGGACTGACTCTTCTACACTGGCAAGTGTGTAGCAACAGCATTTATAGCTAAGAAATTTAGTGCACTAATGTCAACCCATGACCAGTTCCCAGCACAACATAATCCACAAATTACCATGTATGAATGTTTCATATTGCATGTTCCATCACTCAAACACACAAAAAGGGATTTAGTTAAACTATCACAATAAATGTGTCAGCTTTACACACTGACAAAAAATAATGAAGTGTGCAGTTTGATTTCAAGAGGAAAAGGTGAACTACCAACTGGAATAACCCGTCATTCAACCTATTCAGAGAAGAGTTTGCGTGATTGGTGACAGATGCTCATTGCCAAGATAATCGCAGATCTGATGGTTATTCCTTTGTACTGTCAACTCATACTATAAATAACCACATTTCCAAAATGCAGATGAGAGTCCTGTTATCATAAAGTTTACTTTAGGTAGCAGGTCAATGTTGATAGCAACCTGTAGGACCTATTCAGTTTTACTCCCCAAATGAATATGAAAATAATATTAAAATTAAAAATATCACCAGCTTTCTCTCACAAAGAAAAAGCGCCTGAGCCTCTTGATATTCTAACAAAAACCCTGTTGCACTAGATTTTTTTTCTGCATGTACAATATATGTTGTTTACAGACTGAGCTGCAGACATACTGCTTGGTTTCAAGGCCTCATCTTCACTCCTTCACGGTTTCTGTCCATCTCTGCAGGCCAGTGTGTGTCTGTAGCTTCTCTATCACCATGAGAGGCTGTTCCCCTTAGTCCCTCACCACCCTTTCCTCCTGTCCTCCCACCCAACTGCCCTCTTTCCTCCTTCCGTCTTCTCTCCTGGCACTGGCCTGAGGGTTCAAAGAGGTATCGAGAGAGTGAGACAAGGGAGGGAGGGTTGGAGCAATGTGGAAGGACGGAGGAAACATGAAAGGAAGGAGCTAGAGAAAGCAGGAGGAAGGGAGCGAAGCAGGGGAGGGGTGGGCAAGAGAGAGAAAGCGCCAGAGAGTGAAGCAATGATCTGGCTGCTCCCACTATCGTCAAGGGAAGGGAGGGAGGAGTGCAAAGAGAGAGAGAGAGAGGAAAGGGAGTTAGAGAAAGAGGGAGTCCTTATTAACATGGCCTCAGGGTGTTCTGCCATCCCTCTCATTCTTTCTCCCACTCTTTATCACTTTCTACACCAATTGCCCACACACAAAACACAAATCCTCCAAACAAACAGCACAGAAGAGATGATTCAAAACATCAGGATAAAACATGACTTCTTTTCTGTTTTTTCCCCACAAACACATGCACAATCCAAGTCTGAATCCCAGCAGTCCTTTCAGGATAAGAACTGGGCATTACTGACAGGAAAATCTATCACTTTCCTGTGTGCAGTGATACAGGCTGATACTGTAGCATATGTTAAAGCCCTGAACACAGCCAACAATAAATCACCATCTTCCTTAGGTTTACTGTCTGTGAAAGCTGCAGATGGATAGCAGGCATATCGTATAAGTGCTACACTAAATATAAAATACAACCAATCACAAAGCACAGTTGATATTTCACTGTACACATTTCTGCTCTCTATTATCAAAAATAATCAAAAATTCATCTTCAATCTGGACTCATCTGTCTGGGCAGAAATGTGATGGACCACCCAGTGTAGTATCTGATGACAACACATAAATTGTATGTGTGTGTGTGTGTGTGTTTGTAGCTGTGGCCCAGCAATATTGCGTTGAAGCAGACAAAAGCAGAGGCTCACAGTGGAAGCTGTGATCCACAGCCAAATGCACTGGGCCAAACCCTACACGGTAACTCCTTCTCCCAGTACAGCCCAATCAGGACCTCAGGGAGTCGCAGATGGATACATCTTGTTACTCTTTCAATGCTTGCTCTTCCTCATCACTGATGTGGCTCGCAGTGCAATGGTAAATCCCCTTACAAACAACAGCATAGTGCAGGAAGAGTCCATTTCCTTCTTCAACTTCAGCTGATGTGCAGCTGTGGTGGCTGCTATGTTTTCATTAACAAACATGCATACTCTATCCTATAATAGTAGGGGTGTGACGAGATCTCGTGGCACGAGATCTCGCAAGATTAAATCGTGACGATAGTTCTCGTTTAAGTGAAAAGCTGTCTTGTGGGCACAGGGCAGAAGCCTATCAGACTGTGAGCTATCCAAACTTCTAGGTGGGAGATCGGTAAGGTACACTGCGGACAACCCCCTGGTCTTATGAACTATTCACCCCTCGTGCAGTCCATGCATACCTCAGAATTTCACTCTGCAGGCGCGCCTGGAAATAATAAATGGCAACCGAGTGACAGACAAGACACGGGCAATATGTAAGCACACTGTACGCCACAGCTAACATGAATATGCAAAGACACATACAGAACCACCACAGCTCACTTTTCAAATCCACTGTACCTGTGAATAAAATGGCTAAAGGCCAGACAACACTGACAGATGCCTTTGCACCTGAACTCCCAGAGTCAAGTGCCAGAACCACGGCAATAACAGGAGAAATGCGAGAGAACTGCACCTACATTGTTTTGTAACTCTGTTAAAAAAAAACATGCGTTTGTCCTGCCATATACTTTGACATTTTAGTTTTCTTAAAAAGTAATGTGAAATAGCATCTCATCTCGTTCTTGTGAACCCAATATCGCATATCGTCTTGTCTCGTGAGCTGACTGTATCGTCACACCCCTGCATAACAGTATTCTACATATCTACGTAGACAATTGTTTGGTAAATAAAAGTGACCACATTAATAGTTGTTGTTAGTTCTTCATAGAGTTAGCTACCTTATTGGCTTGTTTCAACTACCACCATGGAATTTTTTTTTTTTTTTTTTGCTGCAAATCATTTGTAGTAAAATACATCGCAGTAAGTCAAATGTTACCCTCCAGTGCACTGTTTTTGCCAAAAATTCCCTGAGCTGTATCCATATTTAATCTATGTAAAATAAGAACTGTGGTCCACACTCCAGCAGAGCAGATGGTGGTAATGCATCTTAAATACTAGTCTTTAACTGTCTTGCATTAGGGGATGTACTACATCATGCAGATAACTCAAGCTGTGTATGGTGAAATTTGGTAGGTGTAGTACAGTGGTTCTCAAACTTTTTACAGTGGAGTACCCCCTGAAATATACTGTTTTTAGCCAAGTACCCCCAACTCTCACTTCAGCATTTTTGATTGAAAAAAAAAAATGTGGCAAAATTTGTTCCTGTATCAAAGGTGTCTGTTTGTATTTATATTTTGAAAACTTTGTAAACAAACAACATATATTTAACTGTTATATATATATATGTCAGGGTAGAGACTGCGATCTGGTAGGATCGGCGATTCTACCAGTAGAGACTCCGATCGTTGTCTCTACCAGTAGAAACTCCGATCAGAGTCTCTACTGATAGAAACTCCGATCTTACCAATAGAATTGCCAAATGCAAAGTTAATGTTGAAATTCCAAAGGTTTTGAGAAAATTGTTGTCATTTTATATTTCACAAATGGTTTTAATATTTGGTGCTTTCCATAAATTATTTATATATTATGTGAGCGTGCTGAGACTAACTAAAAAGTCCAGATGTGGGTTAGGGTTAGGGTTAGGTAGGTAGGATCAGAGTTTCTACCAGTAGAGACTCCGATCGGAGTTTCTACTGGCAGGATCGGAGTTTCTACCAGTAGAGACTCTGATCGGAGTTTCTACTGGTAGAATCGCCGATCCTACCAGATCACAGTCTCTACCCTGACATATATATATATATATATATATATACACACACACACACACACACACACACACACACATACATATAGCTAGCTAGCTAGCTAGCTAGCTAGATAAAATTTAAGTACATTTTGTGTGCAAAATATAAACTGAAAAGTTCCCTCTTTCATTGATAAGAAAAATAAATAAATTGGTCCTTAATTAATAAAAGAACCTTTCATCAAAAAAAATAATTACTTAGCTACTCAAATAAACTTATTTTGAATAAAATAAAATAGAAATGTTCTTAAAATGTTAGCAAAGCTTAAACAAGATGATTGACAATAAAACCATTATATGAATGTATTTATTGTGTTTTATATTTCAGCATTAATTCTCATTATTTTTGAATTCGGTACATGAGAATTTATTTAATGTATTTTTCCAAAAACATTTCAATTATCCCCTGGGCTTCTTCCAAGTACACCTGAGGGTATGCGTACCTCACTTTGGGAACCCCTGGTGTAGTGTGTATATATATATATATATATATATCTGGAAATCTGGTGCATTCTGCAATTTTCACCACATGCTTTTGGTGACGATCAGTATGCCAGTATGCCACATACAGTTGCTGCTCAACCTACAATTATATGATGAGATAAAGCAACCCATGCTTTTGGGAAAAATGTGAAAGTGAGCATGGACTTTGACACTTCTGTTGTTTCCCATGATAAATATTGACCTTGGATCTACTCCAGAGCACAAGCATGCTGAACTCAACTGTTTAACAAACTACTCCTAAGCCTCACCCAACCTGCTAACCTACATTCCAGCAGGAAAACCTGCATCAGGCTCAGACCTTCATGTGGATAATATGACCCTTTCAGATGAACAAAGACTTTGTTTACCCTCCTAAAACTAAAGTCCTCCTTGGAAGACTGATCACAAGTAAACAACTTGAAGGTAGTCAGTTGGACTGAGGATAGATGGGAACACATTAGGAGGTGATGAGTCTTTTAATTGTCCAACTTTGTTGGAAGGGATGGATGTAAAAACCTCAATCATGCCCTGAGTGTCAATGTTGAATTTAGAATGTATTTATTCTCCAGCTGCTAGAGCTGAGCACATATTATTTTCTTTCTTATGAGTGGTTGCTGTTTTCTTTATAAGATCAATTTAATGTACATGGTCACTTATAACACAGTTAAGACACATAAGGATGAATCATCACCAATCTAAACACATTGAATAATACATTACGTGCCTCTGTGAATTACATGCCTAAACTAAAACCATTATTATTGAGTTTTTACCCAAATTTTGGCTTCTTGCATTTTTTATCAACAGCATTTATATATCTTAGACACATAAATGCTTCAGTAAGTGGAGAAGGTAAGGGGTAAGGATATGAGGGGAAGAAATGAGCATCCCCAGTGTGTGTTGGAGAGGCCATCTAGCAGTTAGCCTTGTCCAGCTCCAGGAAAACCTGGCTCTTGGGTACCGAGGCAGGATCTGGCAATCAGCTGGAAAATGAGGACACTGCAGAGATGGAGCCCTAGAAATAAAATACCCATAAAAAAACAGCACTGTCTGCGTGCATCAGCGCTGCTCAAGGGCATGTGTGAATGTATTCCTATACTGTCTGTGTATCTGAATCATGTGTGTGAACATGCATGTAGTGCTCTATGTAGGTTATATGTCTTACTGAGTGAGATGCATGTGTGGCAGTAGGGACCGATGACTCCAGTCAAGAGAAAAAATGCTCAGTCAGCCTCATAGCTTCTTTGCGAATGGGCTGGACAAAAAGCCTGCAGCTACAATGGAGGCCAACACCATTTCAGACAACATGCATGCATTCACATCCAACAGAGGGATGATTAGCAAGAGCTTTAGGAGTGCATTCTCACATATTAACTACAGACTAACAGTGGACCAACAACAGACTAACAGCAACAAATCCTGTGGGCCTGTTGTGTCCACCACTTGCTATTTCAGTATTGTTATTCAGTGTGTAATCCAAACAAGGCTGATGACTCAAATCTTTTAGCTCACTTACAACTAAAGCTAGTTTGCCAAACTATCACCAGTGAATTCATAATGAAACTGATTAGACAGACAGGTAGATAGATTCATTTCAGTTAACAGTCTCCAAATGCAGTTCAAGAAGTAAATGATAACACAATAAAAGCAACAAAGATACCATATCAGATATCATACATACTGTCAGTGTGAGCAGCATTAATGCAGTAAGTAAGTCAACAGGCACAATATCAGCTATTCAAAACTGACTACAACTCTAACTATGTTAGGGTGTCACAGTGGTTAGCCACAAGAAGCTCCTGGTTAGATCTCATGGTCTGCCTTTATGTGTGGAGTCTGCGTGGGTATTCTAGTTTCCTCCCATCACCCAAAGACATATACCTTAATAGGTCATTCTATATCACCAGGAGCTGTCAATGTGAGGGTGAATGGTTGTTTGTCTGTGTGTCAGCCCTGTGATAAACTGGTAACATGTCTGGTCAGTGTGTACCTGCCTTCATCTGCTGGTGGCTGGGATAGGCTCCAGCGCCCCCGCAACCCTCTTGAGGATTAGGCTAAGTGGTTCAAAAAATGAATGACTGGAACTATGTTCATATTACCGCAGCATAGATTCACAAAAAAAAGCCATGTAGTGATTCTATTGGGCCACGTTGGGTTTCGCACTTATGATCTGGATCCTTGTTTGGTCATCAAGGATAATGCATAGATTATTGAACATTTTAAAGTGATTTTCCTTCCAATGCAAACATATAAACTTAATCAGAAATAATGTGCAATACCTACTTTATTTTATTTGGCAACTTTTACCAACTACCTCTCTGCTCATTGTGACCAAATCTAAACTATTGCACTGCTTCAGGTTGCAGTTGTATTAAATTTAGTTTACATGGATTATGGCGTATTCTGACTAGACAATGTTCCTACTGTGCTGTTTACATCAAGTACTCCCCCTTTACATGCAGCTGTGTATATTCCAATTAATGCCTGGGATGATGTATATCCTATGGCTACACCCTTCAAATATCTAGTCACATATTTCATTTCTTTTTGAGAATGTTAGCATTGGGATGTGTGCTCATATCCCAAAACACTGTTGATATCCAAGTCTTTCACAATATTTAATAGTACGTGTGTTTTCCCTTCCACCCAGAGATGTGTGCTTTTCTTTTGGGAATGCATCTCTAACCAATCTTTGCAAACTAGTTGCTGAAACAGACAAGAGACTGTGCTGCAAACTCCAATAAAACCCCAACAAAGATGCATTTTCTGAATGCTTTGCACAAAGAATGTCCAAAGAATGCTCCTAAAACAAGAATAATTTCAAATTTAAAAAAGAAATTGTTGCCTAATCATGAATAAGTAAATGAAATATGCTGTTAACATAACCTGTAATCACTTTGGTACATTATTGTGCATGTGAACATAATAAGCGGGTGGTTACCAATCAACTAACTTGCAGACAAAATTATCAGACAGTGTAAGATTGGCTGGTGTTATTTTCAATACAGATTGAACAAGGGTATCTGATTGTTTTATTTTTAGATTTAAGAAAAAAAAATATAATTAATCTCTGAACCATAGTGAATGGATTTGCATGGTCCAGCAGTCACTAAAGTAAGCATCAGAGGAATGCTACGCCTCACAACACTCAAGGACATCTCTTGGGACCTTGATGAAATGCTTCATAATTCTTGGTCAATCAGAAGCAATTAACTTCAATCTACAACACTTTGTTTTAGAGATTTTAGAGGCAGATTATGCCCAGAGTTTAAAAGCAGCCTAAATACATAGCTGCTCTTTGACTTTTAATCTAAATTAGTAGCTAAATGAAATAAAAACAAACAGATGCAAACAGGGTGGCCCCGTTTCAACAGCTAATTTTGTATATGAGTAAATGTAAAAGACTATTCTAGCATGAGGCAGTACATGCCTAAAGCCAAAATGTCCACATCTGGCTAGTACTAATAGAGGAAAACTCTAACTCACACTGGTTAATTATTGCCTCACCTGATGCAATTAATTCTTACCCCAGCCAAGGGCGTTTTTCAGGCTGGTATGGAGACCTGAATTTGAACAGACATACTATCCTAGATTTTGCACTTAATGCACTGCCTAGACCAGTCCACGATGTCACAAGCATTGATCAGACATGCCTGCCTCGTCATTAATCATCTCATAAATTCACTTTACAAATGTCAGTGGGTAAAATGTGTTAATTCCCTTTAAAGCCAGTGCTACTGAGAGTCTTGCCTTTAAAAAATGAAGCTGTAATACATTGGGAAAGCAAACAGAACATGTATGGCCCTACCAGTTCCTTTTTCTGGTAATAAAATGCTCAAAGGAGAAGTACCTGGCTGCATATTGTGAAGTCAAAACCTCAGGTGATTTTGACTGTAATGTGTGTTTGTGCCTGTGAATCATTGCAGGGAGGTGACTGGACAGACTCCTCACCTCTTGTGGCTTTTGGACAACGTGAATCAGCTCTGAAAATAACCTGTCTATACACAGGCACGGCTGTCAAATTCCTATAACTAATAATACTGTGGTCAAAGGAAACACATTCACAGTGAATCATCAGAGAGCAAATGAAGACAAACCCTACCCATTTAAATGTGAAAACTCACACAACTATCCACAATCGCAGAATTACTATATTTACATAAGACTGTAGGAATTTACTGAGCGCATGTATCAGTTTTCTCAGTCTTATCTGCTCTTATCTAATGCCTTCATGAACTGGCTTTCAACCATTTTTCAACAAGACTAATTTGTTATTACACAGTTGATAGTGGAGAGAGAAAACAGGCCAAAGAAGGGAGTGACAACAAAGGTCACCACAAAAACAGTTGAGCGGGGGACATCGCAGGCACCCGTAACAACATGGCTATCTTGCCAAACTTATTATTAACATCCAAGAACAAATACATGATAGCAGAATCCTTGAGAGTTGGTGCCATTTGTTGTCTGTTGGTGCTGTAACACTGACATGCTGATATTGACGAAACAACCTCCCTACTGGCTTGAATCCAGCCATATTTCATCTGAATTTATTCTCTACTAAAGGATTGTTTTGTTTCGAGTGAGGCTGTGAATTAATCTCTGAAAGAAGTTGCCATGTGTGCGATCCTTTGTGGTGTCAAAAGTTGTATTTGAAGCATAAAAATAAGTTTCAACTTGGAAAAAAAACATGCAAATACTGTAAACATTTATCATAATGTTCTCACATTGCTACTATAAGTTAGAGCCAAAATGCCTATTCAGAGCCAGCACAGCAGCTGTCAGAACACAAGTCATCTTAACTCATTACTTATGGACATTAAACAGTAAATCCTACATTGATATATATAACAGCAGATGTACTATTATTACTTTTTAATTTACAATGCAGTGACACATACTGTGTGTCAGCATATAAATAAATCATGTGACAGGAAGAAAAAGCTGGATCTGTAACTCATCCAAATGCAGACAGCCCATAGAGATGGTGAGTTCAGAGACACTCCAGCGGAGACAAGTGTTTCAGTGAGAGCAGCGCTTTAAGCCGAACCATTCTGCAGAGATCACCTAATTTATCTTGTAATACACACTTCCTGAGCATTGAAAATGGCTAGTGGTCGCAAATTGACACACTTGCAAATCATTTCATTGCTACAGATATCTGCATATCAACCTAAAAGTAAATGTGCTGGTGAGATGCTGCATTACTTCCTTGTTACAAGTTTTATCGGCTCACTTCCTTATCTTGAAAAAACAAAGAGCGCCTCTGACAAATTAAGGTCTAACACAAACGTGGGCATATATAAAGTGCCTTACTATCAGCAGGCGTTTTAAGTGGCGGAGGGAAAAAAAAAAGTAGGTAAAAATCCCTTCACGAACAAAAGCCTCCACTAAAATTCACTTCCTGTCTTTACATGTGCTCGGCTGCTTGTTCCCTCTGCTAGACTCTGCCCTGCTTTGCAGGAATGCAACTGACAGACAAACAAGCCTCTGTGGCAGACTGTCCACAGAGGACCAAAATACAAGAACATGGACAGGTAAAGGTTTTCATCTGTGGCTGAGAATACCAAAGCAGGCGTCACATAACCCCCTCAGCTCATATGCTTTCAACTGAGCTAGCCTAGCATATTCTCCTGCATATGTGACTGTGGCTGCCTTAAACCAACAAGAAAGGGCACTGTGGAAACTAGGAGGTTGTTTTGGCATGTCTGAAGAGGTGAGCGCTGATGCGGAATGGCAGCAAAGACAGACGGCAGGCTACTCTCCTGAGCTAGGTTCAGAGAAGGGAGATGGCACAGCAGGCCTCTGACAGAGCACGTTTTATGGGAGTGTCTGTCTGCTGGAATGCACTCCACTTTAGACTAGATTCCAAAGCATATTCAGGCTGTACTTGTGGCAATTTGGTTTTTATCATTACTAGCCTTCTAACATGCAAACAAAACTTGCATTTTTAGGCGAACAGCTTGAAAAGGATTTCTGAGGTAAATCAATCCCCATCCTAAAGCACTTTGGGAAAACATTAGTCATGGTGCATTCAAGAATATATCCATGCAGCAGAGCAATAATGTGCCTAATCTAGTGCTGATGTTACTTTAGATAATGTGCTTTGTGTGCTCTTTCCCCACCTTTCTCATCTGTCAAACCCAACAGATAAGGAGGTCTTGACAGGGATTGATTTTCAATAGCAATTCAGACATCCATTAGACAAATTATCTACTTGCCCCTTAGCTATGCTTAGTATCCTTATATAAGAATACAAAAATCGCCAATCTTATGCAATCCAAAGCAGACCCCACCCACATTATAAGTGTCAAAAATGTGTGCTTTTCTTTGCTTGAAAAGGGTAGGAAGTGCAAAGTTATAGTTGCATTTACCAACTAGAAGCACAAAAACATGCTATTCCATTGTAAATATGTACAATATGGGTTCTCTACAGTGAATTACAGACCTCAACATGAGTCAGTAGGTGTAACATTGATTAGATTATCACCTTGACTGAGATTAGGCTGCTGTTTTTGAAAACTAATCGAGAGTGCAGGACTAATCATCCCTGACTTGGATTAGCCAGTGAAATAGACATGTAAAAAAATAAATAAATAAAAATTACTCCACGCTGCCCTGAACAGAGACTGGACTGCTTTTAGTCAAAACACGTGATTTTCTATTCCACTTGTATGCATTAGTAAGGTGAATTCCCTCTGGAAGTTTTTATTCCGGGAAAGGTTGGCTAGAGTCATTAGCTAACGTTATCAATCAGTTTTCTTCAAATGCCAGAAGCAAGGCCCCGACCAGACACGACTCGGAGGCAATATAAAGCTCCGGTTTGGGTTTTTTTTCATCGTCTTCTCCTCACCCTGTAGCTCGAAATAAACTTGTAGAGACTCAATTCGTTTAAAGTGATTGTTTCTTTTGGGTGTAATCTTGTTTCCAGTCCGCCCTGATGTGCCATCGCCTTGCAGACGTTGGCTAACCGTTAGCATCACTAGCTAGCGAAATACCTGTCCTGTTGGCTGCTCAATTCATTCACAAAAATCAGTGTAGGGTGTGATTTTAAAGGTGTAGAATTGAGTTTAACGGGGAGACAAAAGGAACGAGGCTGTGGGATGTTATTTTTAAGAGAAAGCGGGGAAGTGAGAGAGTTTTGATCTGCTCTTACCTTGTCCAGACAATTCAATTTTTCCACGGGGTAAACGACTTTATGACATCTGCTACACAACGGATTCATATTGGAGGGACGCTCTTCTAGCTAGTTAGCACGGAAACAGCCGTCGATACAGGTTAAATCTGCCTGCTGTCAAGTATTCAAGGCAGAAACTAGCTACAGTGAACGATTATGATCAGTAGCAGACCGACACTAATCTAGTTGTATGTAGCAAATCCAAGAGGTTGTTGTTGTCGTTGTAGCCGCACAGCTGGCTGTCAGTCCACTAACCAGACACGGAAAGCGCGCTCCCGCCGCCCCCCCTCTCCTCGCCCTCGCTTCCTCCGAGTGCGCGCTCCCGACTTGGAGCGTGTGGGAGGTTTGGCTTTTTCACTTAGCAGAATATTTAGGTTATTATTTTACAAGCTTCGAACATGTACACGTGGTGTGTGACTACAACATCTATGCGTGTGTATGTTTAGCAGAAAAGCTGCATGTTTCACTTCCGCGCACGCAAATCTAGGTCGACCCTCGTGCATGGCCAAAATAATCGCGCTTGCTGTCTTTTTACATCTGCGCTTGCATAGCAAACTCATGCGATCATATTTATTGTTCCAGTTTTTTTTATAGCTTTACCAAGCCCATGATTTCAAATCACATTTTTACACATCCGCCACGTTCATCGCATGTCCTACTTGATGTGGATTTATTTGCCTATGGTGCCATCTGCTGGAGTAATGGATGTACTCTGTATTCACAGAAGGGTTTGTTCTTGTCGATTCACACCGAATTCAGAAGTTTTCCAACTTTATGTAATGGATTTCTTGATACATATCATGTGAAAATTCCTGTTAAATTTACGAGGCCTTGTAAAATCGTAAAAGTCCAATCCCAGTACTCTCGTTTTTAGTGTTTTTGGACCCTGGAGCTTAGTTTCATCACTAGTAAGCCAATGTGTATTTTAAGCTTTGCCAATTTTGTGATTTTCACTCTGTTAAGTTGAAATTTGTACTGAACCCTAAGCATAGTGTGCAGCATAACATACTTTTTGCAGATACCAAATGAACAAAAAAATCTCTACAGTTTTTGATATCTTAAAGTTATTTGGTGAGGCATAAAAAAAACAGGTTTTGTTAAATATATATTTGCAGCTGAAAAATCCACACTGCAAGAGTACATTTTTGACAGGATATTAACCCTTTCATGCGTGAATTATGAGAACCTTAGGCAAGATTTTTCCCCAGATTGTTTTAATTCCTGTTTAGGCATGAAAAAACTATGCGATTGATTTTTTTTTTTTTTTAATGAACCTACAGTATATTTCATGGGAGTTACAAAAACCAAGCATTTGATTTTTGAAGCAAAGAACCCTGTGTTTAAAGCCATTATCAGAAAGTGATATAATGTGTGACAACTATAAAATAAATACATTTTTAATGCAGCTAATCTGATGTTTCCTCATATTTTAACATACTCTAATACTAGCTGCAAAAAAAACCCAAAAAAACAACCAACCAACTTTTTAAGAAAACTGTTAGTTACAATCCAATAACAATTAGCAACTGATTTACACTCAAACACATTACTGCACATCAGGTTTATCAAGAACATAAAGTTACAGTAATGGTATGAATGTCAGTGTATGGGATGGTGCATAAGCGTCCACTGTGTTGAGTTATATGGACCTAAAACAACAAAACCCATGAATATACAAGAGAACAGCTGGAGAATAGCTGTCCACTGTAGTAACCACTATGCATGAAAGGGTTAATATTCATTACATGTACACTGTTGCTCATAAATTTGGAATAAAATATATTTACCTCTTCTCAGGAAATGATTGTGACAGTGTGATTACTGTGTGTTATTCTTGATAGATAAAGTGTAACTGGGACTCAGTATGTAATTATTGCGGCTGGTCAAAGGTGATTTCTAATGTGTATAAGTAGGAATAAACAGAGGCATGTGTCTGAAAACAAAATTATTCCAACTTTATGGCAGTGTATATAAACCATTGTGACTTCTTCAGCATTCAATAATTGTCTAAAAATCCAATTTTACTCCAATGGGACAGAGCTTTAGAAGTTTGTAAGGTCTCATAAAAAATGTAATACCTTTACTTAAAAAAACTTTACTTACTACATTTTTTACTTTCAAGAAATTTCATGACCTAGGTGAGTTATCAGGGTATGACTTCTTAACCCATAAAGACCCAAACAGCCACCGCTGACACAAACCATCTGCAGATATAAACTGTTTCATTCCTGTTGATCCACTGATCTTATCAATACACGTAAATAATTGGTGTAAAATGCGGTTTGTCATCTTTTCATGGCCATCAGATATGACCCATTTGGATGTTCAGAGGCTCTATAGTTACCATGGAAACACTGTCATCGTCTACATCATTGATTTACCAGTAAAACCCATGGAGTTGGATCAGTGACGGTGGATGGAGACAGTTGTTTAATGTTCAGTTAATGATCTATTTTAATGAAAAAGTCACTTTTTCTTCAGTTTTCTCTGTTTTTGATAAAATAACCCTCAATTTTACTCTGAGCTTTAATTAACATCTGTATGATTAATTAATTAAATATGGGAAAATACATGATTTATACTGAAAAAATGCAAAATACAGAGGATAATATTATAATAAAGGGTGATGAATCACTTAAGAAAGGTTAAATATAGAGGAAAAATTCACTTGGGAACTGTCATAAAAGTAGCAATGGGTCTGTATGGGTTAATATACCAATTCTGACATGTTCTGCCCTAAGTTCCACTGATTTTATGTATAAAAAGCTGCAGGGAACCCAAATAAAACACATCCAGATCTTTATTTGTATTATATGAAATAGAATCGCTGGTGTATTTTTCAAGGGTTGTTAAGCTGGTGGCATTCATTTCACAGTTGACTGTAGTTCAAATTAGATCAAGCTTTTCAAAGTAGCCACCGTTATTGCTGTAGAGATACAAAATACAGATACAAAATTATTAACATCACATAAAATTCATGGTTGTTCTACAGAATGATGAACAGCCTTAAAAACATTGCAGTAATGTGCAAGTTAACTGGGTTGTGACTGTAAATGTTTGAATGTTTGGAGAAATGTAAATGTCTGAAAATGAAACATGAAAATATGAAAATCAGTTCAATGCAAATCTTGTTCATCTTCTTCCAACTTTCCACACATGGTTTCAACATGGCCCGGCCTCAACAATGCTGTCTTTCTCATGATGTCCTTCACCTTCCACTTCTGTGTAACCTGTCTGTTGCTTCTGAAACTTCAAGGAGGGCCAGTAGCTCTTGCGTCGCTGGAAAAAAATTAGGCACAGACAATATGAACATTTTAGCAGAGAAATAATAATACGCAGCATCGTGTAAAGCGTATAACACTTGCAGAGCTCACCTGGATGAGGTAAAGTGGTGATGCAGCATGGGGATGACAGTTGATATAAAGAGCTACCAGTATCAGAGCCAGAAGTAGCACCAAAGCAGCTGCGATACCAGCAATCACTGCAGTATTCGGCAGCCCTTCATTCTTGATTGAAGGATCTGTTTTTACATCTGTAGGCAGGGAAAACATACATGGTCACATGTTCGCTGATGACATAGTTTTCCATTTATCTGGTAAAACCTGTGATGCTGCTGAAAAGTACACCCCAAATGTACAAAAGCATCAGTTAGACTTGATAACTGCTGTCTGACTAACTACTAAGAGAAGAAAGTCTGTGTGTTTTTCTGCTACAGATTCCTTGAATATTAGAATTAAAGATGAACTTGTCAAAAAGTTAAGACTGGAGAAAAATTTAGGCACTACCTTACATTGTATTGTATTTTAAAGGCCACGTTAAAGAGATCTGTGAGGCACATAAGACTGATTTGAAATGGTTTTAGGATGATCAGAAATTACCTGACATTTGACTGTGCCTTGCTATGTCTAAATTTAATGATATTTTCACATTTGTAATATGGTTGATCTGGTCTAACTGGTCTAGACTCCACGGAATGTCTGTATAATGAGGCCATACAAATTTTGGACAAAAAAACAAGTAAGTTCTTATCACTGCTACATTTGAAGTAAATATAAGATGCTAAGTTTATGAATTTTATTGATTTTAACTACATAAAGCCAGTATTCACATGCTTTAAATAGACTTGTTCCACAGCATATAAACAGCAGCAGAGCAGCTTCATGTGGAGTGTGCCAACCTCCATTCTGTAAAACATCTGCTCAAAAATCACTCTCTCTGAAACTCACACTGAAATCTGCTATGAGCTTCACCACCTTCAAGAGAGCCGCTAAATTCTAGTTTATTCAGCAATGAACCTGTGCTCATGTTGATTTTTAAATGTGATATGTAATGTATAATGAGCATTACAATATTTTGTTGTATTTCTTACATTCTGTACTCATTCTGTACATTCTGTACTCGTGCAATAAACCATACTCATATGTATAATCTGTATACATGTCTATATATATAATTATATGTGTAGATAAGTGTGTATAGATGTACATATTAGTATCTCCCCTATCCAACCTGTGGCATGATCAGCCTGTGCACAGCTGTAAATAGAATTTATAGCTTTTTTATTTGTCTTTATTTTTGATTTTGCTCCTTTTTGCTCTTGTGTGCTTTGTTTCCACTATTGCTGCTGTAAATCTGGAATTTCCCCTTGTGGAAGTAATAAAGGACTATCTTATCTTATCTTATCTTATCTTATCTTATCTTATCTTATCTTATCTTATCTTATCTAGTAATACTTAATAATCCTACTTTTTTGAGTCTGTAAAAGCCTTTCCAGGGACAAGTGCTGCTAACTACCATGTGCTACAAACACTGACAGTTACATGTGATTGCTGTTCTCAGTTTATCTATGTAGATGTATCAAATAAAACATAAATGGAAACAGTAAACATGATAAATATCCTGTTGCACAGTAGCATCAGAATGATTCCAAGAATAAACTCACCACTGCCGGTCTTGAATACGTGATGTTTAGTCTCATCTGATGTAAAATCAAAGAATAGTAATGTTAAAAGTAAACCTTATTTTATTATATATATATGGAGTACATCATTGCATGGATTGCTCCATATATATAATCAGCCTCACCAACACTTTCACAGCCCTTTTGGCGGGGAATTAAAGAGGTCACGCCTTCAGTCTCTGGTGTGATAGAGGAGGTGTCATCCCTGGAATAATCCTCACAGGTTGCATTTTTGCTCTACCCATGTATAGAGTAATAGACAGGTTTATTTCAGTTATTACACATCATAATTAAAAAAAAAAACACAGAGACCACAATTAACCAGTTACAACTGCTTTGCACTTCCTTCCTGTATCATTGAGAATTGATTTTAAGGAAGGCCAGTAAAAATACAATATATTAGCCTTTATTTTTACCATATGTGAAAATACAAGCTAATATTTTGTGCTGTTCCTTATATAAAAAGACCTTTCTGCCAGTTTTTCATCTGGTAGGCCATGAGACGAGTGTCCATTCTGACTGGATTATGAAGTTACTTAACTCTCTGGTGTTGGACTTAGATTTTGACAGACATGCAGGCTTGGTGTTAAAAAAGTTGCAGGTTCATGTTGTTGTTTGGAAGCAAGATATGTGCAAATATGACTCCAGATGTCTTAAATATGAATGTTGACAATAAAAAGGGAGGTTGTGTGATATGTCAAAGCTGAAATTAATTTAACCAAGACAATGAAAACAGCTGGTTTTGTTGCATTTACTTAATTCATGTGCAAACACAGCTGCACTATTATTGTTGCATAATCTGGATGGACTGCATGGATAAAAATGTGTGTGTATTTTATTATTATTTTTTCTTAGATAGGCTGAAATTGACATTGCATTTGTGGTAACTAAAACTAGAACTGAGCTACCTGTCACTAATTGTGGTGTTTTGTACCATTTGTATGTTCTGTCTGTATCAATTTCATTTAAACCATTTGGGGCATTCATTGTCCTTGTAAAACCCTTCAAGTTGCATTTCTTATATGAAAGGTGGAATAGATAAAGTTTATTGTCATTGTGCTTATTAATAACCCACTGATGAGTATTCTTACCTCTTCTGAACATGCATAGTCAAACCATTCCTGTCTGTGTCTATCCATGCCATCTGAGCACCTGAAAAACACCAAATATATGTATATTAAACAGATAAACCTGCATCCGTTACCTATTACATTGTCTTTTCTTTTCTTTTTTTTCTCTCTCTCTCTCTCTCTCTCTCTCTCTCACACACACACACACACACACACACACACACACCAATGTATAATGATGAATATGCAGTTAGTATCTGTTTTTGTTTTGTCTTATTTATTGTCATGTCTTTCACATGTTTTGTTATGTACTGCACCACTTGATTAAAAAAAAAAAAACCCAGACAAACCTGCATTTGGATTCTGTTCTCCACAGGTATGAAATTCTACTCACCTCTGCAGTACATTACACCAGCTACACCCAGAGGTTTGGTTTGATGAGAGACAGAGATCACAGCTGTCATGTTGCAAGCAGGCTGAACAGAGCAAAGCAGATCCAGGTAAATACTATATGCAGTGAAAATACAGACTAATATACTGAATATTAAAATCATGCGTTTGATATTTTTGATATAAACAGCATATGGTTACTTACTAGGTAGTGCAGTGAACTCAATAGCAGAATAGTTTGTGATCTTCGTAGTGTTTATCTCAACTCGGTGATACTCATAAATTGTTTGCCGCTGTGTGTTGTCTGTAACAGACACAACCACACACATCTATCAAGACTATCAGAAACATTTACACAGTAGATAGTAATGTTTTACAGCTAGACATGATGTTTTTTTTATTCATTTTACTGCAGCATTAGTATGTATTTTACATTTTACTGCTGTAGATTTTTACAGCTGAGCTCATTTTAACTACCTTATATAATGTTGGTAGTTTGAGCTACAGTAATGCATCATATTCCATGAGATCATAATTTGTTTGCAACATCACTGTCATGTGAGAACCATGAATCTGTAAAAAGTCAGTTTTTACGAGCTCAGAAAACCAGGCCAGCTTTTACAATAATGTATTCTCCAGTGAATCCAACATGGTTTTCAGAGGGTTTATTTAACTTAAGAGGGACAAGAATTTTTCAACCCATAGAGGAGCAATTCATCAGTTCAGTTTAATATTCGCAATCAGCACTTCTGGAGGTTTGTAATTTTTACTGATGTAAGGGGAACGTAAAATTGCAATCTAAAATGAACGTAAAGCTGTCAGAAGAAAGTTAATGAGTAAAAGGTACATTTGCCTCTGAGATGTAAAGGAGTACAAGTAAACAGTGGCATGAAATATGTAAGTAAGTACTCAACTAAAGTACAAGTATGTGAAATTAAAGCCTGAAGGCTGTCTTTGGTTCGGACAGAGGTGATCAGTGGTTGCTCACCTGGTGATTGAGTCGAAGGTGAAGAAACAGTGAAGGCATCTGATAAACCTGCTTTCACTGGATGCTCTGCAGAACTGATCACATCTAATGACAGAGGTATCTGGTGAACGCAAAAAAGACAAACAATGTATGTATATAACACATCAAGAAAGCAATGTCAGAAGGTTCAGTGATCACATAATAGAAGCCTGACTCACATCTTTGTAGCTGAATGTGATGGTTCCTGATTTGTAAAGGGCAGCCTGAAATGTAAAGGCACCTTCTGATTCTTTACCCTGGAGTCTGACTCGCTCCCACTGGATTACAAACACCTCACCTGAACACCAGCAATGTGTTAAAAAAAAAAAACAAATTGGAAGACAATTTAAATCTAGTGCATGTTTCCATAACGCATGAGATTTTACCATTATCCAGGTATTGCACAGTAGATTCTTTGGAAAAGCTGGGGTCAAAATTGGCCATTAGAGGAGCGATGTACTGTGTAGCAGTCAGCATACGGTGAGTTATGTCCCCGGTGAAGATAAACCCTGAAAATGTCCAGATGGACAAATGTATTATAATTTTATTATAAGTTGTTGAATTGCAAAATGCTACTTTCCTGTGAGCAAACACAGAAAAGGTCATATGAACATCTGTTGGAAAATCAAGTGTACCTCCTGTTGCTATGGTAATCTGCCTCAGGAAATGTCCATAAAAAGGAAAGTCAAATGACAAGGCAACCCTCTGCAAAAAGAAAAAAAAAAAAAAATTGTAAAATACCAAGCTATATGTATGTGATGAAACACTATGTGGCATTGATTTGAATTAATAATCAAGTATTCTTTTATGTCAACATTTATCTCATTCCTCTTGTGAATCACAAATATCACTTAATCTAGTATATTATTTTTTCATAAACCACAGAAGAAATACAATAATATTTGATGATAAATCAGGGGGCACCCGGATTTGAACCAGGGACCTCTTGATCTGCAGTCAAATGCTCTACCACTGAGCTATACCCCCACAGAACACATTGGGGGCAACAGAAGGATTGGCTTCAGTGTCAGTGCACAGTTTGTCCTTGGTAAATATTTTCCTAATTCCAGTCTGATGTAACTGTTTTGCAATGATATGCTAAATGTAGAGACACAGCTTCACTCTGTGGGAGAGGGTCATTGAGGTTACAAGGTGTGAACTTCCTGTTGAAATCCATAGTCAACACCAATGTTTAATTTATCTGTATTACACAGTAGTGGAAAAAGTTTACTGGCACACTAAAAATTTTACACAATCTCGAATATAATAATGAAATTTATGAACGTTTCGAAAACTGTGGCATCAGACAGACTCAAACAACTACAAATTATTATTATTATTATTTTTTTTTTCCCTGGATGTGATTCATTACCTTGCTTAAACAGCTGTTTTGACAGAAGTTTTGACCTCGATGGAACAGAGCATGTACAGAAGGGAGCATGTAGATATCGAGAATGGCAAAAATACTGAGTTCAGTAACTTAAGAGTTATTCTTAATGCAATATATCACAAATTCATGGGGTGTCCAAACACTTTTTCCACCACTGTAAGTTTGAAAAGCAATAAATGATAGAAATATATTACAAATGAGTATCGCTTGTATATTGTACTTCAGACGATTGTTTTATCAGTTATGAAACTCCAAGAATTTATTTATTTATTTATCTGTCTGTCTGTCTGTCTATCTATCTATCTATCAAACAGTATTAACATGACATTCATTTTCACCGTTTGTCTCTTTTCTTATGGTTTAAGCTGAACTTGCCTAAAAGCCAATGTTATTTCGACCTGGTAAATCCCTGTCTTATTGTCTTGGTGTATTTTCAGTGCACAGGAGTTTTCCTTTTCTATGCCTGGCTAATCCACCAAATTGTCAAGTGAGCTGTCTGTATTATACAGGTGCCCAGTGTTTGACAGTAAAGTTCAGACCAGGACTGGACAGGTGCTGACAGCCCTATGGCAGCTCTGTTGCTGCTGCACAGGTTTAACATTTCCCAGTCCCTCAGCTCCTCTAGAAGCAATGCGTAAGGTCTTAAAACATGGAGACAATAGTTATGTGTGTCTAGCTGAAGTATTTCACTCAAGCACTGGGCAGACATTTATTGTGTGAAATTGTGTGACAAGAGAATAAATATTTAAAAATATCACTGCTGCAAATTCTAATGATGAAATAATATGTTGAGCTTGACAACTCTAACCTATGAGTCCAAGCCTTTTATGTAATCACACAGCATTTACAGAACTTCACAGGACATTTAAACAAGGGGGAACCCAGAGATGAACTGGAGACTTCTTGAGCTGCAGTCAAATGCTTTACCACTGAGCTATACCCCTATTAATAAACCTATTTAACGAGCTCTTAAAGTAATACAAACATGTAAAAAAAACAAACTTATTCAAGTGACAAATATTCACTATTAGTAACAAATGTGTTCCTAAAAGCCACATAAGAGGTTAAATATGAAGTATGGTGCCATATAACACCTGAAAATAAACATAACAAAAATACATAAATAGCAAAATTACACATTACCGTGCAACATATGACCTTAGACACTAACCTGTACTTCTATAAGCTAGTGCAGTTCACACACACCACTGAGCTATACCACCTGTTTCCACAATTAGCTGATTAGTTATATTTTAGATCTAGTGATGGTTTGTTCTGCTAAATTACATGTTACATGATGGATATTCAAGGATATTTCGATTGATGAAGAGTGTGCTGCAGTGTTGATATAACTGACACGTTTTACTTATGCCTTAAAAGACTCTTTAATGACCCACTGCCAGTGTTCTACACACATTGTCAAGTGTCTCACAGGTAACAGGCTTGAACTAGGGACCTCTTGACCTGCTGTCAAACACTTAATTCACTATCACTAAACTTGATCACATTTATACACACATACACTTCTACGACATAGAGTGCACCACTCCATGTCCTCACTTTAGCAGTTGAAACTGCAGCAGTTTTGGAAACAAAGCAACATGAATTTTGGAATCAGAAGACAGTGTGTGATGCTTACCGCAGCCTGTTTGTGTGTATTTGACAGGATGCCATGCACTCTAACTTGTCCATGTCTAAGGTTGCTCATGTCTACCCAAAGTTCCTTTGTGCGCTGGTCCTCAGGGCCATAGCTACGCCATGTGTAATACTTGCCAGAGTCCTCCTTCCAGACAGAAGACACAAAGGACCACAGGTTGTAATGGCTGATGACAGAGAGGATGTCAAACAGGCATCAAAAGGTCACTATACACACAAGGAAATTACATGCTGTCATATGCTGTCCAAATAAATGGAAAAAAGTAAACTTACTTTCCAAAAGAGGGCAGTGTTTAACTCCAATTCAAACAACTCAAACATATCAAAAGCCAAAAACATAATTAATGCCACAAAAAATTACAGTCCTACAAAACACTGTGGTACAGATTTACTCACCACTACATGTGTCATGTTATTTGGCCAAGTATCAACGGTGATTCCACCAACCAACACCGCCCTGTTTATCCTACTATGGCCTGAAGATGAACTCTGGGCTGTGTGAGCTTGACTGTCGCCTCTAGTTGACTCTACATGTTGCTCTGAGATCACAGTGTACAAATTATCTGCCAAAAACAGTTAAAAGAAAAAAGCAGTTAAGGTTAGTATGTTGTCCTGGATTTAATTTAAAATCAGATATTACGGTCGAAAAAAGTGCATAAACATGTTTCAGGTTCTAAAATACTGTGTTTCTACTGTTTCAATTTAATGGGGAAAAAACAGAAACAAGAAAGCATGTGTTTTTTCAACACTTTAGGCAACATTTGAAATGACAGTTTTATTCAGCCTCTTAAGAAACCTGTTTATTGTTGTGGTTCAGCTCTCAGAGAAATTACAATTTACTTTGGAAATAGTTATGTTGGATAAAGCCATTGCTGAATGATGAGAAAACAATACCATGTCCTGCTGCTCGGACAGAACTGTCAGGATCTACAAACAAGGTAAACCCTGCTTGGTAATCACACTGAGGTAGGTAGGTTTTGTTTTAAAGTTTGAGGTGTTTTAATTGATGATTTGTCCTCTGTTGAAACCACATGTTTAGATTCTAGGCCTTGCTCAGTCACTTCCTTGTTGATGTTAGCAGTTACTTTAGCACCGCACTGTGATTTTCTATGAGGTGTAAAAAGCATGTCTGCAGCCTCATTGAAAAAGTCAAGCCTTTTGATGGTATATAAAGTACTAGTATGGCCTTTTAACCCTGAAAGACCTCAAACTATTATTGTGGTGACTTTAACATGATTTTTTCTCCACATCTAACCTTTGTTAAGTGTTCTATCACCATTTATTACAATATTATCCAATGCATTTTTCAATGAAATTAAGGTATTTTCCTATGTTTAATTTACTGATCATGTTCATAAAAGCTCTCGGTTAACTCATGGGTTGTTATTATATAAACAGAGGAAAATAGAAAACCTAAGATGACTGTCATTTGTCAATCTACATGGGTTTTACTGATGAATCAATGTTGCACAAGATGATGGTGTTTCCAGGTTCGCTACAGAACCTCTGAACATCCAAATGGACCATATCTGATGATGCTGAAAAGCAGAAAAATGCATTTGTCTGAAATTATTTCAGTTAATTGATAGATCAGTATATGCTTTTGGTTCTGGCAGCTATTTAGGTTTTTAAGGGTTAATCTTCAAAACATTTTAAGTTTAGTCTGTAAAAATGTTCATTAATGGCAGCTGCATGGGAAAACTCATTCAGAAATGCAACATGATCAATGAATTTATCAGTAATGCATCCTTTGGAAAAATATGTGACTGTCTCAACTTGGCAATGATACTCAAGGAGGTTTTTCACAACGTTGCCAACATTGCACTTTTGTTTTAGCAGCCAGGGTTTGTGTTTTTTCCACATGCATCCTGTATTTCCATTAGCTTTATAAAAAGCAGTCCTTGTAAGGTTTCCTAATAAGAGAAAAATGCAATCTAAGTATTATATGTCTGCAGCAAGAACTATTTGTCAGAATTTATTAATTTAAAGGTTAGCGTTACTATGGCAGGTGACCTTATCTTGGAGGTAATTCAAAAGACACAAACGAATTGAACAACTTTCTGGACTGAGAAAATTCAAAACTATGTTAAATTACTCCCAAGTTTCTGGCAGCCTTTTACAACATATGCTGGTTATCAGGACATGTTGAAAGTCTATCCAGAGCCTCTAAGATTTAGCACTTAGTGTTGTAAGATAAGCTATATATTTATCACTTTTTTTTAAATCATGGGTAGGGTTAAACATCGTGTCCAGTCGAAATTAATAACTGATATGGGATGAAAATTAAATAAATATAACCCTTTCTATTTTTCACGGTGTTACGGTAATCTTCAATTTTGTTGGCGACATTTTCTATACATTTACGGCACATACCAGTGACGTAACGTAGAGTATATAAAACCCGGTAACGCTCAGTCTTACTGGCGGAGTGTCTCATCTAACCCTAAATAAGAGCGGTCTCCTGTACTCAACGTTTGCTGTTTTCTGTCTCTGGCTTTCAGCAAACTACAGGAGGCTTTTTGTTTGACGCCGGAAACATTTACGAACAAAAAAAGCCAAGAAAATCACTCCGTCGCGTTCAGTTTCCGGCAGAAACACCGTGAATATTCCGCCGTGGTCAGCTCTGGCTGCCACGAAGAGTTAGTCTCTGTTGCTCCGGTGTTTTCATGTCGGGACTGTCGATAACTGAGCAGATTAAACTGAGCAGGGCTTATCTGCCAGATCTAACAGTGATCTGGTTAGGCTCCCACGCTCAAACACTCACAAACCCTCGATTTAAGGTTGTCCGTCTTTGTTGTTACTCGAGCTAACCCGTTGTTTGCTATCTGTCAAGTCAAGCTAGCATAGCCACCTACCCTTTTCTGCTGCTGTAGTGGACTCTCTTTAATAAAGTCACATTTAGCAGTAACCGAAGAGTCAAGTCCCTGGTGTACATCCCAGCAAAATGTCTTTACACGCCATCTTTGTGCTGAAATGAGTTTTAGTATTTTTAGATCTGCATTAAGAGGGTTTGCCTGAAAATATAACCTGTTTTCAGACTCAAATCCTGCACACCTGATCTAAATTAGACCTCAATGCACTTAAATGTCAGTAACTCTTACATTTTATTCTGTCATGTTTATCTTTGATTATAAAGACTATGCAAAGACTGAAAATCTGTGGGTGTAAACTATGAAGTGTTTGTTAAAGAACTGGATACTGGGGTCTCCAAAGCCCAAGTTTGAAATCTGAGGAGAAGATGAAACTAGGTTGGAAGACATGAAGTCCACCTCTGACAAAAGTGGAGTTAACACTTGATCTAAGGATTTCTTACATAAGTCTCATTTTTAGTAATTCAGTCAGAGTGATCTGCTTTGTGACCTGTGTATTTAGAAATCAAAGTGAAATACTTAAAATTCAGATGAGTCTATGTTTCAAAGTGATTTGTGAGGCTAAAACACAACTTCCATTCCCATTATAAGGTCATAAGGTCGGCTGGTGAAAAATAAACTACAGCTAGTTTTGCATGGGCTCACTGTTGTTTAAAAAGCAGCCTTGACTCAGTTGTCTCCACACAAAACTGGATAAATAACAAGAAAACAACACTACAGTATATTACATATGACATATTGAATTTGGACACATTCCCATGAGCTTCTCAACTGGGTGCTTAGGTTGCCAGCACCCCGATGCAGCTCCTCTTATGTCTGTAAAATGTAGTTGACGTTGGTTTGATGCCTGCATTTCTGTCCCGAGTGTGGGAGGGTAACACAGGCCTGTCAGCTCCACTATGCCCTATGCCAAACCCCCAGAGTCCAGACTATGTGGGACACTGGCTGGTGAGGTCTGCTCTAAACATCAGTCTGAATTCACACAATTATAACACTGATGTCTTCCACAGTCATGACAACTACAGTGTCACGGCTTTCTATAGTGGCAACCCATATAACCTCATAGGCTAATTATATTTGTACAAAAATGCTTCACTCCACCCTTTGATTCAATTAAGCGGTACGTCAATGCATTCATGACAACTATATTAAAACTCCAAGTGTGATTTTTGAGCTCCAGATCCACCCTCTTATGGCATCTATGAGGTAAGAGGAGAGGTTTGTACAGAATTATTAAGATCTGCAGTGCAGCTGATAAACATAGCCGGTTCATAACAGCTGGGAGGAGCACAGATTATTCTCAAAATGAACTTTTAGTTTGTAGTGTCTCCCAGTTAGTAGTCTTAAAATCACTGGCAGATCATCAGAATTATGAGATGAGAGTCATATTGTCTAGGGAGTCCACCAGACACTGACAAATTCACTTTTAAACAGTCCCAACTGAATTGTTCACAGGATAATTCCATTCTCTGTTGGATATCTTATAACCTTCCATTGCATTAAAACAGAATCTGATTGTATATAATATGCAAATTGAAATAGACTTTACTTAATAGCATGGACTTAGAAGAATACATGACAAGTAATTATAAGATTTCATCTAACATTCTCATGCCCAGAAGCAGAAATTGTGTGTTTTTTTCATCATTCATATCAGTGATCTCACGTATACTAATTAGTCAAATTAATTAAGGCTGATTAAAATTACGGTCTGCACGTCTAAAATTAAAACTCACCATTATGTAATTTTGCATATGACCTACTTAGAGCATTGATTCAGTAAAGTTCGTCCTGTCTTTTCATTCATACATGTATTTGTGATAAAACACCCTTCCAGTAATTTATTGCATGCATAATGAGAGAGGATTATCCCAGAATGCCTATGTGGTGAATCAGCAACAGCCTTGATTTGGGTTTTGCATGAGTGTTCTTCTATTTAGTAGAACACAGGGGTGGGGCCTCGGTGTGAAGATAATAGCTAAGAATAAATGATGATTTTGTTAAATTTCCCTTTGTGTGCAAAACATCCAGTCTGTATTTATGTGTGCCAGTGTTGGAATGTTCTTTATGAGTCAGAATGTGAGAAAAATGTCATTCAGTGAAAACCACCCTTGGTCACGACAACATGAGGTTTGAGCTAAATTCAGAAATATTTGAGAGAATGGGAGCAATATGGTTGACAAATAAGACCTTCAGGCACTATGATAAAACAAGAACCATTCATCTATTGTAGCCAACGAACGGGCAGATGTCTTGGATAGAAAATGACCTCTGCCCACTCCTTTAGGAGCTACCAAACCACGACGTTTAGCTGCCTTTTTCAGTAAGCGGTCAACGGACTGAGAGGACACACCCTTCCTGAGCAGAGGCTGAAGGACTTGGCTCAGACTCCTTCACATCACCCACAATAAACATGTATAGTTCATTTCAGACTGTGTGGTAGGATTACATAGCTGAGTTTAAAGCAGGAATACAATAAAACACTATGGTCTTGAGGGATTTATATATGAGACAAAAAGTGTAAATATTTGACTGAAATCTCCCTCTTCCATTATTAAATGTTAACAAAGCTGATCAGGTGGCGCCACTCTCTGCATGTATTTTGGCCTCTATAATCTGCTGACATAATATGCGGCTTCTCTTTCTCTTTCAGTGATAAATAAAAGGAAATTTAAATGACATTTATAATTTATAACATGTCTATTTTAGAAAATTGACCAAATCAAGGATCAAGACATGAGGGAGTAAACATGATGCACTGATTGCTTTTCTTCTCTTATGGTGTAACCCAATCGCTCTATTGTCTGAGATCTAACATTATTTCTGCTTTTTATTGTCTGATAAAAGGAATAAATGAGGGGACGAAAGCTGAAAATACTGAAATCATTTCCCATACCATTGCTGTTCCAAATTACAGCAGAAGTTGCTCAGTTGTTGGCAGATAACCGTTTTCATTCCTGCCACATTATTTTTCTCAAAACACGAGCGTGTTATGCTATAACACATCAAATTGCACATGACTTTTGCAAAATAAGAGTCTATTTCAAATCCACAGACAATAACATCCCATCTATGATCCAATCTCCCTCAACAATGTTATCCTCTTTCTGTCTCATTCCTCCAGCTCAAGCTTAGCTCCAAAATGTCTGAATCTGCTTCAAGCTATTTGTTAAACAAACTTCTCAGCAGGACAGGAGACAAGAGGTCAAACACTCAGGCCAGTGCTTGGTACACAAATCATTTTCTATGCAGGAGTCTGTGTTTTTACAGTCTGATTCAGATGGTGTAGATGACTCTCTCGGGGCTGAAGTAATTTGTAAAGACCGATATGAAAACAGTATGTAATGGTAGACAATGACAAGACTGATAAGAACAAATGAAGCAAAAGAAAGGAGGACACGCAAGGTTAACAGGGACAACTGACCTGTTATGTTGCAACACCTATCTGAGAACCTCCTGCGCAGTATACTGTTTCAACTGCACATTTCCATCTGCAGAAAAAGCTCTTCTGGATAACATGACTTTCTGAAGGTGTTTTAACAGTGCTGCTAAATTTCATCAGCTGATAAACAAGATAACATGAAATGAAGCGAGAAAAGCTCTGACTTACATTTAATATTGCAGACCACTACTTACAGATGTTGATTCAAGTGATAAATCACAGATGGGAGTTGAGAACTGGAAATATATTAGGCTGTTTCAATCAGCACACCTCCAAAACACACACACTTTTTTTTTTTTTTTTTTTTTTTTTTTTACAGTATCAATAAATACAAAACAGCTGATAAATCGAAGTCTACTTTCTAAGAGTATAAACCTCCAAAGTTTGTGCAAGACTCTTGCTGGGAGGCAAGAAGAAAAACAAAGTCTAAATCTAATTTTAAACCTGAGACGGGCTGTTTGCGGGATGTTGTTTAGACTCAGTCGCATGCTTGTGGAAAAGGGTATTTTTATTGTACAATTTATGGTAAACTAGGTCATTCACTTTTGTACATAAAACAAAAAGGGCATGGCATGCTCATTTGCTGCTCCATAAAGATTCCTACTAAAATTCTGTGGCTTACAGCAAGTTAAAATAGAAATAGTTGCACATGTAGCAGCGCCGTTTAAATTCATTAATAAAAAACTTAACTGGTCTTCCAGCTTTAGGGAAATTGCATGCAAAGGTTGATTCTCCACTGTATCAAAGCATTCCATAAACATAATCAGCTGCAAAAATTATTGCACCTGTAATATCAACCAGAGAGGATGCAGTAAGTGTCAGCTCTGTTGGAAAGATTAGTGTTAATGAAGGAACATGCAAACAGGCAGTAGCAGATGAGAAACTCACCTGTTTTTTGGGCCCAAACACTTGCAAGCTCTGTTTGGGAGAGACAGATAAGTAGCATCATCAAACGTAAAAACATGTTTGGCTGCAAAAGACAAAAAATAATTCATAAGCTGCCCAGTCTCAGCTCTCTCTTCCTCCTTTTCCTCTCTTTGCAATAACTCTAAATCCCTCTTCCTGCCTCCTCTGATTCTCGGTCTCTCCACTCGCCACCCTGTTTCTAACTACACCCTTTCTCTCCTCCTCAGTGCTGTTCGTTCGTTGCCATGGCGATTACAAAGACACATGGATCAGCTGAGGAGGCTGTGGAGCCAAGAGGAGAAAGTCAACTCTGCACACATTAAATCCATTTAAAGTATTGTAGTTGCAATTTCTAAAAAAAAAAAAAAAAAAAAAGAACATATTCCTATTATTCTGTGGAACTGCAGCTAAAATCCCGCTTTCATAATTTTGAGCGATAAAAGTAAAAATAGGACCATCAAGTCTTACCAAGAAGCAGCTGTATGGCGCCTCCCTCCGTCCAAACCAGCACTGTGAAGTATGACATCTGAGATTAGACATGGAGATCATGATGCTAACAATGCCAGGCCTTCAAATCAGAGTCAGTCAATGTTACACATCTCACGTCAGGTCTGTATATGACTTTTCAAAACACTGTGTCTGTACTCTAAAATCAACATCCTTCTGCGGCCTGTGTGGAACAAAAGTGTATTTGTTGCAGTTTAATTTCCAGCAGTTGATGTAAAAGCCTGGTTTTTATGGCACGTAAAAAACTGACAGAAGACGAGGTTTACAAGCTCTGTGGCCGACTCCACCACCTCTCAAAGTCTCCACTTTGATCATTACTATCTGCTCTGAGTGCAAACATGGAATCCTTGGCAGGGAAAATGGTAGCTGAGCCTTGAGAGGATTCACAGATGGAAAGGTAATCAGTACCCAGTCGTGTACCAGCAGCCAATAGTGTCGACAGCAGCAGGTGTGAATGTTCAGACAGAAATGTCACACTAATTTTATGTTCAAAATAAACTGTAAATACGGCATTTTTCATTGAAGATATAGAAGTGAACACATGCCACAAACCCATGTTGAATGTTTTGGTTAAACACACCCAAAACCACTGGAGCGATATGGCAGTCATGCCTTTATTTAACATTAAAGGTCCAAGATGTAAGCTATGGGAGGATCTATCTGTAGAAATGGAATATAATATTGATAACTATGTCTTCATTAGTATATACTGTATACTATATACTGTATATATTAAAATAAGGATCATGTTCGTTATCTTAGAGTGACCTGGTTTTATCTACAGAAGGAGCAGGTCACCTTTCACAAGAGCTATGTTTCTACAAGATCTTAGACCAGACTACATCTTCTTCTGTTTTGTAAAGGTGAACTCACTTTGTTATCCCCATAAGGAATTTTGGTCTCCATATTTTACCCATCCTATACTATTACACACAACACCTAGCATTAGCATTAGCACATGAGCTACCATTGAAGGTGCCTGAGGACCAACTCCAGATCTTCATCAGCACCGTGGTCAGAGGCACCAACAGGAGAATTAACCTATATGTACCTGTTTTTAGTGGTGGGGGAAACCTGTTTGGCATGGAGTGAACAGGCAGACTTAAAACAGAAAGGCTCCAGATAGATGTGGAATCAAACCTTCAACCTTCCAGCTAAAACAGTGTGTGGCATCCAATGTGAATTTGCCATTGTCTATGTTTTAGTGTAGAGGTAGACTGATATATAGATTTTTTTCAATATCGGCCATCGGCTTTAATTTTTTTTTTTCGAAAGCCGATATTTGATCAGTAGTAAAAATGTTATATTTGGTCAGGCACCTGTGTGGGCAGCACTTGAAGTTCAATAAATGTTAAAAGAGTACTATGTGTATTAATAATTTCATTTATATTGCTGCATAAAAATCTTAATTATCTGAGTGTTTCAATTGTATTTTATGGTCAATGTGGTTAAAAAAAAATGGCTTTAAATATCAGCCTCAAAAATTGGCTGTAGATAGCGACCATCGACTGACCAAATTTTAAAAAAAATCAGCATCAGCCTCAGAAAAACCCATATCGGTCGACCTCTATTTTAGTGTTGTCCTGAGTTAATATCAACTTAACTAAAAAAGCCTTGGTTTTAATGAAGGATTTTTGCATTTCTTTTTTCCTGGCCTCTATAGGGGAAGATTTAAGTGGGTGTTCAGTTGATTGCAAATTCCCTCCTATATCACTAAAGCCCACACACTGAACTTTTTCTTTTTTCTTCCTATTTTTGCTGAGGAGAAGGATTAGTAGGACCAATTAAAAGACTATATTTATATCTAATATCAATACGAATTTTACAAAAAATCCCAACTGCTCATAACTTGTGTGCCCATAACTCCAAGATATTCTGAAAGATACCCTTTAAGTCTCTATAAAATTTCAGAATTGTCATTGCAATGTACATGTCAAATGTGAAGTATGGCAACTTAATTTTAATTAGATTAGATTCAACTTTATTGCCATTACACATGTACAAGGCAACGAAATGCAGTTAGCATCTAAATATAAGTGCAATAAGCAGAAAGTGCAGAATATACAGTATCTACAATATTTAAATGATGAGGCAGTACTACAGACATATAAATAGATAGATGTGGAAGTACTATGGACAGACAAATGGTACAATTTTTGAGCTTGTTGGTACAAAATGAAAACTTGCTCTTTTCTGGCTGTTCTTTACCCACATAATATGTTTGTACCTGCAAAATCACCCCAGTTCTTTTAGACTGATAATTATATCATATATAATTTTAACTTTTTCCAATATTGTGCAACCCCATGGCCTCTGCAATCATCTGGGACAATTTATGGTGCATGCATAGTCATATGATGCACTGAATCTTTACTTTTAAGATACAATATCACAGTCTGAGCTTTAATTATCATGCAGGTTTTTCCCCACTGTGTCAGAAAATAGTCCTTGTGATGCTTTGTTTGCCCAGATTGCAAAGGTATAATAGTATTTGGGCACTTTATTCCCTGATTGTGAGGTTCAGCAGACGGTCAGTACAAAGAGGTGATCATGGAAGTGAAGATGATTTGTTGCAAACATTTCAGCCAGTAGATGTCACTGAAGTTTAGAGTTTAGAGTGCTCTGTAATCAGTGCCCCCATACAGAAGCTATAATAAACACAGGTGTATATTATCAGGTTTTATGATAGCTACATTTCATTTAGCTGCTGCAGTTTTTGGCTCCTTGTGTGAATGTTAGTGCGGAAATAAGAGCTATTGTTATCAATAACACCTGTGCCTTTCCCTCACACATCATCACCACATTTAAGCTGAATACAGTAGATACCATATGTTCAAAACCTATCCAATCACTGTATAGATATTGCAAGATGGAGCTCAGATGTGACTGCAGATGCACAGTTTCAAATAAATGTCTCCTAGTTTCTGAAATAAATAAGTAAGATTTACTGCATTGCTCAAGATCAGACAAAAAACACCATTAAACATGAAACAAAAACGTCCCAGGGGATCTTGACAGGAACATAAAGAAAGAAGGCTTATGATAATACACAGCACTTTATCTTGCATTTTTGGAAACGTTATGTGAAATGACTTGACCAAAAACCTAAAGAAGGCCAGACATTCAGTGTAAACATCCTGAGGGGACATCTGCTCAGCTGGAACATGTTAAGTTGATTAAAAAGCCTGGAAGCAGTAAGAATGACTCATATCATGCTGCCTTATAGAGCTTTCAAGTCTTGGCCTGCTCACATTTATTCTGTCTTTGTAACATCCTTCGTAATATTGTTTGAATGTAGGCAGTTTACTTAACAATAAATCAATAAATGATGTTGAATAATGTAAATGCAAACTATGAGAGAAAATGTAAAAATTAGCAAAGTCAAACAATCACGTTGCCAACTTACATTAACAGTCTATGTGTTAATATGGCTCTAAATCTAAAAAACAGAAAAAGAAATCATTTGATTAAAATCAGACTTTTTTCATTACTCTTAATGTAAACTGAAATGTCATTTAGAACAAAACAGTCTCCCCAAATATGTGTTCCACTGCCTGAATAATTATTTTTGCAGTCTTTAGTTATGTATGTAAACATAGTTACTTTGGTATAATGTTAATTTAGTTCATTTTCAAAAGAATCAGGGACATTAAACTGTGATGCCCACTCAGTTCAACATTAAATTCATAATAGTTATGTGTGTGTTTTTTAACCATCTTTTAGAAAACTCTATCCTTCTTGTGTTTTAATTCTATTAAATACAATCTAACCTTTCTTCTTTAAAAAAATTACATTTTATGTAACTTCTTAGGTCAGGACACTCTTGGAAAAGAGATTTTTAATCTCAATGAGTCTTTTGTCCTGGTTAAATAAAGTTTAGTAAATAAATCAAAATTAAAAAACACATCTTTCCTTTCATCTATCTATCTATCTATCTATCTATCTATCTATCTATCTATCTATCTATCTATCTATCTATCTATCTATCTATCTATCTATATTAAATTGAATTCACATATTTGTATATTAAATTAAGCTATAAAGAACTTATTCCTGCTATAGTTTTGGTAATAGACTGTATTCAGCATATTGAAGTTAGAATAGAAAACTGCTCTATTAGAGTCAATAATAAAACTGGAAAAAATACAAGTAAAGTAATATTGAAGTAAATAAATAAATAAAGTAGTAGAAATAGTGAAGTACAGCTTTTATACTGTCCACAATGGGCTCATGTCTGCCCCCTAATGGCCAGAATTATGTTTTATTCTACCAAATACAAGTTAAAACCGGTGTTCGTTAGCAAAATATGGCAGCATAACTGTCATAAAAAAGAAATTTATACTAAACATAAACAACACATCGACCTATTGTATAATTGAATATCTATAATAGCTACATAGCAAAATCGTAGGGGGGTATAGCTCAGTGGTAGAGCATTTGACTGCAGATCAAGAGGTCTCCGGTTCAAATCCGGATGCCCCCTCAGGAAGCTTTTCTTCCTTCTTTTGAAACGTGTCTTTATACTGATTTAACATGCTATTATTTTTTATATAATGTTAACTCTTTCCCCGCCATTGACGAGATATTCCGTCAATTGCTTCCCAACGCTTCCCCGCCAATGACGAGATTTTCCGTCAATCCGTGTTTTCACTGTTATACTGTAGTTGGAGGTGTTGTGGATCATGTGAATTACTTTCCTTAGTCCAAAAACAAACAATTAAGCAACTTTTTCGGAAAAATGACGGGCCGGGTTTAACGTTTTTGCACTGGAGTCTCCGTATCCCATGGCAACGCATCCAGCGGCAGTCACTGAATGAGGAAATGAAGACTGCAGGAACCGCGCGCAGTTTCAAAAGCCTTAAAGATGATTATGGAGACAGAGTCTGACAATTCAATATATGATGGAGCTACAGAAGAACCATTTAGAGACAGGAACGGAGAAACAGAAGGTGAGGGAGACGGACACGGAACACGGGAAACACGGAGCGGCTCAGGTCCGACACGGAGGTGCGGGTGGGGGGGGGCGGGGGCACAGAGCGACACGGAGAAAATGACAGACAGGAGGAAGAGAAAAGAGACATTTGTAGAGGACATTCAAGGAGAAGACAGACATACAGACATGGGACAAGACAAAGGACAGCTAGTCTGCATCTGTTAGAGTGAGTTCAGATTCAGACTGAGGACACAGAACATATTCAGCTGTAGAATGTCAGCAGGACACAGGGAAGACACTGTTGGATTTGGCTTTAGTATGAAATAAATAAATACATATATTCATACAGAGATAAATAACTAGATGTCCATAGAATTATTTACAGATCAAACACAGCAGCTGGTCCAACAGGAGGACCTGGTGCAGCCAAAGGCCAGAAATCTACAGTATTTAGTGCATTTGTTTCTTTTTTTCTTGAAAATGAGGAATATTGAGGTGTTTATATCCAAAAGCTAAACTACTATGTGTTAGACTTATAACTGATGTATGTAAATGTGCAAAGTTTAGAAGGAACCTGGTGCTTTACAAGATGTTCGGTCTAAAGTTTGGTGTGGATTCCCCTAACATTTTGTGGAATGATGGGATATCTTAGAGCTGTTTGTTACTATTATTGCTGTTATTATTATTTTATTTTGTGATTTTGAAGACAGCGTTACTGTTGGTAAATAAGAAAGAGTCAAAAATGTAAATAGGAAATCAGTTTTCTCTTGAAAATCAATATCTTTGAAAAAAATGCAATTTTCTCAGCTTTTTGCTCAAAATTCATTTTTTTTCCTGAAAATGACCAATATTCAAATGTTTATATCTCACGAACGAATAGAGATAGAATAAAATAGTTTTTTGTGTTTGAAAGTTGAAGTTCTGTTCTTTCTTTTGATGTATTCAGTGTTCACATACTCCTAACACAACATTTTCAGTGAGCCTCCAAAGATTAGTGAAAATGACCAAAACGGCTGGCGCTGGCTACCAACTCACTGGAAAATGCTCTGGCGGGGAAAGAGTTAATATCTTTGTTAAAATCAAAACAATATTTAATGTTTGAAAAACGGAGTGTATCACAGTGTCTCAAATAGCTTTTACATTTTCTTTAGTGACTGTTCATGATTTTTTTTTTGCCTTTAAGACGGAAAATTCTAACCTCGTCCCAGTCTTGGGGTCTGAGGAGACACCAGAATCTGAGATATTAAATGGAACCCTGTGGCAGAGATGACCCAGCTCCCAGAATAATTAGCTATTTAGTGAAAACTGCTGATTCTATAATAATTACATGACTTATCTGGTGATTTTTAACATCTTATCCATGGACTAGTAAATTAAGACGCCGTCTAATTAGATCTAACTTTAATTAATTGATTTGTTTTTCTGATTGTTCGGGGTGTTACGACAGGTGAGGCCCATTTTCGGCACCCATATAGTGATCCGGGAACAAAACGCACACATATAGGCCTACTTTGTATCTCTGTCTTCTTTAAATCATCAAAACCAAAGATAAAAAAAATAAGCAAACTCACCAAACATGTAGTAGTGTCTCATCAAGGCTAAGAAATTTAGTCGTCTGCGCGTTTGTGTCAGGGAACAGTTTCGATTGGCTCACAGTAACACACGTGACACACGCACTCTTTCTGTAGTTTGCCTCTTGGTAGCTGTTAGTTATAATGTTTTCATGAATGTAGCGGCTATTTGTCATCAAAATTAAATCAACTTAAATGTGACTCAACTTAAGACTTTAACAGAACTCAAATAACCACTAGATGCACCATGGGTTTGTGGTTTACGCAGTCAAAAATACAATGTCCATAACATAGGTGTAGTTCAAGTGGTTTGTTTTCAAGATTTTGCAGGCAAACAACAACTAAGGCCTGTTGTGCTGTTTCTCCTGCTCATCCTGTTTGATCGTCTGGTAAAAAAAAACATGAGCCTACCCAGGTGCATGCTGGTCTAACTTTGTGCTCCCTATTTATACCAGGGTGCCCACGGTCTAAACCAATAAGAAAACACAAAACAAAAAGGTGCTAAATACCAAAGAATGAAAACAATAACCATAAAAATAAAAAAAAATATATTCTAAATATTAAACAAACAAAAAATAAAAAATCAGCAAAAAATACTAAGTTAATAAACAAAAAAGGTAAATTAACTTTAAACAAAAAAACTAAACCCACAAATAGCTCCTACAATGAATGCTTCAACTTTTATTTTAGTTTCCAATCTTTTATCTTTAGTCCTGGAACATTTGATGTCATTATGTTAAAGAGTGTGTGGAAAACAGCTACAAAAGAAATCAACACCTGCTGCACACTTTCAGTACTCAATAAACATTTATTTAAAAGTACATCATACAACCTTTTAAATATAACATGGAGTCTTTAGCAGCTAGCTTATTTTCCTTTTGAGGACATTACTGTAATATACAGTAATAGCAAATAGTTAAGTGCTTGTTTGTAAAAAAGAAATTACTTGGTGTTTACTTTGGTATGTCAAAGATCTTGTTCACTTGCATAAAATATAATCTTAAATATCATACCACAGGATTTACACACAATAAAGAATAAAGCAACTGAAGATAAGAATCACCCATCAAAGATCAGGACTAAATGACTAGCATTTTTACCCGTAAAATGTAATTAGTTTTCATGTCTTCCCAAGGTGTGCTATTACTAATCTGTTGTTCATTTACTGCAATTTCCTTACAAACTACCGCAACTTTCCAATTAAATTAAGTGAAGATGTTGATTTCATTTGACAATCAACAATAAAAAGCCTACAGTGTGGTATTTCTGGTCTGGAAAACTCTATTTGAGTAAACAGAGTCACTCCAGGAAACATATTGCACATATGCCGCGTCATAACTATGCATATTCATAATCTCAGCAGAGATAATCTGAATTTGTCAACAGATTTCACAGTTTCAACCAGCCAGACAGATTATGTCCTTCAATGAAACAAAAATCACCATCCAGTGTCCAAACATGTTCATCTCAGTCTCCATGTCGCTGTGTAAAAAAAGTCTGATGGGCCTCAGATTCTTCATGTCAAACAACCCTGTGTTGCCCAAAACACTGTCAGATCCTGGCCCTGTGGTCTCTATAGTGCCTGAACGCTGGCTCAGTTTAAGGAAATGCGATCCACTGGATTAGTTTTAGTTCGCCACAACCCGTGATCTCATCCAATCCAGACTGGCAGGTAGACTGGAGAGACAGAGAGAAAAAACAACATGAAACATTACTTGTTTTCTTGAGCTGAATCAGTAAGATCTTGACTCATACACGTGACAGTGATGGGATTATATCAGGACTCACCCTTCTCCCGTTAAGGCACAGCAGGCCTGAACATGCCAGGAGTGTGTGGTGATGGCATCGAGTGTGAGGCACTGCGATATCTCAGCCGCCGTCATGGAACCCTTGACGTCTTGTTTGTTGGCTAGAACCAGAACAGCCGCATTCTTCAGGTCCTGTGTCCAATGAAGACAGTATTTCTAAATATTGGCACTTTTTCTGACATCAGTATAAGGTTAGACAGCAGAAATATTTCCCATAAATAGCAGAAAAATCTCCCTGAATCAAAATTGAGAACAAAGAACTGCAGTCTCAGCGGAATGTTTCATCACATGTCAACAAGCTGACTCAGACGTATGTTGAAACTACACTGGTGTTACGTCGGCAGTGGAACGTAAACACCAACCACAGACAGTTTCACTGGAACAAAGAGTTTGATTTTGCAATTTATGTATCTTGTAATTTCTCCATTGAATTTTTTTTAATATCCTCCTGAGACCCAGCAATGCATTTTTGTCCTCTGCGGGGGACAAGAGTTTCACAGTTTTACTTAGAGAAAAAAAAAAAGAAATACAGTGTCTACTATAAAGGAAATTCTATAAAAAACAAACAAAAAAAATGTATCTGAAAAACTGTTGCATTATGCTGTTTCCAATCAAGGCATTTATTTAATGTAAAAAAGCCCAAACTTTTACTTTCCTGGGTCTCAGGAGGATATGTTAACTTTCTCAGTAAAGCATTTAAATAACAACATAAAGACCAGCTATAGTCTTGTCAATAAAGGATATTTTTGTATTATAAAGCTGATAATTGTCAAATTTTGATATAAAACAATTATACTATGCTACTACTTTGTGTATTATTTCTTTGTTTGTTGTCTGATGTAAGAGATTAACAACCTACGTAATTTTTATGAAAAAAATTCCAATTTCTGCAAAAATAACACACATTATATCACATTATATCCCTTATCAACATGTGACATTTGTTGTTTGTACCTCATGTGCAAGCATTCGATGCAGTTCTTCTTTTGTGAGACTTAGTCGCTCCCGGTCTGTGCTGTCCACAACCAGAATGACAATCTGAAAAAGCCACAGCACAACACATATCACACATACTGCTCAATAAATCAATAGAGCGCAGACATCTCACGTTATCAACAGTGGTGTTATCAGTGACTTTTGTAATGACATGATGGAGCACAAAAAGTCCACTACAGACCTATATATTGCATGAACACTTATGTAAGTGTGCTAAGAAACAACATGAGGGGCCAAGTTTGATAAAAAGGAGGCAATACAGGTTAAAACACAATACAGGTTAAAACACAATGTGGGTTAAAACACAATATAGGTTAAAACACAATATGGGTTAACACACAATGGTTCCTTCAACACTGACCTACAAAACTACACTGTCTTTTCATGTGTATTCTCACTTTTCATATGGCCTGTTTTCAGTGTTACAGATATTTTCACTTCCTTCCTCCACTCACCTCTGTGTGGCAGTAGTATGAATACCAGGTCGCTCGAAGACTCTCCTGGCCTCCGATATCCCACACCAAAAAGTGAGTATTTCGCACACTGATATCCTCAACGTTGCTGCCAATGGTCGGCGACGTGTGGACGGCCTCCTTGGTCAGACTGGACACAACAAAGAGGGGAAGACACTATTTTTAGTCACATGCAAAGCTGATTTAATTCCCGACTAGATAAAACATGTCGAAAAATCACTTACAATTGGTAGAGAATGGTTGTCTTTCCTGCATTGTCCAAGCCCACGAGGATGACTTTGTGCTCTGTAGGAAAGTTGTAGAAGTTAAATGAATCATCAATGAACTTAAACTGAATAATTTGTTTGAATTCCAGCATCAGAAGACAAATGTAGTCAGATAACAACAGGGAAGAATATCATCATGATATAATACAAGGGTGCCAAAGTCATTTTAGTTCAGGGGCCACACACAGATAATATGATCTCAAACAGAAAGTAAAATTACATGACAAAAATGTGTGCATACAGTAGTATCCCTTCAAAAATGTGAATAACATGAACAACCACAAACAATCTGAAATTTCTGAAGAAAAATTAGTGCAATTGTAACAATATTATGCCGCATCTTATCATTTACATGTGCATTACAACTAACAGATCACAGTGGATCTACAAATGCACAAAACCTTTAGTAACAGGCATAATATTATTAAAATTGGACCTACTTCTCTTTAGAAATTTCAGTTGTTCATGTTCATTTAAAAAAAAAAAAGTTTGTAAATGTAAACATATTCATGAAATTGTCCTTTTTTACACAAAGAAAGACAACATTTTGGAGTTGTCATAGGTTATTGTTTTATTTTACTGGTCTGACCCACTTGAGATCACATCGTTCTGTATTTTACCCTTGAACTAAAATGATTTGAACACCCTTGATGATTAATATCTTCTGTGTAATTTTGGCATTTCACAAATTCATCCCATGGGACCTATTTGTACTCTTTCATGGCCCAGAGGTTTGACACCCCTGATGTAATAATGAATAACAAACAGCTCATATTCCACCTGATATTCCAGGTTTGACTCCTGGCCAATAAAACCAGTCCAAAATATGGGTTAAAAGGAATTTAATCCACTGAACTACATAGAGCACAACAGGTAGGGTTTATATGTGACGTGGTAATACAGTCACTTTACATTTAGTTACACATGATTATAATACACATACATTTTGTGATCTATATGTTCAAAGATCGATGTATTGATAAATCTTAAAAACAACAGTATGAAGTGTATCCTCACCTCTGTCCCCGAACACAGCCAACATCTTTGTCAGAAGGAGTCCCATGGTCAACAGGTGTGTGAGTAAATGAATGAAAACAACAGAATTAATCCAGAGAAAAACCCTCGACTGACTTCATTCGCAGTAGGTTTGTGTTGTTCCTCGCAGCTCCGGCTTCCACTGTGTTGAAAATACAGGTATCGCTGTCAGTCTGTACTTCAGCTGATGATGGGAGGAGTTTCACTGAAACACGTCGGGATTTTTCAGTCGAATGAGTCACGGACAAAAGAGCGTAGTAATGCTGCATTCACGTGTTGTGGGAAATATGGCCGTTGTACAGTTTTGGGTGAAAATCTGATATTGTATGAATTAATGAGAGAATAGGTTTTACTGAGAAGGAATGTTTGTCTCAGAGCCACTTCAAAAAACTATCTGCACGTTACATTCTCTCTTTCTCTCTCTCTCTCTCTTTTTTTTTTTTTTAGCTTCTTTCTAGTGGAAGATGTATAAATCTATTGTAGCCTACATAAATCAATATATACAGTATGTGTAATAAAACTTTATCATATACAATGAAACATCAGTTAACCATCACTTTTGTCATTTCTTTTACAATGCATCTTATTAAAGTGTATAAGATTTAGCACATTTAATTTCTAAAATAATTGTAGACCGGTGTAATGGTAATATAAATTACATGTACAAACCCAGATATTATAGATTATCGGGGTGATAAACACTAGAACAGGGGTGTCAAACTCATTTTAGTTCAGGGGCCACATTCAGCTAAATTTGATCTGTAGTGGGCCAAATCAGTAAAATAATAACATAATAATATGTCAACTCCAAACTTTTTTCTATGTTTTAGAGCGAAAAAAGTAAATTTCCATTATGAGATGGTTTACATCTACAAACTATCCTTTCAAACAATGTGAATAACATGAACAAACTGAAAAAAATGTGTAATTTTAACAGTATTCTGCCTCAGTTTATCATTTCCGCATGTACATTATAACTTACAGATCATAGTGGATCTACAAAGACACAAAACATTTAGTATCAGGCAGAATCTTGTTAAAATTGTTCTTACTTCTCTTAAGATATTTCATGTTATTCATATTTGTTCAGGTTATTCACATTTTTTTGCAAAATTAAGCTTTGTTTTAGTGTAAATACATTAACATATTTACAAAGAGAAACATTTGGAGTTGTCATTATTTTTATGTTATTATGATAGTATTTACTGAATCCTGCCCACTTGAGACTGAATTGGTCTGAATATGCAGCCCGAAATGAAAGGATTGTTAATATCTCAGTGTAATTTTTGCATTACACAAATTCATCCCAAGGGCCGGACTGGACCTTTTGGTGGGCCGGATTTGGCCCCCGGACTGCATGTTTGACACCTGTGCACTAGAAAGACAGCTTAAGTTATGTCCTAATGTTTTGAGAGGACTTAGAGGTCTGAAGGGGTTTTCGTTTACATTTTACTTTACTACATTTCTTTGTTTTAGCTGATTTATTTGCTCATTATGCTATTTTAAAGGTTGCAGTTATGCCTAATGTTCAGTTTTTTTCACTGATTTGCTGATCACTTTTATCACTTTTATTCAGCAGCTTGAGTATCGACATAACGATATTTCAGTAAAACTAAACAAAAGTCCATAAACAAGTAATCACAAAATGCAACGTTTCACGTGTGTTTAGTGGAATGACATGTTTAGTAGAATGTTGTGGAATATTGTGTTTTCTGAAATGTTATCCTATTTTGACCCTCAAGGCCACCACAATATTGTGTATTTTACTCCATTATATAACCACTGGCTGATTATATATGTATATAGCTACAGAGAGCCATAAAGGGATAAATACATAAATTAAAAAAATAAATAACTATAAAATGAAAGGAAAGCACCCATATATACAATGGATAAGTCTCTCTCTCTCTCTCTCTCTCTCTCTCTTTCTCTCTCTCTCTCTCTCTCTCTCTCTCTCTCTCTCTCTCTCTCTCTCTCTCTCTCTCTTACAGGGAAACACAAAACTGCTGACTATCAATGTTTTCCATGTAAATCTCTTTGAAAACCCGATTTCGGAGCTCGCAAGTGAGAATACTGGGAGCTCCTGAATGCACCACACGAGCGGGTGTTTCGTTATGTCACACCAACGACCGGAGTGGAACGATGACGCAACACATGACACACATGTCCCTTCCATTTATGGAAAAGGAAGTAACACAGTAGTTCCTCCTTTTTTTTTTTTTCTTTTTTTTTTTCTAATGCCTGCCTCAGGGAACATTAAGGAAACATAAAAACAAATGAAAGCAGAACCTTGTGAACCAGGAATCCCCTTGAATTTCCATCGGTGTGTTCTGGTATTTTCCAGGTACTTACCACATAAATATACTGTATAACCATGTACTGATAAAGGGATCATTACCTGTAAAGGGTGTGATGTTTTTCAGGTTGATAGCAAAAGTAACTTGTATATTATTAACCCTTTCATGCATGAATTATGAGAACCTTGGTCAAGACTTTTTTGTGTGTTTTTATTCCTCTTTAGGCATGAATAAACAATGTGATTGACATTTTTTTAATAAACCTATTTTTCTTGGAGATACAAACATATCCTCTCATTTGCACACCATGTGTTTAATTTTTGAAGCAAAGAAACATTTATTTAAAACGCAATATCAGTCAGTGATACATGTGAAAACTATGGAATAAAAACATTTTTAATGCAGCTAAACTGATGTTTTCTCACATTCTATCATGTTTGCAATTTTTATTAGCAATTGATTTACACTCGAACGTGTTAGTGCAGATCAGGTTTATCAAGAACAGCATAGTTACAGTAATGGTATGAATTGCAGTGTTTGGGATGGTGCATAAGCGTCCACTGTGTTGGCTGATATGGAACTAAAACAACAAAACCCATGAATATACAAGAGAACAGCTGGAGAAGAACTGCCCACTGTAGTGACCACTATGCATGAAAGGGTTAATTAAAATATCTTCCTTTCTTAATTCTCCTCTGTTAATACAAGCTTAAATAGAGTTTTTCCACCCTGGTTGCACTCACAGCATTTGTTGTGTTATCTCTGGTTTCTTTCAAAGGTTAAGATTGCTTTTGATAACCTTTGAACAACTTGGTAAAAACAAACCTTCACAGCACGTTCTGTCCCAGTGTCCCAAAAACTGCTGTAGAAACAACAGTTTTTTCCCCCTAATAATCAGCATTTTGAACCCATATTCTAAATTTACTCAAATGATATCATGGGCATGCTATAGAAGTTTTGATTGTTTTTACATATTTCAGTTTAGCCTATCTTTTTATTCCACATTTTATCTTTTTGTGCAGGCATGTTGGTGTTTTTAGGAATTTTACTGTTATTTATACATTTACTCCCTTAAAATACTCAAAAGACCTTAACAACAGGCCCGGACTGGCTAATCGGGAGGACCGGGACAATTCCCGGTGGGCCGGTATAATATTTGGGCCGCAGTTCACTTTAAATATGTATTTAATATTTTATTTATTTATTTTTTGGGGGCCGGTGTTCAGTCATAGCACTGAGTTGACCACGTAATCTGCAGCTGCTGTTCCTGGGCCCCACCCCCTCTAAAAGTAAACTGTTTGTTTTCTTCCTGTTTTTTTTTTGCGGACACCGTGACCTGGCGTAACATCTCCTTGCATACGGTTAGTAGCTCTATACTGTAGCTGTGGAGCTTTTACGATCTGTGCTCTGTAGGCTATGTCGATGGTCAGCTGTGTTTGCTGTTTGAAACATGGATAATAGAAAGAGCAAGGGTGGTGTGGAGAAGGCAAGAATTAAAAAGAGGAAAGCTCTGGAAGCAAACGCAGCCAAATGTGACAAAATCTGCAACTTTTTCACAAAAACGACTTCCCGGTTGGAAACAACTAATAAGGACGATGAACCGGGTAAACCACCTTTCAAGTTAGTTAATTATCGAGTCAGTGAATTGTGTGGCATTGTGACGTGGAACATAACGTTATGTCATTTAAATAATAGTATGATGCGACGCCACGAAAGTGGGAAACTTTGTCTTGTAGCTTCTCAGATTCAGAAACCAGATCCAGCACCTGCCATGAGCCCACAAGTCCAGAGTGGGCAGGTAGGACTGCTCAGAGAGGGAAGAGGATTAGAAGAAATAGGCTCCAATGAAGAGTATGGTGTAGGCCTGTTCAGTATGAAAGGTGCTCTGAGATGCTCCAGGATTCAGCACTACATGAATGAAACTGACACCAAGGCTTTGAAAATAGAAGATTTGTGCTGACAATTATGAGCATTTTTAAACTGTGCTTTAGTGTCAGAAGCAGAGCCAGGAGCCAGTAGTGATGAGGGGATTGTTCCTGTCAGTATGGAAGGAAAAGGTGAGCTGTTGGAACAGACTGTGTGAACAAGCATCAGTTCCCGTAAAACCACTTTCTAGACCCAAACCATAGTCCTGACCTATTTTAATTTTTATTATTAAAAGTGAGACAGTAAATACACAAAGCCCACAACTGAAAGGCAATAGTATAAAGTCATATTAAATAAGCCTGCATATTTAGCCAGTGTAAAGATCTGAACTGGTTCAGTAAGTCAAAATGTCTGTAGATATTATTTTTTATTGTGATCCAGGTGCAGGCGAGTCTAGAGAAACTGGAGGAAGTGTGAAAGGGAGAGCAGAGTCTGCTGATGACAGAGGAGCAGCTCAGCAGCACAGCCCTGAACCACAAGGCACAAATGACACAGATGAAGAGGAGTCTGTTGTTAGCTTTGATTGCTTTGCTCACCCTCAGTCACAGGATACACATATTTTTTTCTTATCATCCTCATCAAACCCCTAATATCACTGTACCAAAAGTTTTCAATAGCATCGATGGAACAAACCGCAAGTAAGTTGTGATGGAAATCTTTTGTTGCAGAGGATACCAAAATAATAGTTATTAGAAAGTGCAGCAAGCTTAATTTATTTATTTATTTTTTTAATTTTTAATATTTTTATACTTTAATTTCATTTCAAACATTTTAAAGGTTTGAAAAATGTTAACACTTATAAGAAAAAAAAATACAGATTTTGTTATTGTTGTGTTGTGAGGAATAATAATGTTGGAGATGTCAATGTGCACTCACTGTTGAAATAAATCCAATTTGTGAAGCAACCTTTACTTGCGCTGAATTGGAAATATTTTAGAAAATACACTGAATTAGAAGGATTTGCAGAACAGTGTGTAGACCTAACATGTAAGGTTAGAATTGCATGATTTTAATAATAATCGGTCGTGATCTAAAGTGGGCCGGTCTGAGGTATGAAACTCCAGGGCTGAAAATGAGTCTCAGTCCGGCCCTGCTTAACAACCACTAGCAACAAAAAGCATCTACTGATCTAAAATGTTTAATAACTATTAAACCACTAATCCTATCAATTTAACCCATTTGGACGTTCAGAGGTTCCATAGTGAATGTGGAAAAACTGTAATCTTCTGCAACATTGATTTTCTAGTAAAACCAATAGTTTGACAAAAGACTGTAGTGGATGTAGATGTTTAGTTTTATGTTTAGTCACTTATTTCTTCAGTTTTCTCTGTTTTGATATACTAACCTGTGAATTTACTCTGAGTTTTAATTAACATCTACATGATGAGTAAATTAAATATGAGAAAATACATGATATTAACCAAAAAATGCGAAATGAAGAGGATAATATAGTAATAACAAATGTTAAATGTAGGGAAAAAAGCATTTCAAAGTCACCGTAAAGGTAGTACTACATCTTAAAGGGTCATTTTAAGTCTTCAGATGGAAACTTGTTGCTTGTGACACTTCCTCCATCGCTGTCAGAGCAGTTGCAGATGATGAGATAACAAAACAGAACTGAACATGCAAAATAAAACCACATCCTGAGAACAGTTTGATCATTTACCCGAGTCTTTTTCTATTCACGTTTCCGCCAAAGACTGAAAGCCTTGGTAGGTGTGATCACATGTGCTGTAATATGAGTATGCTACTGTATCAGAACAATGTAGAGCTGTAACACCTTTTTGACCTTTTTCTGAGTAATGATCTCAATCTATGTTTCCAAGGAAGTAAACAATGTTAGTATTGTTTGTTTCCAGGTGTAGAGTCGGTCCTGCCCTGCATCTTGACTGAACAGGCTCTACAGGCAGCTGGTGTGAAGAAAAGTTTGTATTGTTTAGTTTTTGACAAAGAAACTGTGCTCCCAGGGAAATAAAACACACCACAACAAATGAGCAAAGAGTATGCACATAAAGTGTGTAAAAAAAGGTTAAAAGCCATTTTTTACCTATTTTGTATGTGCACTTGAACATCTCACCATATCAATTAAGTCACACAATGGCATTTTCTGATTAAATTTTTAATTAAAATACGAATTTATCCACAGATTAAAAATGAAAGGCAGAAAAAGCAAAATGTAGCTACAATCAGGCACCAATGATACATGTTATTTCATATTTTTAACAATTGCGATAACGCAACAATAACATTATTTACTGATCATTATTTAATATTTATTTATTCAACTGAAGACAGGGTGGGCTAAAGCAGCCCGCCAAAGACATTCATGGATTCTCTGTTATAGATAACTGAGTAAAGACCAAAGTTGATCCTACCCCCCCTCCCCACTTGATCCTCCTCTTTCTACCTCACAAGAACTGAAGATTAAAAAAAAATTGCAAATGTCCACAGGAAAAACAACACTAATTCAGTCAGAAATCAAGAGTAAGAAGAGAGTGGCGTTTAATATCAGACAAGCTAGCTGTATGGGTGGAAGTTCGGAGTGAGTAGCCACACACACACAAATATATATATATTTTTTTTATGTAACCATTAGCCCTGAAAAAACAGACGACGAAGCTGGTGCAAAGAAAAGAGATGAGCGACGTGCTGGAGTGACAGTATGGGCTACGGTGCAGAGTAGCCACGAGACAGGAACAGACACACAAATGGTATGAAAACGAGTGTAACAAGAGTTAAGACATCCCACCGTGGCAATAGTGGACATGGCTTGGCGAGACATTCCGGCACTTGTGATTGAAGTTTTCTTGAAATAAGGGGGTGTTTCAGGGTGGGAGTGACTAAGGCAGGACGTTTCATTCACACAACTACAACTGCAGTGCTGCTTTAGATCTGCACCACACTCAAAACAAGCGAATTCTCCAGGCGCTCTCAGCACCCACAAAGAAAAGGAAAAAACAGAAATGGGAGGACTGGGTTGGATGTTAATAGTCGGGGGTGCAGTGGCTGAACCAGGTCAGGGAAGAAGTAAACATCTTTGGAGTGTAATCTTTGTTGTTTTGTGTTTTTTATGTTAAAATATGGCAACTCTCCACTGGCTTTTTTAAGGTCTGGGTGATGAGAAAGTGGAGGTGAAAGACTTGGAGATCTCTAAAACGGGCAGAAAACCCTCCAATCCAAAAGCACTGAGTGAAATAAAGGTAACCCTGACACTGAACGTGGGGATGGTGACAGTAGACCCTGTTTAAGACCGCAGAGGACAGACAGGACAAACTACAGCTCTACCAGCCTTCACTCTCTACAACTGAAGGAGAGACTGAGTTGTACAAATCACAATCAGAGATTCACAATCGGAACAATTACTGTCCTCGTGCTGTCAGTATAGAAATCCATGATATTCATGCAGTATTAACATAGGAAACAAAAACAGACCAATATTATTTTTTCTAAACATAAATAAGTTGAATTGCAAGAAGAAGTTGATGAGAATGGCATCTGGCAGTAGATGTGTTTCTTTACATTGTACTGGGATGTAAACAGGTTAATTTGTCGGCCTGACTGGCGTGGCCCCAAACCCACACTTCAGTTCCTTCTGAACCCAAACTGACCCCTCCTACCCCCTCCTACCCCCTCCCGTCCCTTCTCTTTCTCTGTCCTCAGTCTGTCCAGTAGCTTCCTTCCTCGCCTCTGTGTTATGATGCATGTTCAGCGGATGTAGACGTCCCTCCCCCAGTCGTCTTGGTTCTTGTTGCGGCTCATGTTGGCTCCCGTGTCCCCAGGGTCCTGGCAGTAACGCTCCCTCAGCTTGGCACGTCCATGCGGCTGCATCTGGCTCGGCATCGGAGGGTGGTTCAGGTTCTCCTGGTCCGGCTCCGCGCCTTCGTCTTCCCAGGATGCTTGTCGGCCGTGATGCTGCGCCAGATGCAGACGACTCCCCCCTCCTCCTCGGTAGGGCTCGGGCTCTTCGTAGGGGTCGGTTTCAATGTCCATGCAGGAGTCGCCGGCCTCGGTGTAGGCAGAGTCCCGGCTGCCCTGGGTCTCCGAGTCAAAGGTGTCCTGCCGTGACAGACCCCGGCCGCTCCCCCCTCGTAGCTGCCCGCGAGATGAGCGCAGGTATGACTGCTGCTGCTGCTGAGGCTTCCCTACCAGGTCGCTCTGGTAGTCGTGCAGAGTGCTGCTCCCTCCACATTCTGTCAGGGGCCCTTCATGCTTCTGCTCGCCGTGCACTAGGTACGGCCCCTGCAGCGAGTCACGGCCATGCACCACAGCAAACATGCAGAGACACAAACAGCAACAGCAGTTAGTGCAGGGTTAGCATCAGTCAGTGCACACAAAACAGACTTCAATCAACACTGACACAATAAGAATCCCCTCAAGGAGATTGTGCAACATCTCATAGACGCACAACATACAGGAAACAGGTGTTATCAGTCAAGGGTAGTGAGACATGGAATAACATTCCAGCTGCAGGAAGAGAATGTACTACCTTCAATGCATTCAAACCCCTTTTCAAACAACGGCTTAAGAAGAACCAGATCTGTGTTGATAAATGATAAATGTTATGCCAATATGTGTAATATTTAATGTTGTATGTTATTATATTCTCTTGAGATCCTGCAATGCATTTTCGTCCTCTGTAGGGGAAAGAGTTTCAGAGCTATACTTGTGTTGTTTTTCTTCTGTTATTGTTGTTTCTTCTGACCAGCCAGGGACTACAGATGTAAAGTAGCATTTTGGCTAATTCTGGCATTGATATGTTCATCAATATGTAATGTCCCCTTTTAAATAAATAAAAAATAAACCAGTGGTGTAGTGCAGCCTAGAACAACTACATTTTCCCATTTCCATTTTTATTTTTCTACTTTTTACCTTTCTCCACTTTGCTCCTTGAACATACAAAACACTGTTACAGATTAAATCAGTGACTGCCAATCCTATCTATCTTCTGACGTCTTACACAAAGCAGTGTTCTGTCGGATCACATTTCAGATGAGTCTATGAGTTGTCAACAGCTCCACCAAATAGGGATTTTACCCAATCAACCTCGCATATGGTTTCATTTCAATAAATGGTCAAATCAAATCTAATATTTCACCCATAGCCAAAGATTAGAGGAATATTCCAAAACAAAAACAGATTTGTTTTTCTTCCATAAAATGGAAATGAAGGGGTTGAAGGTAGCTCCACCTCCAGCAGAAACAACAGTAACGTGTTGCAACAAGATTTCTGATACATATTTTCTTATTAATAATCTAATGTCGAGCATGATAACATATTAGCCAGAGGAAACAAAGAAGTACCTTTAACTAAATAATTTAAGTATATTTCAGTGCTGATACTTTTACATGTAATGGAGTTTTTTTGTGTTTAAGTAAAGAGTCTGAATGCTTGTTCTTGGTTTGTTTCAGTATAAAAGCATCTGAGTACAGGTCTGTTATAACACATATTCAGTTTGCACAATGCACATACAGACATTAGTAATAAATAAATAAATTAATAAAAATTAGTCACTAACTGATCATTCAACCTGCAACCAACACACTCAAGACTAGTTATTGAGTATTTACTACACCCGTGGTATTACAGTGCAACAGTGCCACCCTCTGGTTGGTTTTTCCCTTGACTAAAATCACCTCCAACCACTGAAGGAGTGATTCAGACTTTATTACTTTAAATAACTTAATAAATACCAGTAGAGTCTCCAGTAGAGTCAGTTACTGTTATGGTCTTTTAATTGGACATATTTAAGGAATATAAAATAAGTAGGACTTTTTAATCCATGGACTCAGGTCTAGTTGAGCCCAGAATCCAGGCTTAACATCAATAAGCAGCATTTAACAACTGTTAAAAAAAAAAAAATCATGAGAGGTTACATTTACCCTAAATGTACCCCAGGGTAAAAATATTTTTCTTTTCATAAACTTAATAGATGAACTCTATTACTTTCACTATTTTCTTGTTGCACTGTAAGACTTCATTAATTTTTATTGCTGTGTAAGTCTAGATGACTGTATATTCCTTTGATTTTTATTCATTTTAATATAGATTTTATAAAGCTATTGTACTCTTTTCTATTATTGTCTTATGTATCCTGTATTCTCTTCTAATCATATGTTTAATATTTTGATCTGTAATTGAGGACGAAGCGGTTCAGAAAATGAATGGCTCTTCAATTGTGTAGCCCCTGGATGTCCACTGGGTCACCGGTGACCCCTGTGGGCATGACCACCCCACAATGTCTATGAAGTAATAAACATAATACCTGTGCCAATATAGACATGTTACGTATCATTAGAGGGGTTTGATTCTCCATATTTTTACTATTTGGGTATTTTTATGGAAATCATGACCACTAAAGAACAATTCATCATAAAGTCAAAATATGTGTCAAGGATTATTCATGTTCCTTTAGTCCAGGGGTCAATTATGATTTAAGGAGGTCTGGATGGAGAAAATTTCCTCATGCACAGGTCAACTGCATCATCACGTTTGTTGCATTATAGTTTAATTATGCATACATTTGAAGTAGTAATGTCATTGTATCATCATCTGTACAGTGTGACGTTAATGACTAAAATCAGAAGAAGAAATCTGTAATTCAGTGCCATTTCAACAGTATTTTTAGTGGAACTCTGGACACTTAAAGCCAGAAGTTTTCTCCTTCTGCTCCTTGTTTCATATTTATTTTTATTATTGTTCTGTTATTCTTCTCGTGATATTCGTCATTAGTATTTAGTTTTCGGATTGTTCGTTTCTTATTTGCTTGAAACTACAATATTACAAGTTTCAGTTAGAATGGTAGTAAATATTTTCAGATTTAAAGCATGCTTCAGTCAAAAAGCAGAAATACTTCACCCATCAAAATGACTAAATTTGGGAGGAAGTATCCCGTGGTGTGAATTCTAAACCGATTACACATCAAACTGGGCGGTGTTAGTAACAGCATTCACCAAACTAAGCGTTTCTGTCTGAAGAGGCGGACATGACTTGCTGTTTTCAGGGGCGGTACCATGGCAACGCAGAGGAGGAGGAGGACAGCAAACCGGATTCAGCCTCACAGAGATGAAAAGTGCTGGAGAAAGGAGGCCACGGAGCATAGAGGGCAGGGAGGGGGCAGGAGATATCATTTTACTCTTAATTACAGTGACATGTAAGGGGGCTCCAGGGGTAGAGGTGCCTTTCGGGTTATTCCGTAAGTCCTGTGCAGTTTGGTTTGCGCTGCTACATTTGTAAAAGTGCTTTAAGATGCTGATAATGTGAAAGAAATGACTGCATACTGTAGGTGTGTTTCAGTGTATCATCGCAACCTCATCTACATGCGTTTTGTTTCTATATACAGCTTAAGTGACTGAGCGTATTGCACTCTTTCATTGTGTTAAAGGGAAGGGAGATGGGTGGTGCATCTATGTGTGATCAGGGTGATGGGTTTGGGTCGAGTTGCCGGGGTTAAAGTCCCCCCCTCCCTTCTCCCTTCGCTGGACTTCAGAGAGCGTGTTCTTCCACTTTCCCCTCGGTGGGTATAGCCCCGTCCATGTCGGGCCATAGATCCATATTTCTACGCAGCGAGGTCAGCACTTGTACCTGCAGGTTGGAGACCGGCTCGGGGGAGGCGGCCAGGGCTGCCGTGGCCATGGTGCGGTTGAGCAGAGGGTTGGGGGGGTTGCTGCTCGGGGGGTGTGTCGCCTTCCAATAGGCCTCCAGGTAGTCGGCCAGGTGCTCGCAGGCATCCTCCAGCTGGTTCTCATCCAGGATTATGTCAAATAACTCCTGCACAGAAACAGTTTGATTATGAGGAGCCTTTTCTGTGACATTATTATTATTATTATTATTATTATTATACACCTTTAATATACTTTCTCAAGCAACAATAGATTATACTCGTCTGTAAAGCTATTGAGTGTGACAGCTCCCCTTTTTTTCTTCTTTTTCTTTGTGTGTGCTATTATTACTATATTTTTTATTTATCTTTATTTTATTTTTCTCTTACATAGTTTTTTGTGTGTAGGTGTGTCTGTGTGTGCAGTGAGGTTAGTTTGCATTTTATTGTGCAATTAGTGTGGTAAGTGTTGATGTGTTATGTATGTCTGTCTCTTGGAAATCAATAAAAAGCAAAAAAAAAAAAAAAAAAAAAACAAGCAAAAAAAAAAGAATTGCCTGTTTTTACTACTGTTTTAATAGTTATTGATGCTATCATTATTTTCTTTTCCCTTTTTATCTTGTAATTTTTCTTATAGCTGTACATATGGTGTTGTACTGCTAATGGAAGCTTAATTTCCCAGAGGGCTCTGCCCAAGGGATCAATAAAGTTCTCTCAGCTCTAATTTAATCAAAAAATTATGGACTGAATTTTACCATCACTTTATCCATTTCAACACTACTGTGCAAAAGTCTCCATCCTACATTATGTTTGTTGGTTTAGTAAAGTTCTAACGTCCTTATATATAGATTTCTCAGTCTCTGGATTAAGTTCCAATCTAATATATATGAGGGATGCATATCAGTAAAAAAATGCTTCAGGGTAGAAACAGTTTCTATAAACCAAAGTGGTAGTATTTAGTGTGTTCGCCTATTGCACTTAACATGTCTTTAACCCCTTTTTTTCAGACAATATGAGATTTACTGCATTAATTTTCATATGTTTTATACCAGGCTTCATTCAACACGTGTCAGATATTTTAAATTTTTGTGCTGCTTCTTGTCATAGGGTCAGAGGTCACACTAAATAGTGACTTTAACCTTTACAACCCCTTGAGATCAGTTTTTCGTGTGACTTTTAAGGCTGTGGACATATTTCCTGTATTTTCTTGTACTTCAATCCTGCGGAAACAACAAAACTAAAGGTGGCCTAAAACTTTTGCACAGACCTTAAATTTACCTTCTAAACTTGACTTTTACACATTATACACATGATCAAAAAGCCCATCCCTCTTTTGTCCTAAAATAATTTTATATATATATATATATATATTATGTATATTTTTGTATGACTGATCACATGATGTAACACCAAGGAATTTGGGGTATTTAAGATATTTTCTCTAGAGTTCTGAAAATGAGCAATTCTACTCGAAACATTACAGCTGCACAGGAGCTACACTGCTGTGTGTATTTTTTGTTCTACTTTTGCACAAAAATAATTACTACAGTTAGTACCACAGGATAAAGGTCGAATACTGTTTTTGGATATGTGTCTGGGGATTTTTTTTACTAGGAAGAGAAGAGAGAAAACAGGAAACTAAGGGAATGACATCCAATGCTGTTGTGTAAAGCTTTGCAATAAATAAAAACAGTTGCTGGGAGACATAAAGCTAATCAGTCACTCTTACCATGCCACTTCAATCATGTTCATGAATGATTTGATTGGCTGATTTGAGTATTTTTGAAGTACAATGAATGATACACCTGATACACTTACTCTTTGTATAGAGTATTCGCTTTATTTCATTTTACTTATTTATTTTTCCTTACTTAGTGTACAGTTGATTTCCTTTTAGTTTGGTTTAAGTTGTTTTAATTGTACAGTTTATTTCCTTTATTCCATTTTAGTTTAGTTTAATTGTTTATGTTAGTCATGTGAAGGGAATTTGCAAAGTAAGAACTTCATTGCTCAGTACTGCTGTGTATAAGACACAAAACTTCTTGAATCTTGAATATAGAGCTGGTTGATTTGGATAGAGAGTCTCATCTGTTTTCTTGATGTTACGGATGATTAATTCCATGAAATGACTCAAAAATACTCAAGTGAAAGTGAACATCAACATGAAAAAGTAAATTTGCACACATCATTTATCAAGTGGGCTCATTTTTTAGCTAAAAATCTCTATTTTATGGAACTGTTATCCTTTTTAAAATACCACTTACACAGTACAGGAGAAGTTCCGAACCTTCTGCTAGGCTGCATTACATTAACAAAAAAAACATGCAAAAGACTGTCTATTACTTTGAGAAATTAAAGTTCTGAATGATGAAGTTTGTGAATTCATACACTGGTCACATTTAAAAAGATTAACTGTGAATTATTACTGAGAAATTACACTATATTTGTAATTTACCTATATCAGTATGGACCACAAGTTGTAAGTAACACTGTGTTAGTATTAAATACATTAAATAAACCATTGTGATTATATCTGGGTTGTTTTAAAAAAATAAGTCAACATTTTGGGTGATGCATACAATGGTAAAGAGTCATCCACGTGTTACTATGGCAGCCTGTCCACATGTTACAACATTTTCATGTCAATAAAACAGAGACCTTTCAATATTTTGCTCCAAAATGTATTTTTAGCATTGTTGAACAGAATATCTAAAAGGTTTTGTCCTACTTGATATCAATTTCTGTCGAGAAATGCATGTTTTGAATGTTTGTACAGCTTAAAAAATTGATGTCCGTTTTACGTGCACGTTTTACTGAGCAGTAATTTGACATTTTTCACTTAAAAATTTTACCTCCCTAAATTTTGTTATACATAATGTTAAAGTTCTTATAAATACCTACTCAAATATGTATAACACATGCATATAAGTTACTCTGCTTACATGACAGAGACTGATGAACACCAAATGTATCCACGTGTTACCGCTTGATCGGATCCAATAGCCATACATGAGTCAATTAATATACCACAAGAAGTGAACAGATTGCATTTTGAGTCTGAGCAAGAGGAATAATCTTGAATTATCATAATTTTGTGTTTTAGGCATTTTTCAAAATTTCCATAAAGCAAAACTCAGTTAATGGGATTAATTTGATATATTATCCTATTGCCTCAGTGCAATATAATGGGCTCCACAACACAAATATACCTCCAGCGCTGCCAAAAGAAAACTTTACAAAACAAAGTCAGGCAGACTGTGACTGTGAACGAAGTCATTCATCGCAAATGAGGGAATTGATGCAGATGGTCTGTAGTGATTCGGGGGTGAATATTTTTAAAGAAACTCCTTCATAGACATTCTCTCCCCAGAGACTTGGCAGGTTCCCCGTGTTCTGTCAGACAGATAAAAAGCTTTACAGATTCAAGAAAACCACAGATTGCCAAGCCTTTAAAGATTACTTTTTTTAACGTAGCTTATATTTTCCAGTTTTATTTGGCTGTAGAATTTATAAATGATGTTTTGGATTTAGCTTTGTCACTATAGATATTTTATCAAACACAACGATGCTCCTGTTCTGACCCTTGCTGATCTAGTATTAAACTGGAATCTATTTTTCTGGTTAGGGCCACATGTTTCTCACGTATTTTACTTGTATTTAGAGTTGAAAGCCCAACTGAGCCTTCCTTTAATACTGGCAATTCACCTGAAAGGACCTAGCAAACATCTTTTTTAGTACATATCCTCCCATGACTAAAATTTTTTGCTTTTTTACATTAAGTAATTGCTTTGATTGGAAACAGCATGATGGAACAGTTCTTTCAGACACGTTTTTTTTTTTTTTAAAGTAAAGCCATGAAACTCCACTACAGAGGACAAAAATGCATTCCTGGGTCTCAGGAGGATATATAACACTGTTCAAAACCTTAAGCTTTGTTGTTTTTGCAGGATTGAAATGAGCATACATTTTTGTTTCTCATTCTCTTTTCTTACAGGAAATATGTCCACAGGCTTAATAGAAACACAAAAATGGAATTAAATGTGGTGTAAAGGTTAAAGTCACTATTTAGTGTGAGCTCTGACCCCATGACAAGAAGCAGCACAAAAAATTAGAAACACCTGACATGTTGAATGAAACCTGGTATAAAATATCAGAAAATTTCTGACATAAAGCTCATGTCGTCTGAACAAAAGGGTTAAAGACATGTTAAGTGTAAAACCTAATGTTGTACTAGGACTTTTACACAGTACTGTATACTGAGGTTGTGCAATTGATTAGTTGAAATGGTAAGCATAGTTGAGTCAACTAATATTCAATTGGAGTTGGAGGAGATTTGTATTTCATTTCATAAAGATGTGGAACTGATGTAAATGGGACTGTTTATGTGCTGCATTTTTGCATTAGTTTCTGTGTGGAGAACATACAGAGCAGATGTTCACAATAAAATAAAGTGAGATATTGCATTATTTTGCTCTCTTGGACAGGATTTTCATTTGTATACTTTCTATTACATATATGTCAAGTAAAGTCTAAAAACATGTTTACTAATTAACTTAACCGTTAGAGCTACTTTTGTGGAGACTTTTAAATGTATTTTCACTGCTATTAACATTTTCTAAGAGATATATCACCAGATATCAGATTTGTTATATTTTTCTCTGCATTTCACATTTTTTAAATTAAAAAATCAGGTATTTTCCTGTATTTAATTTACTGACCATGTGGATGTTCATAAAAGCTCAAGAGTAAATTCAGAGGTCATTATGTCAAAACAGAGAAAATTGAAGAAAAAGTGGCTTTTTCAGCAAAATAAATCATTAACTGATAAAAATAAGTGTCTATACATCAAACTACATGGGTTTTACTTGTAAATCAGCATCGAAGTGATGTTTCTGCATTCGATACAGAGCCTCTGAATGTCCAGATGGATCATATCTCATGACACTGAAAAGCTAAGAAACTGCATTTTACCTGAATTATTTAGATTTTGATGCACTGATAGGATTACTCACAGGTGGGCATTGAGCTAACTTGTCCGCAGCCACCATCTGCACATTTAGATGTTTAGCCTGGGACTTTCCCCTGGATTTAATGAGCCTCTGCAGGACCTGGAGGGAGAAAACACCATCAGTTTTTGTTCTTAAACATGCCGTTATAATTGGAAAACAGAGGAATTCCTTGCTTTACCTTGGGCGAAGCTATTTTGATATAAACAATGATGGGAGCCAGGGAGGTCTTAGCCAGCTGAGAGGGATGGTTGATGGTGTCTGCATCCAGAGCGACCAGCTGGAGGGTTCGGGCCAGCTCAAAGATGCGTTCAATCTCACTCTGTACCTCCGCTAAAGGCCCAGGAAACAGAAAATATACTTAAAAAAGGAAGTAAAACAATGATATAGACCTCTTGTTAGCAGCTACAGTGGACAGATTCTCTTCACTTTGCAACAAGTATATCACCAGCGTGTTAGTACTCATCATGCATGTCAAATATCTGAAAATAAAAAACAGTTCCAAGCGCATGAATTAGATCATATCACAGTTTCAGTTCCATTTATGCACAGCTAAATGGAGCAGTGCAGCATCGTCATTCTGTTGCCACCTCCGTTCATTTATTGCACCCTTGTGTTATTTATAATTTTTTTTATTTTTTTTACTTTAAAGTGTGAAAGAAGGAGGCACTTAAGAATGAAATGCATTTGGCACTTGGAATAACTAATAATAAGGGCACACTTTCTCACCATGTAAACAAAACAAGACAAAAAAAACCCTAATCGAACAAATGGAGTGGAACATTAGTTTTTGTTAGCGCTAATAGGCACGGCAATAATTATTCAGGTGAATCACTCAAGTCTGTAAACTGCTTGGGCGTTTTGTTTTCATTGTTCCTCAACAACAGCCTATAAGTGGTTGATATTTAGAGTTTGGAGCATAGTTACCCCACCCCCACCCCCCCACCCCCTTTTTTTTAATTATTATTTTTTTTTATTTTGGAGCTTCTTGACGTGTGAGAAAGGAAGAGATTAAAACCACAACTAGAATGTTTCTAGTCGGTTTGGTCAAACCTCAGCTCCTCCGAGGTTGAGCGCCGCCATTCCAGCAGTGGTGAGAGATAACAGGGGCAAAGCAATCTGCAGAGAGAGCAGGCCTGTGCACAGTTTAACAGCCTCCGGAGGACGGGAGGATAGAGAATTAAACGTGGAGGCAGGAAAACAGGGCCTCCACAAAGTGATAAGAGATGGGAACTTTAACTTATGTGAAGAAATAGTGGCTGAGGTTTCCATTTAACTCAATAAAAGGTTAAAAAACGGGCTTTAACTGCAGCAAACACCTAACAAATTCTTCCAGACTTTACGGGGCTGACGGCTTATACACATATAGCGTAGCAAGGGATCACTGCAGGTCAGAATATAAGGGCAAGAGCAGTATGGAAGGTATCAGCTTCCCTCTCTGCGCGCAGTTATGGAGCTAGCGTCCGCCCTCCCACGGATCAGCTCCCACTTTGGTTTTGTAACGGTTTTCTTTTTGTTCCAGACTACAGGCTGTCACACAGAAGTATGAGGAACAGAGAAACTGACAGGCAAGCAGACAGGCAGACAAATGAAGTATGAGCAGATGATGAATATTGTGAGAAGAAAAAGGGGGAAGGAAGGAAGAAGGAGAGAGGTTTTCATTGTTTCTGTTGGAAGGAGAGCATACGTACCCAGTACGTCTGAATCAAAAAGAGGGTGGAGGAAGAAATGGGTGGTGGGAATAAGAGGGGGCGGGTGGGCGAAGGGCAGGAAAAGACAAGATGAAGAGAGAGAGGAGGCCAGATCAGACTCAGGAAGGAATAAAGCGCAGGAATAAACGGGAAAAACCTGTCCATGTCTAGCAAGGAATTACAATATAGAAACAGAGTAATGCACAGGTTTAGCACATTAAAAACGCCAATCTGAAACTCAAATGATCATCTTTTCATGCTTTCCATACTACTTACATATTATTGTCTCAACTTCCTGGCATTTACATTTCATTTTCTTCTTATTTTAGGTATGAAATATGTTTAATTTGATTTGTACATGGCTGTTACAACACACATTCTGTAAACATGATATGAAACACAGTGGTAGTGACAGAGGTTAAATGGATGTCACGTGATGAATATAAATGTATTTATCATAAACATATAACTATCTGAGCTTTAATGTAGTATTAATATTAATAACAGTACTGGGGTGTGATTTGTGAAAAAATGAGGGTGTGTGTGTGCGTTTTTGAAGGATTTTTAGGATCTCAGGCTATTTTTTGCTGCCAATAAATTGAGCTTGATCTTAACCACTGGATTTGCAGGAATATTTTCACAAGTTTTTCAGAATTATAACTCACACCTTGTCCTTTCCCTTTGAGGACACATAAGGACAAGAAAAGATTAAATGCTTACTTCACATGCCAGACTTAAATCCCCCTTTCAGTAACATGGATAGAGCTGTAGTTTTCATGTTGAAATAGACTAAGGAGGCTTTCGGAAAACCTGTGAATGGATCAGGATGGTGTTTGTGGTGTCATTTCTACTGAGTGCTGACAGAGTCCAAGTCCATTTCTAAATTTATTGTGTTTGCACTATAGTCTGTCCTCATGTTGCTTTAAAAATATCTTTATGTTGGGTATTTTATATAGTCTATTGGTGAAGACGCATTAATCATTCTAAGGGGGAGGTCAATTTTGTCACCACTGGAGATAAAAATAATTCATCAGAGGTAGAAATATATAGATAGACCAGAGGGGTGGAGTTCCCTAAAACACCCCTGGAAAATCACACTTAATGGTCTGAAATTCTCCTCATGGTGTTGGTGGTTTGTGAGCTGGCGGCTGAAGCTGCTGCTGGTCTTACCCAGGCTGGAGCGAGTACTGGAGCGCTCGATGATGGTGTGTTTACTGGGGTTGTTGAGGACTGAACGTTTGGCCAGAGAGATGTCTGCTGTCACCCGTGTGATGGATATCCTGTAACAGAGCACCCGGCTTAGTGTATTAAAACAAGAGCTGACACAGTGTCTGGGACTAACAGATGCTCAGTTTTACCTGCCCTCGAACTTGTGTTTCAGAAAGTCAAACAGCGCCTTTTGCATCATGTCTGTCACCTACAAACACAAAACACACACAATATCATTTATTCATTAGAATAAAAAGCTTTAAAGTTATGCCAAAGAGACGAATGTATTGGAATGTAGAGATGGGTGCGTCAATGAAACTGGGTTCATTTTGGTACCTGGTACTTTGCCAGCATTTTAGACCCAATAATATAAGAGAAATTTAGACATATTTCCCCCCAAGATGTACCTAATGATGACCTCAGATAAATGAAAAAAAAAAAAATACTCTTGCTCTGAGCCATCCCAAAATTAATGAATTATTAATAAAACATTGGGGCCAAAAATAGGACCAAAATGATCTTGAAAACATGGCTTGAAATGGTCTTATATACCGCTATAAATAAAGACACTGTGTTAAATTTGAAGACCCTAGTGGTTTTTCTAATCCAGACCTGCGGGTTTTTCATGAATTGGGAGTCTTATTCCAGGTTTCGCGCAGAACCCATCGTGTCCGATATTGTTACATGCAGAACCTGACCATTTAAACACAAATAAATTGTGAGTGATTTTGCAACAGCGGTCATTTTTGTGAAACACTCTGCCTAGCATAACTGGTTTGATTCCCAAAACGTACCTGTGAGAGAATAAAAAGATATTTGAAAAAATAGTAGCATGTAATTTTCGTGTCCTTTTTACAAAGTTACATGCAGATTCTTGTATAAAAAATATTTATAAATGTGTTTTATCTGAGAACCACTTTGAAAGCTTACAAGGGACAAATTAGCTATAGTTAGATGTCCTGTAAAGATTGCCTGCATTTGTATTTGTGGCGCTGTGTAATATATCCAATATGATGATTAATGGAGTTTTTTGCTTCTTTCACTGATGTGAAAAATGACTAAATCATAAATCGGTTTGGTGCGTCCTATTTGTTGTAATATATTCACTGTTAATATGGTACTCCAGTCATTTCCAGCTTCATTAAATTTTTTTAAAAATTGTAATTTATCCACAAATAATGCACAATGTTTGTACTTTTACTGTCCTCAAGCTGCTCTTATATTTATTTATTTATCTGTTATTTCTCACATCCCAGTCTTCCTGTTTACGCCATCTGCTGTGCATTTCGCATCTTTATCGTCTGGTTTTTAACTTTAAAATCTGTCATGCATCTTTCTGGCCATACCTGCTGTATGTTGTCACATCTGAGTTTCCAGTTTTTGCTTTGAGTCTAAATTTGTTTCTATACAGGTGTCACACAGGCTAAAGAAAACATTTGAGTTTTTTCTTCTTCTTTCTTGTAAAATTATGAATCACTCAATTTTTTAGAGCTCTACCTATATGTCAATATAATAGAAGATCATATGGGTGTATAATGAGGCACCAAACAGGCTCATGTTTTTATTTGTCTCCTTACCTCGTAGCCTTTGAGTGACGGCCCGACTAAGATGATGGGTCTCATGGATGGAACCACGTCATACGGGGGGACATGTTCCATCTGAAAACAACCCAAACACCAGTGAGTCACGGTGTCGAAATGTGTCCGAACAAACTCCACACACCATCAAAGTATGAAAAAGACTCATGGATGTGCAGACACAGACTCAGACATGAACATCAATCAACACTAACTCAAACACAACCCCCCCACACCTCCCCAAACCCCTCCCCTCTGTCTCCTTCCTTGGTGTGAATGGTCAGATTGATAGATGGCGGCGTTCAGACGCTGGAATCCATTTGTTTTATTGACTGCGTATGAATGTTCAGAAGCAGCGATCAATTCCTCAGCCCAAGCACTCTCTAGTTCTATTTCTAAGTCTGCAGTCTCACATAATTAAGGTGTCCATAATTAAAATAGATGCCGGAGTGTCAGGAGAGCTCTCGTGACTGTGATAATGCTCCAACACCAACGTCATTCTTTGCACTTTCATCTTTTTCTTTTTGCTTCAGCACCTCGTCTGCTATTTTCATTTATTCTCGAAACACATTCCTCATCCCAGATGGATCGGTTTATGCTGATTATCTTAAACAAATGCAGTTTTCTGAAGGTGCTAATGTAAAAATCTGTGTCAGTTTGGTTTAATCCATTAACACCAGTGTGTGCAAAGCAAATATTATTCAGATTTTTATCCTTTTTACACTTTTAAATGATCTTAATAAACACAAATAAATGTCATTTTAAAATTCTTCTGCTTTTTCTGGAGGAAGTGGTTGTCATCTTGTAATATCATCATGTAATAAGTTTTACACAAAGACAATCTAATCTAAATTGTAGGGCAGTGTCTTTCATCAGAATCTTACACTACACGGTGTCCCATAAGTCTCCATACATAGGAGACATAATACATATGGTTCTAACATGTATTTCTTTATATTTCTTCTTTATAGTTCTTCAGCAGTGGAGGACACGCATTGAAATGTGTTCCCGACAAAATGGCAGTCATATAGAGCATATTATATAATTAAAAATGGTTTATGTCAAGAAACGTTTATTTTTCTTATGTATGGAGACTTATGGGACACCCTGTATATTAGGCCAAGGGGTATTAAAAGTATGCAGCATGTTATGTTTATTATTAGAAATAGCTACAGGCCAGTTAGTTGGATACATTTCAGGACTTATAGAAGAAAGAAGAGGGTGAGGCTTTTTGATGACAGCTTTCAGAGGTTTTGGCAGTGTAGATGTCTTATAGTAGCACAAAAAGACCAAGCTGTGGTGGTTTTTGAGAAGTAAGAACTGTTTATAATGGTGGAAAGTAGTTCTATTACAATAAAAGATATAACTTTCTGTTCTTGGATTTTTACACACTGATTCAATAGATATAAACAAGAGTAAAAGTCACCATCATTTTAATAACAGGGCACAAATGTGGCCTCAGACCTGTATACACAGTAGAACCAAAGCCCCTTCAGCTGCGTCCCATGGGGCCTATCCTCAGAAAAACATAAACGGTGGTCAATGGCGACAGACAATTTTTCAGTCTTATCTCAGGTGTGTCACTATGCACATATGATTTTTGGGAAAATTTTACAAGCCAAAACAACTGATGCTTTGGCACATTTTATTTCCATCTTTGAGACTGAGGTGAGAGAGTATTAAAAGAGGTGAAAATCATTCCAGCCTTGTCAAGTTGAAGCTGCAGCGACATCTTCAGACTATGAGACAGTTACGATGACGTTACCTCCATGAGTTTGAGGTGTGTGATATTTCTATTTATGTATTTTCACAGTCTGATACTGCAACAGTTTTAACACAAACTGTGACTTTCATGACATGAAAAACCATCTTTTAAATCGGCAAACATCATATGTGTAAATGACGCATAATTCACAGAGGATCAAAAATGAACTTGTCTGTCTTCTTTGACTGTAAAGCTAATTTTTTTTTCCCGAAAGAAAATCCCATGGGACACAACCAGAAGGGGCGGGACTTCGGCTTTGTATAGTCAAGCTTAAAAGCGGAAGATTCTTCATTAATAACATGATTATTAGATTGTAACAGCTGCAACAGAAGATTAACGTACAAATCCAAACGTCAGTATTACTGTTAAAATGTAAAATTAATCATTTACATTTTCAAATTGATGATTACTTCATGAAAACTAACTTGCAAAACTAAATTAGGTCAATTCTACATAGAGATCTTTCTGACTTATAATGTGTTACAAGTGCATATTTCCAAAGAGCATTTTACCAAAAAAAAAAACCAAAAAAAAAAACTGCTTCCAGTTCTACATTGAGGAACACTCTTTTGAAACTGTTCCACAATTTGCAGATGCAGTTTTTTCACAGATTGGTCAACCTGTGCATCTTTACTTCTGAGACTCATCCTTTCTAAGATGCTGTTTTTATTACTGACCTATTACAAATTAAGTGAATTAGTTGCAAAATGTTCCTCCATCTGTTTCTTTTAAGTAACACTTACTTTTCCAGCCTTTTGTTGCCTCCATCCCAATGTCGCTGCCATCAAATTCAATATGGCCTTGTTTTTCTTTCTTAAAATTGTACATTTTTTTAGTTTAAACATGCTTTCTATGTCCTGTTGTGAATAAAATATGGGTTTATGAAATTTACATGTCATTCCATTCTGTTTATATTTACATTTAGTACCAACTTATTTGGATTTGGGGTTGTAAATTGGCTGTGGTAATGTGTACAAAGACTATAATTCCTACTCTGTTTTACATCTAGAACAGCCTGAATAGAACAGAGCCATTGTTAATGATACACCTGTGTCTGCTGTGAAAAAGGTCTATTGTTCTCTGTGAAAAAAGCTCCATTTTTGTTCCAGAAGTTATCAAACGTCCTACTTGGAGTCGTCAGTGTGCAGACTACTTTTTATCTTTGTGGGCTTAAAATCTGAGAAAAGCTTACAGTACAAATACTATAGTCTGCAGTTTTCCTCAGGGCCATTCATGTATAAAAATGGATAAACCTATAGCTGACATGATGACTTATACAGGACACCCACACACAAACAATCCATACTGCACCATGAACTCAGCTCTTATTCATCCATTATGAATCATGACAGGAATAATTCATCTATGATGACTCCATAAGCATGTGTTTTTCAGAGTGAGCAGGGCGAAACAGTCACATGTCCTTTATCCCCTTAGCAAATTGGATGTGTTTTTTTTTTTCTTTATATATCCATAATCCAAGCACGCCCCCTCCTCTGTGAGCTGTGCCGCTCTTCAGGCTGGAGATAGTGCTAGAGTGCCCCGTTTTACTACATTACATTACATAAAGCAGAGCGGCCGAAGCTCATTTTACCTCATTTGTATTCACACAAGCTAAAAATATATATTACAAAAGTTTCCAAATGGCTCTTGTCTCTAAAGGGGCAGAACTGAGCACTGAGCATAACAATAGTTCTCATTGGTTTTGAATAACATTAGCAGAGTGTGGTGAGTAACAGGGATGGTAACATAACGAAGTGGCAGATGATAGAGGAAAATTAATGTAGAATCCTGTATTAACCATAGCAAATAGTGTAGTAAATTATCTTAAACAGAGTTGAACTGCTTAAGAACATGCACAAATTTACATTTTTATTTTTTATTTTTCTAGAGTAGTCATTAAGATGAAATTAGGTTTAACTCTTGAATATAAATATAGTCATGTTGTTCATAACATGCTGCAAAAACAGGCCTTGAAAGAAATCAGATTGTTGTGTATTAAGCAGAAAAATCATCCAATTGAGTAAACAAATTTTGCTTGGTTAGATTTGATAGTGGAATAAAAGCTTAACCACTGAAAAACCATAAATGGCCTTAAAATTAGAAAAATATAAGGAAGTAGCGCTTATTACCAGCACTGAAAACACAGACATTTATGATAAACATAATGTTCTTACTTGAAAAATTGTACAATTGACTCTCAAAGGGGCTATATGTAGAATTTCTACTTTCAAATATTAAAAAAAATGACTTAAAATTATTATTACAGTGTTTAGAATAAAGAGCTCTGAAGTTCTGAGTAAAATGCCAATGTATTGGATTATAGAGATATGAACTGATTTTATTTACACCAACGAGCTAGAGGATTTATGTGGCCACTAGAGGGAGTAGTGAGTCACTCTGCTGGTCTCCCATGGTGAGGAAAACTAACACCATGGAGCCTTTGACCAAAGCATCAAAGATGGGATGAGATCCAATGAGAAATAACTTTCAGAGTCAAAGAAAATAAGTGATATGAAGGGAAGTTTGATTATGAGGCTTATGAAGGTATAAAGTTATTATGGGATGCTATTATCTTTGCTAAGCTGCCATTTGTTGATCCACAGTTCAGACAAAACTGTGACAGTTCTGACCTTGTTTGGACAATTCCAAACAGATCTTTTGTGCTTCTATTGACAAAACAAACTGTACTGAAAACGGACGTGATTTGTGGTTTTGCTGTGACTGTTTTCAGTCTAAATGCAGAGCTAAGCTAACAGAGCTAAGCTAACAGAGCTATAATATCAGCTGATTCAGCACATGAAGATTATAAGACACAGTGTTACTTTGACAGACCGTTAAAATATGTGGCTATGAGTTATATTTTGTGGGAGAAAACTTGATGATAATGTAATACAGATGTGTGTAAACAATGAGCTTTATACTTTATTCCGTGAGTAATACAGTCTGTGGATACATAGCATAGCTTCATTGGTGGTTCTGGTATGTGACTTCCCCCTGCTGGTGAGAGTTTGGAATATCAATACTACATACAACCCCTTTAAAAGAAGCACAATAACAGTCCTCTGCTGGGATATTATGCAAAATACTGTATAGCTCAATATTGACTTAACTATCTTATTAACAAAATGATAAATATTACATTTCTAATACATACTTATTGAGAAATAAGGCTACTTTGTTTTCTTGTATTTCCCTTTTTGCAGTGCCCTGTGTAACGGCTGTCCTCACTCTGAGGTCTCAGAGCCTTAACATGCGACTCAAATTGTGCTGAAAAAGTGATTTGTGTGTCTCTGTAACAAATCAAACCAGCTGTCATAAATGGAAATGAAAGCATGTCAGAATGTGTTACTGTTCAACACTGACTAACAGGGTCTGGGCTGGATCTGCACCTGCATCTGCACAGTGACAGCTGTGATTCAAGCTCCACTGAAACCACAGAGGCATCGGCGTGATTTACAAATGATCCTGTGAAGATTTGGTAAAAAAAATCGCCAAGATGGGAAATGAAGCTTAAGATATTCAGCAGAGATAAACCGGGCTGATTTCTTATTACCGCATGAAGGAAAGTGTAAGATAAAGAAACAGAGGATGGGGAGACAGAGATAAAATGTTAGAGGTTAGTTTCGTTAGAAAACAAACAACACTCACCGACTTCTGTTTCTGTTTAGCTGGGCCACCTACGTTTTCATTCCACACAAAAGCGAGAGAAAAAGCACAAAAACACAAGAGCATGTTTAGTTATTGACAGTTTCGGGTTAGGGAGGGGATTGGGAGAGGAGCTGTTTATTGATTGAAACAGACTGAGTCCACTGTGGCTTCATTTTAAAATAGATTTAGACTGATATGCAGCAGCAGCCATTTCAGAGTCTATCAGTTGCCTCAACGCCTCTCCTCGGCTGACAAGCACAGAAACAAACATCCAAACATATCCCAGCATAACCATCGTGAATGGAGCCTGAGGAGCCCGACACTGTTAGACCTGGGGGCCACGGCAGCAGCAGGGACGCTTCAGGCGTGAAGTGGTTAGTTAAAGTCAACAGAGAGGGAGCTTTTTTGTAGTCAGACACAGGAGGTATAGTATGTACAGAGCACTAGGTTTCACCTATTCTTATCATAATTCATGCTTATAACAATAGGGATAAAAGAAACAGGAAAATACATGAAAAATAATGGCTAGTGTCCATCTCTCAGCATCATGGAAGTGTGGAAAAAGAGAAATAAATGGTGTATATGTTAGTAATAATGGTAAAAAAGCTTTATTACAGAAAGTACTGGACAATAAAAAACCTGTCCTTGGTTTAACAGCCATACTCTTAGGGTGATTTCACACCTGGATCAATTGGAGCCGTTGTTCTGGAATAAGTCTTTGGCTCGGTTCGATTGGGCATATGTGAAAGCAGTAATCGCGCTCTGTTCTGGAACAAATCAACTGAACTGAGATCGCTTGGAAGAGGTGGTCTCAGTTTGTTTACAGTGTGAACATGACCACAGTGATAGAAATAGATAACTACAGTTTTCTCTACCACTCTGAGTGGGGCCAGTTCCAGATAGTCATATATGAGGTGGCAATCAGGAATGTGAAGGGTGCACATGCCGCTGGGGGGATTATACGGGGGTGCGTACCGTACTGCATGTACCTCAATGAGTACGCGCAGATCATACCACCGTACAAAGTGAAAGTGAAACTGAAGACACTACTAATTCCTCTAAGTCTCCCACTGTTGTGCAGCTCATTTTCTCTTTCCCTACCTTCTGAAACTTTAATTTGAGGGTGCAGGACATTTGTTTAAGGGGGCATTACCTACAACTGGGCCCCACTCTGAGTATGATATGCTGTGATGTCACAAACATTACCATAAAGCAGAGCGGCTCTGATGAAAAAGTGCTGCTGCCAGACGTAAACAGACAGTACGCTTCCACCTGTTTACATGGGCAGGGTGTAGGGAGCATGGAGCAGTGTGAACATGAACCGAAACAAAGTGATGCTCAACACTATAACACATTGTAATAGATTACTCAAGTGTGAAAACACCCTTAATTTATGCTTTGACCTTTTGTTTATATGTTATTTATTTTATTGCAATAAAATCACACTGCAATACATTTTTACGTTATGTTGAAGCTAACTGATGCAAAAACAGCAACAGAGGAATTAGGTGGTGTCACTTTTTTTTTTCTTTGAGCGACAAAATAACAGTCAAGTTAAATGATAATACACAATGATGATTATGGTACTAGACCTCTTCCTCTTGGTTATGCAAGAGCGAGGTACAGTATGTACATGTACATCTTTTAACGGATTACTTAATTTTCCATTATTGTGTCACAGGAATAAGTTTCTATTATGTACAGTTTGATGGTGGATTTTGGGAATAACTTTAAGAAATGGAATGAATCCATCAGTCTAAAGTACTGCGGTCCTGTGTATTTCCTGGAGGGAGTGAAACTTTTGTGTCTGTTGCTGATATTCAAATCACTGTTCTATTCTTATTGTAAATATGGATCATAATTTCTCTTACATATTTTCTGTACTTCTTAGTACAGTTATTATTGAGTGCCACTTATTTATACATATATTTTATATGTTTTATATCAGGAATACAGTTTTTTACAGCTTGGGTTGAACCTGAGAGATGCAAAAACAGCTGCAGAAGAATAAGATGGTGTCATGTATTTTTTTTTCTTTTCTGTTGGAAATAAAACACCAGTTAAGTTAGGCCTGAGGGGCTGAACGGCGTTAGATCTGGTAGCAACGGTAGCGACAGGGAGGGTTCAGTCACGGGCAGTTAGTTAAAGACAAGAGCAAGTAGACGATTAGACCCGACCACGTGTTGGAGGAGAGGGGACGGATGCAGGGGGAGGGGGGAGGTTGGCGAGCTAAGCAGAGTCCTGGGCCCCTAATGTTACCTTCTTAAAGAAGGGCAGTCGGTGGGCGTTGGCCTGAGGGGATGTTACGCTGCCTGACATGCCCTTGGAGGAGCGAGGGTCACCCTGCGACTCAGGGGGCTCCTCGGCATCCAGGTCGAGGGGGTCAACGTCAAAGGCCCCTGTGGACGTGTCCACGTGAGCTGATGGGCAGCAGGGCAGGTGGAGCAGAGAAGGACAAGAGAAAAAGAAGAAGAAGAAGAAAAAGAAGAAGAAGAGGAAGAAAAGAGCAAGACGAGGTGAAGGAGCAGAGGAGGGAAGTGAAACAGGAGAGAGAACATGAGATGCATCGACAAAGAGGCATGGAGGAAACTGCAAAAGATGGCACACAAACAACACAGCATACACTGAAACTGGAAAGGTGGAACACAGTAGCATGATATAAACTGGAAATGACACTGACAAGAGATTAAAAGAAACACTTGATCATCATGAAGAAGGCACAGATTAAGGGTCGACCGATTGAATCAGCATTTACTGTTTTATCTGAAATCCAAGTAAATAAATTCTTGTGCAACTCTGTCTGTCACCACCTGGGGCAACAAATCCACACTCAACTTTATTTCCTTTAGAAAACTTGGAGGAGTGATTTCATTTATTTATATATTTCTAAAAAGGTCTCTGAACACTTGAATCAACAACAGGTGCGTTGGGGAAGAGATGCAAAAACACCTGCAGAATATTTGGCTTTATCAAAATACATTCCACCGTGACATTTCAGTCAAACAATAGGTTTTTTTCTCAGTTTCTGGGAACTCAGTGCACTTCTGTTTTAAGACACTAAACATGTGCCCAAGGTTTTTCAGTGATATTTTAGTTTTGAAGATTGTACTTCAAATGCAAATTCTGATTGTCTGTGATTAGCTCTGGTGAAAACGTATCGGTCGACCCCCGCAGGAAATAAGAAAACAAACAGCAGAGGAGGTAGTGACTTTAGTGTCGAAAAAAGCAACAAAATTTGGAGCATAGATGTGAAAAGCTCGAGTGGCTGTTGAGGAAAAAGAGTAGATAAAGTAGTAGGAAAGTAGTGGGAGGTTCAGGGCTGAAGGGATCGGGGTTCGTGGCAGGCTTGTTGTTTATTGATGCAGGTGTAAAGTAGTGGATACAAGGAGGGTGTGAGACCTAGACTTCAGACACAGGGGATTCAGCATTTACAGAGCGCCTGATTTCACTTAATTTCATCATAATTCCTTCTCATAATAATATGGATTAAAAAAAAGGGAAAAGAGAAGAAAAATAACTGCTAGTGTGCATCTTTCAGCGTCGTGGAAGTGTGAAAAAGATAAATCAAGATGGTGTTTATGTTAATAAGGTTTATTACAGATATAAAATATGGTCATAAAAGTATTTGACAATGAAAAACCTGTCATTGGTTTAACAGCAATACACTTAATTTATGCTATGAGTTTTTGTTTGTGTATTATTTATCTCATGTCATTTCATTAACATAGTTTTAACTACATTAAAATTACACATGAATACATTTTTTACATGTTATGCTGAAGCTGAGTGATGTAAAAACAGCAGCAGAGGAATCAGGTGGTGTCATATTTTTCTGTTCTATGAACAATAAAATAACAGTTATGTTAAATGGCAATGATTATAGTACTGGACCTCTACCTCTTGATTATGCAACCAACAAGGTACAATATATGCATTTACGTTTGTTACATAATTTTCCACCATTATGTTGTGGTAATAACTTTCTATTTTGATAACTTAAAAAAATGGATTAAATCCATCAGTTTAAAGTGCTGCGGTCCTGTGTATTTCCTGGAGGGAGTGAGACTTATGTATCTGCAGTTGAAAATCAAATCACTAACCTATTTTTGTAAGATTGTAAATATGGATCATACTTTGCTCTTACATATTTTTATGTACTTATTCTGTGTTTATTGAGTGCTACTTTATATATATATTAATGTTCTTATTTTATTTTATCTTATCTTGTCTTGTCTTATCTTATCTGGTCTTATCTTATCTTTATCTTATCTTATCTTATCTGGTCTTATCTTGTCTTATCTTATCTTGTCTGGTCTTATCTTACCTTATCGTATCTGGTCTTATCTTATCTGATTTTATCTTATCTTATCTGGTCTTATCTTATCTGGTTTTATCTTATCTTGTCTTATCTTATCTGGTCTTATCTTATCTGATTTTATCTTATCTTATCTGGTTTTATCTTATCTTATCTGGTCTTATCTTGTCTTATCTTATCTTATCTGGTCTTATCTTTCCTCGTCATTTCTTAATCACTGATTCTGACATCAGAAACAATACACACATTAATGAAATGACGTATTTGATTTTTCTTTAATTTAACAGTAAGAATATGACTAATATGAATACAAAATAAGGTTCCTCTTCTGTTTTGTTTCACAGCAGCTGACATCAAGTGTATTTATTCATTTATCTATCTATCTATCTATCTATCTATCTATCTATCTATCTATCTATCTATCTATCTATCTATCTATCTATCTATCTATCTATCTATCTATCTATCTATCTATCTATCTATCTATCTATCTATCTATCTATCTATCTACGAATTAAAGAGATATAACTTAATGATGTTGCATCGCCATGCTTCGACGGTGATGACACAGATAGCATGTTGTCGTCTTTATTGAGTGAATTAGTGATGAGTCAGTCTAATGGTTGAATCATAAATTAGTAATAGCCTAATTTTACGCATGATACATGATGATGAAGATACAGAAAACTGAACAGATTAGGTTTTTGGGGTGGGGGTGTGGGGGGGGGGGGGGTTAATGTCTTATTAAAAGAGCTCATGTCCCCCGCCCTGGTTCCCCTGTAGTTCACACTCTGGTTGTCTTTGTTCGGTAAAAACTAGAAGTCAATCTGTGTGGGTTTTTCTGATGCTGGCGCTCCCCTCTCTGCTGTTGTCTGTGGATGTGGAGCCGCCGTCCAGTGATGTGCACACAAGCCAGACATACTTATCAAGTTTAATGAGCGAGGCCCATTCTCAGCTCTATTTCGGTGGCGTCCTGCGTACTAATGACGGACCTCCCAAGACCTCACTCGCTTCACGCAGCAACCCGCTGAGACACGGCGTGATTCATCATCATGCCTGACTAACTAGCCAATTAAAATCTTCATCTAAATATCAGCCGCCTGTCTCATCTCGCTCATACTCGCACACAAACACCCACGCACATCCACTATGCTTCTTGTTGATGCGGTGATCCCCCCGCCCCCATCCCCCCTCCCTGACCTTACCTGTGCCAGGTGGGGTGGGCCGGCGCGTTCCCGTGGCAACATCCAGACTGGAGCTTCCACCAGATTTACTGTAACGAGAAAACAGACAAGAGTTATTACTGAGTAAAAGGGAAATTATATGGTGTCTGCTCTGACCTTCTGCATTTCTATTTTCACTTTTGTGTTACGTAAGACCAGTGTCTACAAAAACACAGCAATAAATCAGAGAATCACTGTTTATTTATGCATCCAAAACTGTTAAAATCTACAGTTAACATTTTGTTTTGTCCATTCAATAAAAGTAATAGTAACAAGTGGTGCCAGGCACAACAAATCCTGCCCCTTGCACATATAGTAGCTTATTTTGGCATCGATCCAGCTGATGTCATCATGTCTATGCATGTGATGATGTCAGCATATCATCTGCATCTATATACGTGCCAAGTTTGAAGTAATTTGAAACAAAAGTGATGTTCTTATCGACATTTGAAATTATAATAATTAAAATAATATAATATATAATATAATTAAATAAATAGGGGAAAAAAAAGATTTAAAAAATTCATAAAAAATTTTAACTTTTACCTACTTTTCCCAAAATACAATGACATCTATTTTAGGTCCCTGGCCACGTAAATTTGGTATGAATTCGACCAATAGTTTTGCTGCTACAGACATTTGAAATTTCTTCCATTATAAGTAAATGGGGAAAAACAAAGATTTAAAAAATTCATAAAAAATTTGAACTTTGACCAACAGTTCCCAAAATGTAATCAGATCTATTCTGGGTCACTGGCAATCTATAAACCCAATTTGGTATGAATTCAACCAATAGTTTAGCTGCTGGAGTGTTAAAAAACAAATAAACAAACAAACGAAGAAACAAACCAAATAAAAAACAATACCCCTTGCCTCCCCTTCAGGGGGCGGGGTAATAAATTATTGAATTATTGAAAAAAAATGTATATTTCTATTGTTTACTTAACAGTAAGTGCATGAAAAATTTGAATTTGATTTAAATAAAGCTATCAGACAAATAATACTCTAAGATGTAGTAGTTGTAGGAATGTAGTAATGCTAAAAAAATATAAATACTCAAATAAGGTAAATAATTTCTTATATTAAAAACCCTCAAAAACCTAAATACCTACCAGTGACCAAAAGCATCTACTGATCTAAAATGTATAATAACTATTAAACAACTACTCCTCTCAATACATGTAATTCAGGTAAAATGGAAACAGTGTCATCTTCTGCAACATTGATTCACCAGTAAAGTAAATGATATATTTTGTTAAAAAAGTCAAATTTTCTTCAGTTTTCTCTGTTTTAATAAATTGATAACCTAAAATGCCTAGGATAATATTGCAAGTATTGGTAATAAATCACTTATAAAAGATTAAATGAGGAACACTAATTTGGAAGTTCTCACAAAAAACCTTTCGGTAAAAAATTTAGACATAAAATGCTTAAAACACTTTGCTCAATATCGAAATATGCATTAGTCAAAGTAACTGAAACAACCTTTGAATTCTGCTTTTGTGAACATCTACATGATCAGTATATTAAACATACGAAAATACCACATTTTCACTGAATATGAATAGTGATAAATCCCTGTAAAAATTAGATGTGGAGAAAAATTCATATGGAAAACACCACAAAAATAGTTGCTATTTAAGGATTAAAATGCTAACATAAGCTTGTATCGACATGAAAATGAAAGTACATGGTGTATGTGTACTGTACTGACTAAACAAGATCACCTAGATTTTAGTTTCAGTCCAGTATAAATAAAACTAAACACAAACTTAGACCAAAGAGCCCTATATATACACGGCGTCCTGTTCACAGTGGAGTACATTGACTCACTGTACTGTTCTCTTCTCTTTTAAGAGGTGGAACATGTTCTCGTGGGTGAGTCGTGACTCAAGTTTGACCTGTTTCTAAAGTGTGATTCTGTCGATGCGGGGTCCGTTCAGATTCACCTGGAGCTGAGTCGGTTCTGTCTCATCCTCTGCTCCTGCAGCAGACGGGTGTTCTCCAGTTTGACGGGGCTGGGGATGAAGCCCACCTCGCAGCCCTCCTTCACCAGACGCCCGATCCACCAGTCGTTGTTGTACTTCTGTTAACGGCACAAGAAACAGGCATCGGTGACAAAACTCTCTTCGTATGCCTTTAAAGCAGAGGTCTCAAACATGCGGCCCAGGGACCAAATCCGGCCTGCCAAAGCATCCAGTCTGACCCGTGGGATGAATTTGTAAAATGCGAAAATTGCACTGAAGATATTAATGATTTTAGCTCAGGTTCCACATACAGAACAATTTAATCTCAAGTGGGTCGGATTAGTAAAATACTATCATAATAACCTCTAAATACTCACAACTCTTTGTAAATGTAAAAATTTTCATGTCATTTTACTGAATTTACACTAAAACAAACATAACCTGAACAAATATGAGCATTTTGAAATGTCTGAAGTACAAGTTTACCAATATTCTGCCTGTTATTAAATGTTTTGTGTATTTGTTGATCCACTGTGATCTGTAAGTCATAATTTACATGTGTAAATAATAAACTGAGACATAATATTGTTAAAATTTCACTTAGTTTTCTTAAGACATTTCAGTTTGTTCACGCTATTCACATTGTTTTAAAGGATAGTTGGTAGAGGTAAACATTTTCATCGCATTATTTAACTTTTTTTGCTCTGAAACATAGAGGAAAGTTTGGAGTTGACACTATTTATATATTATTAGGTTATTATTTCACTGGTCGGGCCCACTTCAGATCAAATTTGGCTTAATGTGGCCCCTGAACTAAAATGAGTTTGACACCCCTGCTTTAAAAAGATACTGCAATCCTTTTTTTAAGCATCAATGGACAAAAATGACATAATTAGCTTTCAGTAAATTAAAATTCAAGAGGTCTGAGTGGAAATCATAGGTGTTTCCAGATAGGTAGGGGTTTTAATATGTGACTGGCAGCTGCAATTACCATTTAAGTCAGATGTAAGTCTACTGCTCACCATCAAAGTGGTTTCTCTTTTCTGTGACATCTGGTAACGTCTGTTTATATTACGTTTTTTATTTAGACAGACTGAAGAGAGCTGAAGAAGGAAGGTGTGTGTTCTTAAATTCTGCCCCTAATTTTCACTCCTGCAGCCTTAAACATAAATAATAAGACTGTACTGTGACAAAACATATCCATTTTTGCTGTTAATATTGGTATTTCTTACCTCTGATATTTGATGTTGATCATTCTTACTTTGCCTTCTATCTACTTTTCTGAGGGATCATGCATCATATCTTTAAAAAACCAAATAACAGGCATGTAAAACTTTGCTGCCTAGCTGAGGTTTGTTCTTAATGTCTTATTTATCAGTGTAATTACAGTAATTTACAAAGAATGTAGCACTAATCTATGGGTCTGTAGCAATACTCTGTGTAGTACAGGTTGCTAGAAGATCAGTGAGTTTATTTCAGTCTATTATAACGATACTTCGTTGTAAGGTTAAGCTGCTGCTGAATAAATAAAAAATAATTACTGTAAGTCCATCAGCTGCAGGAACTCACTGAGGCTGATTTACACAGATGCTTTAGAGTTATGTGTTTGATTAATGAGTAAACTCCAGGGGACAAATTAGGGCTCCTACAATCTAGGTAATGAATGGAAACACTGCCCTGTAAATACAGGAAAATATATCCACTTTACTTCATGCAGATATTGTCTATATTGTAATAACTTCAGGGCAAAATTATGCAAAAACACACAGATTTTAGTCAGATAAGGCAAAAAAAAAGCCACTAAATACCACCTAAGCCTCCAGAATCCAGAGAAAACTAGAGGAAAGCTAAATATAGTTTGGTTGTAACTCACATACATACATACAAGATGATGAGTGATTCAGATCATGGACAGGGACTGTTTGGGACTTTTTTTGCCTCCATCACTTCCCACTTAGTATGTGCGTACTGACTCAACATTCACACAACAACAGATTTTTTGTTAACTCTCTATTTAAGACTTCAGACTACAGAGCAGGGGTGTCAAACATATGGCCCGTGAGCCACAGCCAGCCCTTCAAAGGGTGTAATTCAGTCCGCAGGATGAATTTACAAAAATTACACAGACGACACTGACATTCACGGGTGTCACTGAGTCTTGACAAGTTGTTTTGATCCGAAGTTAAATGCTATATTTTTCAGTTCCGGATACCTGTTACTAATAGCTTTGTGCCTTTGTAGATTCACTGTGATCGGTAAGTCATAATGTACATCTGTAAATGATAAGCTGAGGCTTAAGATTGTTAAAGTCGCACTTATTTTTCGTAAGAAATATCAGGTCGTTTATAGTTGTTCTGGTTTTTCAGATTTTTTTAAAGCATAGTTTGTAAATAGTTTGACTTTTTTCCTACTAAAATAAGGAAAAAAATTTGAAGTAGGCATTATTTATAGGTTATTAGTCTGTTATTTTACTGGTGCGGTCCACTTGCAACCAAATTGGACAGTATGTGGACCATGAACTAAAATGAATCTGATACCCATGCTGTAGAGACACTAATCCGGTGTCACATATCTCCCATAATTCCTTCAAAATTATGCAGTGCTTGGGGTAGAGATACACTTTAATGTTAGAAAGTTAATATTTCTCACTACCACAATCAATATTAGTGCCCCCTCTGCATTTCTTTCTATTGTCTGTTTAGTGTATGAGGGTTAATTGAGGAAGTCCGAACCTCTTTAATGTGCAAGAAGTCTTTGGCTTCGAAGGATATGGCCATGCCCTGCACAGGAACGTCATCGCTGGGGCCAGGGTTGTAACCAACATTTGTCCGCACAGCGAAAGCCACCGGTTTGGTCTGCAGCATTAATCAGAAAGACTAGACGTTAATATGCAGAAAACAAATCACCAGAAACACCGAACACAAGGATCAGAGACCCGCTATCATTAAAACATTGTAACCGTGACTACACCATGCGTATAAGAGATGACGGTGCATCAGATGATCTCTGACCTTTGCTTTCTCAAGCGTGGCAAGGGCCTGTCTGTCGGCCTCCTTCCTCAGAGCCTCGGGGTCTTCCTCCAGGGACACGTCGGAGTCTGACGGCCGGCTGGTGTAGGAGTCTGCAGAGCCCTGGAACACACAGTACACACATTAACAAGATGACATAAAGGTTAGAAACAGAACAAAGTGTAGACTGTGTCAGGTCTACAACAGATATTCACGGTACAGAGAAAACATCACGATTTCACAGTATCTTAGTGCATTATTATCAGTGGTAACTCCAGATTGGTCTTAGTCTGGGTCTTGTCTCTGGATCAAGACCAAACCATAGAGCTGAGCAATATATCGAATTAATGCCTAAAATGCAAAATTGAGATTATTCCTCTGGAGAATGTTCTTGCTAAACAAAAAAATCAACATTCAAAAGCAAAATCTTGATTCTTGTATTAATAGTGAATTCATTTTTTGTATGTGTTTTGTATTCATCCTCCAGTCGAATATAGCATCTAATTCATCTAAAAAGACGATTTGAAGTTATGTTTTGTCTACAGTGAAAAATCCAGATTTAATATTTTAGTTGTGGTATCCAGATCTACCACAGCTATAGTTTTTGGTGCATGTTTGGATTTAATTTTTAACATCATTATTGAAAGTTGAGAAACATTTGGCCAGTTATTGATTTGATCTCACTCTGCTTCTCACTGTCAAAGGCAATCATCATTCACACTAATGGGAATATTTTGCAAAACAGACATTTACTCTGTATTTGAGCCTCCTGTCTACAGGTAAAGGGCAATTTAGGATGCAAAAAAACCTGATTTTTAAAAACGCTTTCTAAAGTGAAGATTATTTAAAATTCTGAAGCCATTTGATGCATGTCATTCCCATAGTGTCTCTCCACTTAAATCAACGAATGAACCCCAAATACTCCAAAATAAATGTTTGAAAAGAAAACAAAGAAATCACACTCCAATTTACACATCTGTTGGTGCTTTGTATTAAGAACAATCACCTGAAACATTACATATAGGTGCATTAGTCACCGTTTCACTTTCATGACAGATTAAAGCCTTTGCATATGATACTTTTTCCAGTATTATTCATGGTGTCCACAAAAAGTTGTCCAAAAAAACAGAAACAATGATTTACACAAGTTTGTAGTAATATCCATGCTGTAAACTGACTGAATTTTTCTCAAAAACAGAGAAGTAATGTACCTGTATGGCAAAAAATAATCAATAGTGTGGATGGGTCATCAATCATATGAATCTATAATGTCTGAAAAACTTAATTCCAATAATGCCCTTGCTGTGGTCCTAGCCCGGTCTTGGTCTCGACCCCCCCAAAGTCATGGTCTTGTTGGTCTTGATAAACTCTGGTCTATGTCTTTGTCATGACTTGGTGTCACTTTAGGTGGTCTAGTTGAACAAATGGTTTATTATGATTGAAAAAAAAAGCATCCATACATATCCTACTTAAACAAAAAAGGAAAAGGAGTAATAGCCTTAAAGAGTAATTTATTTTTAGAAGTAAATAAAATAAATCAAGAAAACAAAAAACTAAAAAAAACTATACTACCTTTCAGAGAATGTAAATTGGAGAGAAAACGTGCAGTTTGAGGTGAGTTTCTTCATCTATTTGCATCTTTTTCAATAAGTAAATGTGCAATGGAATGGCAGCTGTTAGCTTTTATACCTTAAGGCGTTATGTTACTACAGCCCAGTGTCCATAAATCAGACGTCAACAGTAATGAATAAGAAGTGAGTGGATAAAAAATGATAAATTCAATGAGTGAAAACCTGCTTGTGTTTATCCTCCGGTGCATAACCTACATAACAGCTTTGGCCTTCATATCGCCTGAAAGCTGACTCTACTGTATGTAACTGGAGGTGGAGAGGATGCATAACAGCCGTGCTGCGTTTCCACCGTAGATCCAAGAGGCCGAGGCGCTAAATCTTTTTGCACAGGTAGAACAAATTCAACGAGTGGGTGTGTCAAGTAGAAAGAGGTAGAGAGGAAAAAGCGGCCTGAGGACTTTTTATAATATCTGCGGGGATATAAATTTCTCATGAAGTGGCTTCGGTTTCCAACACATCCACCACTCATGCATGGTAACCTGACTCTCTGTGGCTGACCCTAATCTAGACTCCCATACCACAATAAAAAACCAGCCTCCTGGAAGCCTGCAGCCCACGGTAGCATGCACTGAGGGAGGCAGCCTGAACTTCAGAAATGTTCTAGTGTCTAATTTATATAACAATCCCACTTGTTCTCTTCTTGCTGTATTTTATTTTAATTTTTCTTTTTTTGGGGGGGGGGGGCTGACAAGCTGCCTGGCGCTTTGTAGGAGGTGCTGACAAGAATGCGGACAGCTGAAAGTGCCAGGCAGAAGAAGTGAGTCACTAGGTGTGGGTTTTTAAAATAGAGGTGAGAATGCATAAAGATGACATCAAACATATGCGGTAATGATGAAAAATTCCCTCAGAGAAAGTCTGCACACGTGTAATGAGACAGCAGAGAGAGTACGCTCACTGTGAACACCTGATATCACTGATCCAGGGTCAGATATGAAAGCTGAGTTTCCATCTGAATGCCACATTAGCAGAAATATAAACATGCTGTTCTGTCACAGTCCATATGACTGTGGAGATGCTGAAGGAAACATCTCAAATGTTGCAAAAAAAAGAAAAAAAAAAAAAGCAAATACATGAGTTTGGAAAGAATAAAATGGGCTGTTTGGTATGGAGAAGAACACAGCAGTTACTAACCACCTGCCAAAAAATCTTGAAGGAGAAGAAACAAACAAACAAAACTGATCGTCTTGGACATCTACAAGACAGAAAAGCTTGGAGTTTCTTCTTCTTTTTCTTAAAGCATAAGTTCAATAATCCCTTCTTAGAACTTATTCAGAAAAGGTGTTACCAGTAAATTAACACTGTTCTGATAAGACATATTGTGTTTTTCGCAATTTTGTTGTTTTCCATAAACTTTTTCTGAGGTTAGGTCTTGAAAATATGCCTAAAAATCTGATACAGAACAGAAAAACAGAACTTGCCCATAAAATTGGAATAAAATATTTGTACCTCTTCTCATGACATGTTTGTGACAATATGATTTATTCTTGATATATAAAGTGTAGGACTCAGTATGTTATCATTACATCCTGGGAATAATAATAATTGGAGTAAAAAAGAGGAATGTGTCTGAAAACAAAATTATTCCAACTTTACGGCAACAGTGTAGACAAGAATACAGGTGTGAGAAAGGAATACAAAGCTGCCGTTTGTTACATGCCAAAAAATCTTGATGAAAGCTGTTTCTGTCAACCTTTTATAATATTATTTTCCAAAATGCACATAAATATATCACAAGGACACATCTAAAAATAAAAAAAGAACTTTACTAAACTTATATTGCCAAAACATGTAGAAACAAACAAAATGATCACCTTCACCATCTACAAGAGAGAAACTGTATTTTTTTAATGATACCAAAAAGCTTCGATGACTTTTGTTCCATTAATCCTACCACTACATGTAAATAATTCAGTTAAAATGCAGTTTGTCATCAGATATGACCCATTGGGAAATCTATCGTTTCATTCCACATTTTACTTTTTTTTTTTTTTAACTCCCTTAAAACCCTCAAAGAACTAAACACCCAATGACACAGAGCATCTACTTATCAAAAATGTTTAATAACTTCTGAACTGCTGATCCTAGCAATACATTGAGATAATCTGAGTAAAATGCAGTTTCTCAGCTTTTTTATTGTAATCAGATATGACCATTTGGACGTTCAGAGGCTCTGCAGTGAACTTGAAAACACCATTATCTTCTGCAACATTGATTCACCAATAAAATCCATGTAGTTTGACAAATAACAGTGGTTGGAAATTGATTTTACGTTCACGTAGTGATGTATTTTGCAAAAAAGTCTCTTTTTCCTGTTTCCTCTATTCTCATATAATAACCTTTCATTTACTCTGACCTTTTTTGCCTGTTTTTCACTGAAAAATGCCAAAATCAGACAATAATATTACATTAATCACTTAGGAAAGGTTAAATTGATGGGGTTTTATATGTATGTTCTTAGTATAGTGATTTATATGTGGTTTTAGAACTGACTTTTATTGTGTTTTATGTATATTTTTAGTATGGATGTATGATGTACGTAAGATTTAATGTATGGCTGTGATTTGTATATTGTGTCACTTCTGCTGCAGCTGTCTTGGCCAGGACACTGTTGAAAAAGAGATTTTTAATTTTAATTAGCTTTTTCCTGGTTAATAAATAAAGGATAAAACAAATAAATAAAATAAAATAAAATAAAAAATGCAGAGGAAAAAATTCATTCAAAAGTTGCACCAAAAATAATTCAATATCTTTAATGGTTAAAACTATCCCACATTTTAGAGAAGACATGAATACACCAGGAGAGAAACTGGGTTCAGTTTCAGCAAATCCACATGCGTTTACCTGTGATTAATGCTCCTCTAAACCTTTGATTACATCGGTGCATCTCTGTTAGATGTGAAATGAAACGACAAACACTAATGTTGATTCTAGCTCAGCCACCTGTCGTACCGAGGCGCTTTGTACCTTGGCAACAGCAAACAAGTGCAGACACTCCCTGTTGTCACGACAATGCCTGGCTACTCCTCGTGTCCTCGGGCATCCACATGCCATCCCTACTTCCTGTTTCATTTACTCAAACACTCACAGCGGAGCGCCCACATCTCGCTCAAGTAGGTGAAACGATGCTGTGAGTGGCATACCTCCTAATGAGGACAATAACAACCACCCACTTACCAGCTCTGACTCATCTCCTAAACCGTACAGGTGCATCCCAACACGGCGCACCGACTAAGACAAGGTTAACACTCGCTGACGGGGAGAACCCACGGGAATCTTTTCAGAAAGGAGCCGAAATGACGTGTGGAATAACCTGGGACCAGCCGTCTTGTTACAACGAGTCAGTGATGCAGCAAAATATGGAGAGTGGGAGGGATAGGTGGTGACTCTGAGTGTGCGTCTGCGGTTGTGTGTGGACAAACGGTTGTGTGTCTGAACCACTCATCCAGCTGATTCACGTCACACACACCCAGAGAATGAAAACGACAGGCGGGGAGACAGAAGACGGATAGATGGACGGATGGATGCGCATGGATATAAAAGTCAATACATGTGAATCCAGGGCTGGGAGGGTTATTTATACAGAATATGTGGCCTTAAAGTGTGATTTCTACCATATCTCATGTATGATTATTGACAGTAATTTGGATTACAGGTGACAGAATGATTGAGGCATCACACGACTATTACACTACTATTTACTGCAGGGATGCAAATAGATTCAGATTCAGATTTATTAATTGTCATTCAATAAAAACATCCCAGACGCTCTTAAAGAACGAAATAGCAAAATGCACAGCATGAAATAAAAACAGAGAAAAAGAATCCAAAAAACACCAACTAAAAACAACCCATATATATGATAAAATATTAAAAACTGCACTAAAATAAATAAATCAATTGTTAGTAAAGATTAAAAAAAGAAATATTGCACAATTGAGGGGTCACTATTACACCTATTATTGCACATTCCATTATTTCACTTCACCCCCTCAACTTTTGTTTAGCAGTCTTATTGCTGTTGGATAAAAACTTAAATAAGATCAAATGATTAGACTGTCATAATTAATCTCATTATAATAGTCCTTAGAGTTGATTTTTGTTTTCATCATCGTCTAAAACACTTATTTTAATTCATTTACTCACATACGTACACTTTTTCCTCAGAGTAGTTTTGAATGTTGTACCTGTTTGTCATGATCTGTCCATAAACATGAATTTCAACTGCCTTTGAAGGGTCTGAATGTAGTATTTTCACATTAATTTATTAAAAAACTTCAATTTTCTTTATTTTTTTAGAATTAAGAACTCTGAAGTTTGGTCACAGATGCCAAAATATTGGATTGGACTAAATAATGGACTAAACTGCGACAGTTCTGACCATGTTTGAATGATTCCAAACAAACTTTTAGTGCAGCTTCTGATAACACAAACCGTACAGAAAACAGAAGTGATTTGTGGTTTTACTGTGTACTGTGGCAGAGCAAAGCTAACAGAGCTATAATGTAAACTATCAGAGGATGCATTATGTGAAGATTATGAGACGCAGTGTTATTTTAAGTGGTTGTAAAAATAATCAACTATTAGTTTTAATTTGAAGAAGAAAACTTGATGATAACGTAACACAGATATGTGTACACAATGATCTTTATACTTTTTTCAGTGAGTGATACAGTCTGTGGATACATGGTGTTGATTTCATTGGAGGTTTTTGGTCACTAAATGTGTTCTGGTACGTGATTTCCCCCTACTGTTTGGAATATCATTACTACATAAAATACCTTTAAACTCCAAAGGAATAATGATTTGGCATTTACTGTTCTAATTATTATGATCAACTGATGCAACATTTCCCAGCCTTCCATGTTATAAGTATGTGTAAACAGAAAAGCAGTACCAGTGGCCGTACTATTTTGTGGCTTTTGTTCAGCATCAACTTAGAATGAAAACCACTAAAATAAATGTGACTTTACAGTTGCATAGAGGAACATTTTACTTTCACTTTGTTTCTGAAGTGTATTTTTTGAGACAAAGTTTTCTGATTCTAGCTTTCAAGATATTAAAATTTACGGGTTTATTTCTTCCTCAATGACAGTAAACTAAATAGGCTACTTTTGGGTGATGAATGAATCAAGACATACATTTGGGAAATCTTTGGGAAACCCTCATCAATATTTTTCTCAATGTTTTACTATATTTCCTTTAGTGGCCATATAGATATTAGAAAAAAATAAATGTTGATCAAAGGATATTATTGTATTAAATCAGAAAACTAAAGAAAAACTGACATTTTCAGCAAAACACATCAATAATTGTATTTGTCAAACTACATGGGGGTTTAATTGTTGAATCAGTCTTGCAGATGATGATGTTTCCATGTGTTCCATTTTCTGAATCTTTTAAAATCTTTCTATTCTATTTTCAAATTTCTTTCTTACTCTATGACAGTAACTATAGAGGGACACTAAATATGAAGCAACATTTTGCAAGAAAAAACTTAAAAAGATGTGCATTTCATGATGTGGGGTGGTTTTGTGGAATGGTATGGAAAAAACTGAGCAATAATAAGTAATTCAATTTACAAAGATAAATAAAAATCTTATTTTCCAGATATGTAATAAAGAAAAAGAACAGTTGCTGATGGTAAGGGCCTTATAAGTCTGCTTTAGATTGTTTTCTTTCAAATTTGTGTACTATATTCTCACGTTGATTAGTTAAGTAACATAAAACTGGTTTGGGACAAGATGAATTCAGCCTCTTCCTACTCCATCTTGAACACAAAGTGCTAAATTGAAAAACTTGTACATTTTATTTTGGGCATTTTATACGGTTTTGGCTTATTCTGTTCAAATCTATACTTTTTTCTTTCCCTTTTGTTCCCCTGAATGATTTTCTTCTTTCTTGTGTTCGAAAAATAAAGTTTATCATTATCATCTTTTGGGTGATGAATGACAAAAGACATGCATTTGAGAAATCACCGTGGGCTTTGGGAAACACTGCTTAACATTATCCTCTTTTTTCTGACATTTTAAACAACAACTAATCACTTATTCAAGAAAATAAATGACAGGTTATTCAAGAAATGAAGTGATTATTAGTCGCAGCCCTGTGATCCACTGATTTTAAGACAGTTGCAGCACTTTAAATAATATTTGAAGTGCATGTTTCTTCCCATCGCCGACATCACCAAATATCGCAGTTGAACGAGGGTTAAGATAAAACAGTGACTGATTTCAACCTTTTCCTCTTTATCCACAAGTTGATAAAGCCTGACAATCTTTCTCCTTTTCATTCCTGACACTCCTTCCCTCTCCTCCTCCTCCTCATCTTCTTCTTCTTCTTCTCTCATGTCAATGGGTTGTGTCTCTAATTTAGTTGCTTGCTTCACTTCACATACAGCTCCTGTTGAAAATAGCTACAGGCCACCTGATGTTGGAGCCGCGTTCCTATTGGCGGCACCCGACGAGAGACCCCAGCAGTGTCATAGTAACCAACTCCGCAGCTTATTACAGGCAGCCAGCGAGAACTGCATCAGGACGGGGATAAAGACCAAGATATAGGGATCGATAGTGAATAAAATACCCTGGAGGGATATCAGCAGCGGGAAATTGCATAAAAGCTTTTTTTAGTAGGTGATCAATGAGCTATTTTGTTGAAGCATGTGGATTAGCGATGCCAGTAGAGAATGGAGAATAACATCAACATCAACATCAAAACAAAACATCACAGCCTGATTTTGGAGCGGAAATGCTGATATTTTTTGCTCAAATGATTGTTTTTTTTTCATACAAAAAGCGTCTAGACTGGTTTCCGAAAACACCTCCAAGAAGGTGCGAGACATGAGAGTTAGTCATGAGGACAAAAATGAACTGATTGTGAGCAGTGGCTTCCACAGTTAAACATCCTCAGCACTGATACTGAAAAAAAAAAAAAAATGAGAGGGGGTGGAGGGCATGTAGGGAAGGAGGGGGTAATAGAATAAGAAGCGAGGGCGGGACGGCAAAAGACACGCTTTGAATAATGAGAGTTGAAAAGAGTCAGCCTGCAGCAAGGAAATGAGTTAACATTGTTTCTTCTGATGCCCTGGTTTCTTTGTAAATGGTTTCAATAGAAAGGGAAATTGGAAATGAGTTGTTGGTTGGATGCAGCGGCGTAGATTTTGCCTCTGGAGTCGACTCAGACGCTCACGACAGGCAACATATCTGTTTAGCATTGACACTGCTGCAGTTTCGTTCCGATTGCATGTTGTTAAAATGTCCAGGAAATGATCGATGCTGTGCTTTCTGTGAGATGACAGGTCAAAGATTTGGATCTCACAGAGAACAGCAACAGCAGCAGGTGTCATGACTAAGAAGTGATAACTATCTGAGTGCTAACACATGCTGCAAACCCCTGCCCTGATAATTAAACAGATAAAAATACCTTCATACTTATCAGTTCTCTTCAAGTGGAAATTACACAAAAAAAATAAAAATAAGGAGGCAAGGCTACAACATTAAATATCCTTTTCATATTTGCTTTATCTCAGTTTCTTTTAGGACCCCGGTCACCACAACATAACATCTCATCTGAGAGACAAACTGAATGCATTAACAGTCGAGACTGAGATCCACTGAGTATTCACATCACATCGGGATAGAGATTAACTCAAAGGATCGGTACAGGACCAGAAAAATGCAGATAAAAGCGAGATTGGAGGGGAAAAGGTGTCTCGTACAGCATAGATACACAAACAGAGGAATCACATTGGACTGATTTCCTGTCTGAAAGTCAGGGCCAGTGGCTGTAAATGGCAATATTCATTTTTTTTTCCCTTCCTGTCACAGCAGCAGCAGCAGCAGCAGCGTCATGGCAACCGACTGGACGAACGCAGTATCACCAGGACCAGGGTGAGGACTAGAAAGATGAGTCATGGACCGAACTCACTAGAAATCCCCATTTTTACAAACAAGGGGACTCTGAAGGGAAAACGCACTGACATTAAATGTGATCATATGTACATGAATAGGGCTTTAATATTATACTGCAGTTAATAATTTTTTCATGCTTTTATTCTAAGCTCAAACTATTACAAAATTACTAATGTGGAAGTTTTAGTTTTACTTACTGTGCAGAAAAGGCTTATGATGGCATCATTTGTATCTTTAAGGCACATTCAAATGTTTAATTTCACTATATTTTAATAATAACTGCTCTTGTTTCCACTAATTCATATTTTATTTGGTTTTATGTTTCACTGATTTGTCACTTATTGCTAGTTTTTACTTTTGTCACCATTGATTACCCATGTTCTGAGTATAATTCCTTTTAGGTTCTGTTTTTTTCAGTTTTTACTGTTTCCATAATTAACTGTTTTTACAACCAGTAACACCTGTGTTTTCTCGATTACACAATAAATGAGGCCTTCACCTAAATATATTCTTAGATTAAATAAAGCTAATAAAGATATGAATAAGAATACATCAGAGAATAGGTTTGTTTTTGTCTTGTTGCATCTTTATATTGTGAACTTCTTGTTCTTCTAACGTCTTTTGTTATATCTTTTACAAATACCTGTACATAACATGACTTTTAATGTGTTATTATCAGTACCAACCACTAATGCATTTCATCTCATTACAAATATTCTTATAAATTACGTTTCAGTTTGGGAAACACTGCAAAGAATTTTCTTTTTTTTTTAATCTGGTCTTAAAGTCACGACAATAAATACACTGTTAAAGGTTTTAAAGAATATTTTAGCTTTATTTATCTATTTATCTTTTTTAGGTAGCATATCTTAAGTTCTAGTTATTTTACATGCATATAAAGCTAAAATACTGCAAAGATTCAATATTCTTTACATTGTTTTTGCTGCTGTGTGGCAAACTTTTCTTTAGATGAAGCCTGTAGATTCTAAAAACTATAAAACTATAATTACAAAAATATAAAAATACACACATGGGTACAAATTAAAATAGTTAAGCATATTTACTCATATAAACAGTAGGGATCGGAATAAAGTACTGTTGCTTGGAGAAGGGGAAGGCAGGGGGAAATATTAAATTAATACTCTCGTGGGACGGGGTAAAGTCAGTTACATGAAAACAGTCCCAGTGAGTAGTAAAAGGCATTATTTATTTGTAATCACATGATCCCTGCAGTTGTCAATACTTTAAGGCCTAGAACTAATTTTGTGCCGACTTCCAAATGAATTTTCCTCTACATTTAACCTTTCCTGAGTGATTTATCACCATTTATCACGATCTTATCCTCTGTATTTTGCATTGTTAGTCAAAGAAAACAGGTATTTTATGATATTTCATGTAGGTGTTCATAAATTCAAAGGTTATTATCATATTAAAGCAGAAAACTGAAGAAAAAGTGACTATAATTGAATGTAAAAATAAACATCTAATTGTCAAACTATATGGGTTTCATTGGTGGATTAAAGTTACAGAAAAAGATGTTCAATATAGAGCCTCTGAAAGTCCAAATGGATCACATCTGATACTGTTGAAAATATGAGAAACTGAATAACACCTGAATTATTTCAACATACTGATAAGATTAGTGGTTCAGAATTTATTAAACATTTTAGTTAAGTAGTTGCTTTTATCCCTGGTGACTGTTTTTGAGGCTTAAACTAACTATTAAACTTCCAAAAAAAATGCTAATAATCATGCAACAAGTCTACGCCCAGGCCTGACTCAAACAGGGGCACTTGCGGTGATAAAAGCCCCCCAAAAAGGCCACGGCGCTGGGGCAGGCAGTGCACATAGCAGTGGAGGCGACCGGTGGGACTGGAAGTCTAATTAAAAACACAGCGCCTTTCCAGCAGCTGTGGCCCGGCCCAAAATGGAATCGCAAGGCAGGAGAAGAGGGGGAGCAGAGAAAGACGTAGACCAGGAGGTGCAGCGCTATCAGCACATGAGCAACAAGTTAGATTTTCCAGTTATTACTCAAGGCCGGCAGTGCTTTTACTACATTTCTACAACTCAAACCTGATACAGACAAACGCATTCTTCTAGTTCCAGTCGGGCAAAGCAAAATCCAGATCCTTCTTACCATGACGGGCCTCTGAATCCTCTCAGTCCTCTCCATACCTCGTTTGCCACGCTCGCCACACCACGGCAAACCAAGGGGGCAACGCCAGAGTCCACAGACAGAGTACCGTGTGTATATGTGTGTGACAACTAGTGTGAGTATCCGTCTGTTAGTGTGACAAGTGCATGAGTGTTACATGAGTGTGTGTTCGTGCTTGTGTGTGTGTGTGTGTGTGTATGTGTGTGAGATAAGAGAGAAAGCCAGAAAAGAGTGTCGCATGTGTGAGAATAGGCGAGCGCTCCCTTAACCTCCAACCCCTTCACACACACACACACACACACACACACACACGCCCACCCCCCTGCTACACAACCCGGAGGAACGTGAACCTTGTGTAGAGGAAGGGAGCTGGAGCTGGCTGGGGGTCGGGTTGCAGGACTTGTGCTACATTTGCAAACTGGGGAAATATATTTAGCCCTGGCCAGGCAGAAACAGGGTCGTGAACACACTGAGACCCAGAAGGAGGCTTGGTATGCAGCCGTCAGCCATTCAATGCCCTGACTGACGTGAGAGAAGGCTGGGGCAGTGCCCAGGGAAACCCCCCTCCCCTCCTCACCCCCCCCCTTTCCTCTCTTTTGCTCCATTCCTCCTGTCCTCTGTTCTGATCTCATTATTCCCAACCCCTCGCTCTTTTGCTTTGTTACTCTGTCTGTTTGTCTATCTGCCGGAAAGAGGGTATCAGACGCAGGATTAATATGGATATGAGGGGAGGGTAAAAACAGCAGCAAGGTGGTGGTGGTGGTGGAGGGGAGGTAGGGGGCTAGTGGTTCAATGCAACGGCAGTAAATTGAGGACATGAAGAGCAATGATCTGGGCGGTAACGCTTTGAAGCAACTGGCGCTTGACTATTCAGGCCTTTAAAGTAAATGCTCAATACTTACTGTTAAAAATTCATGTACCTAGTGAATATAAAGCAGTCCAAAAAATCAGAAATGTAATTATTAAGTGCAAAACACTGAAAGCATAAGCTGTTCAGTACATATTTTGCATTGCGAGCATGCAGGATTAAAGCAGGACTCAGGTTTGGAGGTGCTGTTCAAACAGTTAAAGGAGCCTGATACAGTAATTACTTTTAAGGGGGTGTGTGACACATTCCTGATTTGTCCACTAGAGGGCGACCTCTGACACCATGGTGTCATGGGCTTTTCCGCGGACGTAACTGTCTTTTTCTTACCCACATTGCTAGCTGATGACAGCCTGGTCAGCTGGGGTTTGACAAAATGGAGAGCTGCTAACAGAGCCACCAGCTGCCTCCTCATGCAGTCACACACAGCAGCAACTGGGGCTTCTGGGAATCACATGCCTGGGCTGATGAGAGCTCTGCATGTTTCTCCAGCATCTAAACCAAGTAAACCCATCACACATGGAAAACCCAGGACAATGTGATGCAGGAAATGTGAAACAAAAGATGGCTCTAGATCAGGGGTGTCAAATATACGGCTTGTGGGCCCAAACTGCCCCACCAAGAGGTCCAAATTAAGCTTACATATGGTTTTTCATGAGGATGCATCTTACCAATTTGAAGTGTTATTGAGCAGAATTTGGAACATTTTTCGAGACTTAGAGAAATTTATCTTTCTCAATCGACATGCACACTTACTCGAAGACAGAGGTGTCAAACATGCGGCCTGCAAGCTGAAACCGACCCTCCAAAGGGTTCAATCTGTCTCGTGGGATGAATTTATGAAATACAAAAATTACACTGAAGATATTAACAATCAAGTTAAGCTCATTTTAGTTCAGGGGCCACATACAAACCAATGTGATCTCAAGTGGATCAGAGAGGTAAAATAATAGCATAATAAGCTATAAATGATGACAACTCCAAATTTTTCACTTTTTTTGTTTTAGTGTAAAAAAAGTACAATTACTTCAACAACCATGAATTTTTAAAGAAAAAGTAGTGTAATTTTGATTATATTATGCATGTTACTAAGTGTTTTGTGTCTTTGTGTCACTGAGATCTGTAAAATGTCACGCACACGTGTAAATGAGAAGCTGAGACATAATATTATTAACATTGAAACAAAGAACAACATTCAGAATTATTATTTATGGGTTAGTGTGCTAATGTTTTACTGATCTGGCCCATTTGGGATTATATATTAGTCTATATTGGGCTGTATGTGGCCCCTGAACTAAAAATGAGTTTGATGCCCCTGCTTTAGATGATACAAATCAAGCAGAATTTTCAATAATAGATATAATTTTGGCCTAATTAGTCTATCTTATATTTAACAGCCTGACTCCACATGCATTAAGAGACACTCAACTCATCCCCACAGACTCCACCATGGAGGCAGTTCACTGAGTTTAACTGAGTGATGGTTAAAATCTGTAATTAGACAATATAGTACTGACTGACAGGAAATACTGATCAACTTTAACTGCTTTTCATGCTATTATGCAGCATTCTGATTGATGGTAGAGCTGGGTGATATGGGAAAAAATTTAATTAAAATCCCTCTTTTAATACAGTGTGTTCTGGCTACAAGAACTAAAAACACAGCTTGATTAATTTTTATTTTTTGCTAAAACGATATACCACATAGATATAGAAAAGTGGAACATTAGATTCCTTCTTACATTTTCTAAATTTATGAATAACCTCAAGGCTCTATGGGAAGCTTCTCGTCTACTTTTCTTCCCCTCCACAGTATTTTTCATTTTGATTCTTAATAAATGGAACTTCAGCCTAATATTGACATTGCTACGCATCTCTCCACTAAATCTCACATCTGTTAGGCTATATAAATAAACATATGTATCAAGCAACACATCCAGGGTGACCTTTTTCTTCATTAGTTGCCAGGAGACTGGACGTACCGTCAGTTGTGTTCTTTGTCGTCTAGACCATGTCATTTAGAAGAGGAGTAGGTTGAGCTCGGCCTTCAGGACCTGAAGGACTCAGACCACAAAGCCGGGTCCTTCAGACACTAAACTGGGAAGCAGCTGTTACATGTTCATCATCACAGTACTTCTGATTTCACGCTTATGTTATAACACTGCCATGATGTGGATGTTTGTGTGTTTCCTTTCTGCTAATTGCAAAAGACCCAACTGCTTAAGTGTTTTAAATATCTGCAATCCCCCCCCAAAAAAATCTCTAACCAAGACATTTTCCATTGATCATCTGGAACAGGAGCAGACATGTTGCTGATTCCACGCCGCGGCAGACAGACTTCGCTCGTCTCTGCACACCTGAAGACGGAGTGTTTTGTTGAACTCGACGTATAAACCAACACGTAGGCAGCACCCACTCACGAACACACGCACGCACAAACACAAACCCATCTTAACATCCTCTCCTTCGCCTCTCCATCCCACTGTGCCTGCACACAGAGGGAGATTCAGTGGCCCGGTTGCCACGGAAACCAGGCCGAGTGTACCAGCCAGCTCCACCGTTGGCTGATTGTGGCTCTCGTGTATTTGTGTATGTGGTGAGTGTGCACTTGCGTAGGTGTGTGTGAGACTGTAAAGCCTATACAGGGCTGTGCTTTGAGTTGTTCAAGCAGAGGCAAAAATAGGCTATATGTATGTATAAGAAGCCTGTATGCCTTTTTTTTTTTTTATATAACCTAAGCCTGTTTATTCAATCCTAATGTGCAGAAAGATTTATAAATACTGAAAACATGAAGGGACTGAGTTTCTAAATCAATTTTTGGATTATGTGAGGCATTTTTACTTCCATTGCTGGCCTAGATGAGTGAAATTCTGTGCAACAGCATGAGACAGGGGAGGATATTTTTCTCAGGAAGCATTAAATCATCCTTACTGTGGGTAATGAATTCCTTTTACAGTGTGAGTGATTACGAACACCCCCTGCACGTGGTCGTTCTCCATGCCAAGGACAAGACAGTGGGATGTGAGGATGAGGCTAACCTTTAGAAACCACAGGAGACTCACTGTCTTCACCACCAAGGGATTTTTTTCTTTTTGTTTTTTTTGTTTTTTTTTCTTCAGAAACGCCAGGACTGAACAGGTAAATGTCATTCAGCACAGGACAAATCATTTCCTCTCATAAACGAAGAGGTCAGATGGAAAAGGGGGACTCATTTAAGTGTGACACAGCGTGGCTTTGAGAAATGTCACGACCAGACAAGGAGCGCCAAACCTTAACCCCGCCTCTGAAACTCCCCAGAGGAAATACAGATGTATTCTTGACCAAGTCTCAACAGGAAAATGAGTGTCTGCTGCTTGATGAGTGGCAGGTTTTACTAAACACCCCTGACAAACCGATCAATGCGTTTACACATGGGGGCGGGGGGGTCAGAAGGAGAGGGGATAGATGATCACTGCAAGAGCCCCCTTACTGTCTTTCACTCCACAGGTGTGTGTCGCTGTAGTCGCAGGGGGTTTACTGTTGTTACTGCGGTGCTATCAAAGCCATTTCAAAGTGTGAGATACAGTAGAGTATGTGGGCTGAGACAGACAGAAACAACAGGCTTTAGTTTTCTCAGACATGGAGGAAAAATCTGCAAAGAGCAGCAGCTGGTGAAATATGATCCAGCTGAAACAAAACAAGGACACACCTTGAAGAGATGGTTTCTTTTAGCTTAAGAAAGCCACTCCTGTGTGCTAGCATTAGAGCATTTGAGATTGGTTTGGACTTCCAAGAAGGTCTTGATCATGTCTTGGTCTTGAGCACAGCTGAGTTTTATTTTAAGATTTTTTTTCTGATTTACTTATTAACATAATTACTGAGGTGTGATTCCAATATTTCTGGAGTATCTGGAGAATCTCCTCAGTTGCCTATGTTGTCATGGTAATGTTACATGATGCTTATAGTGATATACACATGCTATACATCCACAAAACTAGAAGAACATCAGCTAAAAGCTCAACAAAACCAAAAAGTCAGGAAACAGGACACAGTCCAAACAACAAACATGTAAATGGGCAAATATTTAAAATAAACTAACTGTCTTAGACCAGCGTATGACATGAATAATTTAATAAAACATCAGACCAATGAGACAAACTTAGCAAACTTAGCTTAGCAGTGCTAAGCTAACACTAAGTAGATCCAATAGTACAAGTATTATTTCTCTACTGCTAAAATTCACTGAAAGACAAAGAAGATCAAAAGTAAAGGTTGCATTATGAAGCAATGATAATGAATTGCGTCTTACCTTTGCTGTTTTTCTGATCCTAACTTGGATTTATATGAATGAAGCTTCTGTTACTGGCTAATCATTGCTATATATTACGTTAAGACTAGAAACAAATGGCCCAGGGTTTAAACTTTAAGGTGGAAAACATTTAGCCAAATCCTGATTGGTCTTTCCACAAGCTCCTCATTCTGCTGCTCATTGGTAACAGGTTTCTCACTCCTAACTCCATATCAGTGTATAAAACTGTTCTTATCTAGACCGGTCTCACCCTGTCTTGGTCTTGGTCATGACTTGGTGGCACTCTTGACTACAACACAACTGTGTACACTTACTCATAATTATGAACCTCGTGTTTACTTGGTAATTTTACAAGTAAACTGACATACTGTACATTTAAAGAATACAGATATTGGTGTTAAACTCTACAAATTACAAACTCCAGCACAAAACTTATTAAGCCTTTAGGCAAAATGACTGATTAAAAGTGAATGTTTTGACAAGATCTTTAAAGACGGGAGTTCCCAGCGGCATTTCTCATAAAGTTAACTAAAAACAAAGAAAGGCAAACAAACAGAGGCTTATGGATCAAAACATTAAAAAAACAAAACAAAACAGAAACATAGAGGTATCCTAACCATCACATCATCCAGCGGAAATAAGTCTGTTACTGGATGTAAATAAATAAACAAAACTGTTAAATATAAAAATAAACAACACAAGCTGTACTTAGTACTGAGTGTAAATCAGTCCCAAAGGAGATGATTATCAGACTATAACTGCATCAGAGCTTAAGAAGAATAGGTTTTAATTCATGTACATATGGAATTGGCAACACATCCAGGCTATGCCCTGTGACCCTCCAGAAGATTAAGTGGTTTGGAAAATAAATATATGATTAAAAGAAAACTGGATAAAAACATAATTATACAAATAATGGCAAAAATACTCCTTGTCCAATCCATTGAGTCGACTGAAAGTGCAATAGCTTTTAGTCTGTCATTAAAAAACATCAGCTATGTGGAATAAATTAGGTTAAATGTCTAGAAATCAAAAATATTTGTACATTTTAAATCAAATTACTCAGTTAAAGAAGAGGCAAAATGTAGAGGAGGAGGGTGCCCTATCCTCTTGGCCTCTAAAAAACCAATAAGTGGTACATCTTAATGTTAGCAGAGAAAGATACTTTTAGAAAATGGCACCTTACATCAATAACATATATAGAAAAACTTAATCACCATAAAGTTCAAACCAACTGAAAGCAAACAGACAAGATGGATATCGAACGGAATAGCAAAAGACACAACTTTTAATATACATACAAGGTGTGACAAAAAAGAAATGAGACTGTGGAAGCCATTCTCATGACCGCTTATTTCATGGTGTTGCGCAACTTCTTGCCAATAGTCTGCTATAATATTATTCACTTATCTAAATCCGTTCTTCTGTTTCAGGCTTTTGTGTAACATTGTGCTGTTTGGTCTCATCACTCAACTTCTGTGTAGCACAGTGATAACAAACAAAGAGCAAAGATTTAATTTGAAATTCCTTGTTAAGTTGGTGAGGAGCCCAACAGTGTCTCAAACTTCTCTGTGAGGCTTACGGAGAAGATTCAATATTGTGGTCGCTAGTCTTCAAGTGGCACAAACGCTTCAAGAGAGGCCACGAGTGGGTGGATGATGACCCCAAGTCAGGACGGCCTTCCAAGACGAAGACAGATGAGAACATTGAGAGAGTGAAACCGCTGGTGCAAAGTGATCGCAGATTGACAGTGAGGATGATGACGGAACAGCTCAGCCTGAACAGGGAGTCAGTGCGTACCATCTTGGTGGAGGAGCTGGGGAGGCCAAAGGTGTGTGCCAAGATGGTGTCCAAGGTTTTGTCGGATGACCGGAAGGAGCACCGTGTCAATGTTTGATCAGCATGATCTTGATCTTGGGCTCCTCCCCAACTTAACAAGGAATTTCAAATTAACTCTTTGCTCCATGTTTATTATCACTGTGCTTCACAAAACTTGCGTGACAAGGCCTAACAGCACTATGTTACACAAAAGCCTGAAACAGAAGAACGGAGTAAGATAAGTGAACAATATCATAGCAGACTATTGGCGAGAAATTGCGCAACACAGTGAAATAAGTGGTTAGCCAGTAGGCATTGAGTCATGAGCATGGTTGCCACAGTCTCGTTTCTTTTTTGTCGCACCTCGTGAAACCAAAAAGTGAAGCAAGTTTTGGAGAAAACTATTGGAAATATCTGCTGTATTTGAAAGAAAACCAGATATTTGGAGGAAAAACTATTATTTGAAATAGTCAGAGGTTTATGACTTGTAGTAATGTTACGTAATATTGTTAACTATCCCATTTTAAGGTCATGAATGTAAACTTCACTCCTGTTTTGGGGATCACTCGCAGGCTGTGCACAAAATATACAACATGTCTGCAAATGATGCTATGGACTACTGATAGTTTTATATTTGCACTTACTTCCAACTTTATAACTAAGTATGCTTGATTCAAAAGAACAATCAAACCACTAATTCTAGCAAAAACAGAACCTGTGAGATACAACTGATTTTGTGGGATGCAAATGTTATTATTAAGGACAAATGAATTCTAGTCCTGGGTTCAAATTCATTAACTTGCCTTTAGATTGTTCTTTAAATAAAAAAGATGAGGCCCAGCCTATCACCTGGATTAGTGGTCTGCAGAGAGGATTAAGTGTGAAACGTTACCTGTCGGACAAAGCTGTTGGAGGTGGTGTCGGAGGAGGTGCTTCCATCTGAGCGCTTAAACCGGCTCTTCCTCTTGCCGTACTTTCCCTGAAGAAAACAAGGTTGGAGTGCAGAGACACAAAAGAAAAAGGAATGAGAAATGCAAGAAAACTTTGATTGTATCACTGCACAATAACATTTCTTGGAAAACCTCGTTTCCAGGGGCATACGAGGCATTAACATTTATAAAAGCCTCTGACTAAACCGGAGAGGAAGTCCAGCAGAAACCACGCTTCCTGGTCCCATACTACTGTGTCCATTAACAGCCTCTATGATTCGTCATTTTTCATGTTTTGATGCAAACTGGGACCCTGTAATCTGATTGGCAGACCCCTGGTAAATGGCCTATCCGGGTTGGGCAGAGGCCACACATTGCATTACGAGCCCAAATCGCCATGGTTACACAAAGCAGAGTAATTGCATTTGTTAACAATCAGGAGGCTGGCTGTGTTCTCCCAGTGTGTAAAGCGAGAACTGCCGGTTACAATAAAGCTCAGAAATACACATTCACATAATGTTTGTACATGTGAAGCCACTTATAGAGACTGTTTAACAATTTACCAAATTAAACCACATGGGGATCATTGCATTACAACTCTGTAACGGGGTATAGCTCAGTGGTAAAGCATTTGACTGCAGATCAAGAGGTCTCTGATTCAACTCCAGATGCCCCCTGTTTAAGAGTAAAAAGACCATCTTATACTTGAGTAGTCACACAGTTTAGTTCAATGATCTCAAGTGGTACATAATAACCTAAAATGGTGAAAATTCCAAATGTCTCTCATTATTTTGCAGGGAAAAAAGTAACATTACATAATGAAAATGTTTACAACAAACTATACTTACAAAAAAAAAAAAAAAATGTGAATAACACGAATAGCCATAAACAACCTGAAACTTCCTAACAAAAAAAAGTGGAATTTTATCAATATGCCTCAACCCACCATTTATAAAGTGTGTTTTACAGTTCACAGTGGATCTACAAATGCACAAAACACAAGTAAACATCTGGTCTCTTTAACTCAGCTTTATAATCACACATGCTTGAGTACTGATTTAGTCATTTGTCTTCTCCAGAAATCAGCTGCACAACTGTTAACCAGAACAAAGAGATATAATCATCTTACACCTGGTTTAGCTTCTTTATATTGGCTGTTAGCCCTGGTATTTAGTGGATTTTTATGACTCTTTCATTCACATTGCCATGTTTTATCATTATGTATTTTGTAAAGCATTTTGTACTTTGTTTGAAAGGTGCTCTACAAATAAACATTCTTCTTCTTATTATTATTGTTACATTTTATCATAATATTTCAAATCAACAGGTATGGGAGGTCCTATACGCTATAGAAGCAATGTGTCCCAATATTTTTGTCCATTTAGTGTATATAGTATTGACTGATACCACTTACACTGTACAGTATTTTAGGATATTTTTGTTTGTCAAGTTTTATTAATAAAGATGAAAATCTGTTGGTTGAACTCTAACTCTTCTGGCGTTTTCTTTAATAGGCACTGTCTATCAAATAAAGTAATAAGTGAAAAAAAAAGTTTGGAGCTTTTTACCATTAAAACATGTGGGATACACAGATATTATTAGGGTTTTATGAGTTTATTTACACAAAAAAACTGTTTAGATTTTAATTAGTTAGTTTTAATAGTTATTTCTTGGCTGAACATCCATATCAGCGTTGACAGTGGCTGATATCTATCTATTGCATCCGGTTTTTTCATACATTTTATGGTTCAGTTTGTTCTCATTCAAACATAATGTAATGAATGTCTTTAAAACAGTTAAATTAATCAATTTATCTGTGTAATGCAGATTTCCTTGGTACAGCTGGAGGATAAACAACAACAACAAAAAAAACAGAGAATAACATTACTTTGGGAACTGGTTATCGATAAAATGGCCATTTTTAACATCATATAAGCCAAGAATTTTGAAATCAATGCATCCCTATTTAACACTGAATCTAAAATATAAGTAGCTCAACAGTTTTGAGATCAATGAACAAACAAGCTGAAACAGGTAAACAAGTAAAGATGGGAAATTGTCATCGATATTAGCACTGATATTGACATTTTTCTAACAATACCCAATTCTATATAAACAGCATCTTCAGACCAACAAACCATCTTTTTTTCAGGATGATGTAGAGATGAATACCTGAAAGAAAAACACACACGTCCCCTCAGGAGGAGAAAACTCCTTCTTCTAAACATCACCATAGATTTGGAAACCAACAGGTTTTTGGATATGAGTTAACACTGCCACATCGACCTTTTTAAGAAGGTGGTTGAAGGAATAAAACATGAGGGAATATTTAAAGGGCATAGCTGAAGGACACTGTATGGAGCATTTTATGTTGATCAGAGTCTGCACGCCTGCATGTAAATGAGAATATTAGTGGAATATTAAATTACATTAGCCTTGTCAACAGCTTAATAGGAAAATTGTCTTTTGTGGAATAAGGGCAAAAAACTGAATCTATTGTGTGAATAAACTCTATCTCAGACTTGTCTTGAAAGGTTTGTTCTAACAATAACCTACAGCAGATTGCATTTTATCCAGCGCTGGAAAACCTTTCCATTTCAGGAGGCTGCATCGATTGAGTCACAGCAGAATGATAGCGTACGACAAAAATGAAGCTGTGTACGTGTGAGGTGATGGATCATGAGTGAGCTATACTTAACTGTAAGTTGTCCTTGGCATTTATTATAAAAAAGACAAAGTATAAAAAGTTAGAATGAAATGTATGACCTGATACTTAGTTATTTTAACAGTTGGTTTTATACATCAGGGGTTCTTTAGCTCCCCAGGTCCCACATCTATAAATTACATTTACATTTTTATTGACTTTTACCCCATCAATATACTGTTGAATAAATGCATTTTTCTGCATAATCAAAATGGAATGGGATAGAAAGTTCATCACAGCTAGTAATAATACCAAATAGTATATATATATATATATATATATATATATGTGTGTGTGTGTGTGTGTGTGTGTGTGTGTGTGTGTGTGTGTGTGTCTGTGTGTGTGTATGTATATGTCAGACATATGGCCAAATCTGGCTGACCAAAGGGTCCAATCCACCCCCTGGGATGAGTTTGTAAAATGCAAAAATTACACTGAAGATAATAAAAAATCAAGGGTGTCAAAATCATTTTAGTTCAGGTTTCACATACAGACCATTTCGATCTCAAGTAAATGTTAATATTTCCAAACTATCTTCTCAAAAAATGTGAATAATCTGAATAGATATTTGCAAATATGAACAGGGAATAATCAGCCTGTTACTAAATTTTTGTGCATTTGTGGATCCACTGTGTGTCTGTAAGTTGTAATGTATGTATATGTGTAAATGATGAACTGGGTTGTTGAAATTGCACTTATTTAAGACATTTGAAGTTGTTGTTAACTATGAATTTGACATTTACTTTAGTTTTAGTAGAGATAGGGCATTTCTGAATCGTGTTTTGTGTTCACTTTATGCAGCCAAAATAAATCGATTAAACTTGTAAGTCATCCTTAACATCAAAAAAATCCAAATGGAAATTTTTGGCCATATCACACAGTTCTAACACCAACAGTTGCTTATAACATTTGATGCTCTTCCATTGTCTGTGTAATCTTATCTCGCTTCGACTCAGCAGCTTTTTGGCATTTCTACTACATGACAGCAGGGACCACCAGGTACCACCAGATACTACTTCTTGGCCCATCTTTGTCCAGGTTCCAAGAGTGCCAGTACATGTTATGATCATGAAGTATAATCATGCAGATCACAGGCTGGGTGAGCCAGAATGGTTTCTGTGCCTGTACTGATGTGTTGAACATAAGTCATGGTTTGATCCATGTCTTAGTTCTGAATTTCTGAGGTTGTATGGCCTGCACACTTTGCCTGGTATTCTAACCTCTGTCTGGATCTGCTTCATAGACACATTTTTCCTAAACTACCTCCTTCTGTCCCCATTAGAAGGGTGCATATTTGTGTCAGTTACTATGTTGTCCTTCAACACACAACAAAAGTATAGGTGGATTTACCCCAAATGGCCAATCACACAGAGACATAGTCATATATCTAATATTTGTACTTAATGCTCCTGAGACCCAGGAACGTAAATGTTCTGTCTTTTTTTTTTTTTTTTTTTTTTTTTTACATTAACCCAAAAAGACCCAGTGATACCTCTATGGCAGTTCACAAATATTTTTTTCTCTAAATCTAACCGTTTTTTTAAAGTGATTTGTCACCATTTGTTGTAATATTCTCTTATTATCAGTGTAAATCGTGTATTTTCCTATATTTCATTCACTGATCATGTAGATGTTGATTAAAGCTCAGACTAAATTTAAATGATATTATATCAAATCAGAAAAAAAACTGAGGAAAAGTTATTTTTTTCTGCAAAAATATCATTAACTAAACATAAAAACAAAAATCTCCATCCACTGTCATTTATCAAGCTCCATGGGTTTTACTGGTGAATCAATGTTGTAGAAGATGACGGTGTTTCCATGTTCACTACAGAGCCTCTGAACGTCCAAATGGGTCATATCTGATGACCATGAAAAAATGACAAACTGCATGTATTGATAGGATAAGTGGATCAACAGGTATTAAACATTTAAATCAGGAAATGGTTTCAGTCAGTGGTGGATGTTTGGGTCTTTATGGGTTAAATAATTGTCTTGAATGGAAACAGTACAATGCTACAGTTTTTCCAGATACTTTTTTTTTTTTATTTTAACCCATAAGGACCCAGTTTGACTTTTGTGGCTGTTCCCAAATGAAATTTTCTCTCTATTTAACCTTTCCTAAGTGATTTATCACCATTTATTATAATTTTATTCTCTGAATTTTGCATTTTTTCCAGTGAAAATCATCTATTTTCCTGTTTAATTGAGTGGTTATGAAGATGTCCATAAAAGCTCAGAGCAAAGTCAAAGGTTATTGTATCAAAACAGAAAAAACTGAAGAAAAGGGGATTTTTTTTGGCAAAATATAGCATTAACTGAACATAAATCCTGTGTCTCCATCCACTGTCATTGATCTAACTCCATGGATTTTACTGGTGAATCAATGTTATTGAAGATGACGGTGTTTCCACGTTGACTATGGAGCTTCTGAACATCCAAACTGGTCATATCTGATGACTATGAAAAGGTGACAAACTGCATTTTACACCAATTATTTATATGTATAGATAGGACTAGTGGATCAACAGTTTAGATCAGTAGACATTTTTGGTTGGCAGTGGATGTTTGGGTTGATGGAATGTCCTTTGCAGTGGACGGCGTTTTTTGTTTTTTTAAGTAAAGCTTTGAAACTCTTGTCCTCTACAGAGGACAAAAATGCATTGCTGGCTCTCAAGAGGACATAACGTTCAATGGGAGATGCATTCAGAACTAGATTCAGGGAGTAATCTCTCGTATAGAGCAATCTGTTCTCACAAGCTTGTTCCAATAAATGCTTCCAGAATGCAGAATACGTCCAAAGGATTCTTCTGAGGGTTCCTCGGTCCTCAGCGTCTTTCTACACCTGCCCACTGAAGAACTCCCTATCATGTGATGTGGGACACTGAGCCAAACTAGTGGAAAATCTCAGAAAATGCTAAATTTAAGAGTAACCGAGTGAGCTCTATATTGATAAATCAACCTCAGATTTAGTGTAGACAACTATAATCTTGCCTAAAAACAGTCTTAATATAACATTTTATTTTGGTTTCATCCTAGCTGTACAACATCTACTATACCAAGAGATGAAAAGAAATAACTGACCAGTAATATTACAGTAGCAGAATACTGAGGCTGTGAAAAGGGTGTCAGCAAATATATGGAAAAAATGTCTCTAATATTTGTAGACATTTGCAAGAACTGGGAGTTGATCTGTAAAATATAAACATCTCAGCATTTTATATTCAAATAAGCGAATCATAAAACAGTTTGTGAAAGGCAATTATAGAGTTTGACTCTATTAAGAACACATTAAGAACTAAAAGGTCCTGTTTTGGCTTTGGGATATTCACTTAGCACTTATACACACTTAAAATTGGAAATCAATCCTTATTTGTACTTTAACATAATGCATTTAAAATTGGAAAGAAAGAACAAACCCATTACAGGTTTATGAAGATTTACAGTAATGCACTGACACTTCTGGGCCACCGTAGCCCAGCCACAAAAAAGTAAATAGATCAGATCCTCCCTATTGGATAATTACTGCAGTGATTCATATGTTTTAGCTGCAACATGTCCTTTGACTCTAACTGATGCAGTGAGTAGCTTCTCATTTCTTAAACAACCAACAGTTCACAAGGAAGCCTAAAGATTGAACTGTTTGAATTGAAAAAGGTCATGTGGTCTGATGAGTCCAGATTGACCCTGTTCCAGAATGGTGGACACATGAGGATAAGAAGAAAGGCAGATAAAGTGATTACCCATCATGCCTAGTGCCTACAGTTGATCAGGTCTAAGTTCAGCAATGTTAAGGGTCCAAACACTCTATAAGTAAATATACTGAATGAACATAATCGATTTTTTTCTTTGCTGATGACACAGGCGTATTCCAAGACGACAACCCCAGGATTCAACAGGATCAGAAACACGAGAAATAATTTTCACACATTCAATTGGACACCATAGAGTCCAAACCTGAAACTGATGGAGAAGTCTTTACACAGTGGCCTGACTTTCCATCATCCATACAAGATCTTGACAAAAAAAAAAAAAAATACAACTCTGGGTGGAAATAAATGTTGTGATATTTATTGTGACATTAAATAAGTGGCAAATCTGTCTCATAGTCAAAAGTAAAGGTGGTCCAATGAATTATTAGTGTATGACCTTTATATTGTGTATTATATATGACTTTATTTGCGCTACGCTATTCTATCAACATTATTTTCTTTAATTAAATTCTGCAAAAGCTAATAAATCTAACTCACAATAACTAGCTTGTCATCACTCATTTATCCATACAGTTGTGATAGTGTTTGTTATATAGTTCCATAGATGGTAGAGGTTTGTATAACAGCTGCAATAGTAGTATATCCACTGTTAGTACTTGTATTTGGAGTAGTAGTATTAACAGTTATAGACACTTGTTCTAGCTATTGATAATTACACTAGCAACAGTTGTAGAGCAGTTTCCATCCATCTGCCCCCCCACCCCCCATTTCCCCTCTTTCCCCAATTAAATCAAAGACTCTTAAGCCAAACTATAAACTGGATTAAGAGTCTGTTATAAAACCAACTCTAAATGCAAAGTGTCATGAGATAACTTTTGTTATGATTTGACGCTATATAAATAACATTTTACTGAATGTGATTGATAATTTCCTAAGTGAGCAGAGGTGATGGGTTCAAAACCTGCTGACACTGATAGTGTCTCCACTCAGTATTTTCTTATCTCTGTCTCTTCATGTGACACTGGACAGACCAAGGCTTTCAGATGTGTGACGTCGTCCCATCTGCCTTTAAACAAACATGACCTGTTCGACCAAACATAAAAACACACAGCCGATAAGAGGCATCCAGTGTGAACAGATGAAACAACAACACATCTGGTACCTGTCCATCTAAAACAACAGCAGCAACAACAACGTGATATCATGACTCGCATAAATACACATGACACTTTTTATTACTGCATTGTCAGTACGCATTATAAGCTTTCCGCATGTTTGCTCACGCCGTGTCAAATACCACACACTGATGGTTAGGGCTAGGGTTAGCGGTTAGTGGTTAGGGTTATAGTTAGGGTTAGCGGTTAGGGTTACGGATATGGTTAGGGGTTAGGGTTAGCGGTTAGGGCTAGGGTTAGCGGTTAGGGTTACGGTTAGGGTTACGGTTATAGTCAGCGGTTATGGCTAGGGTTAGTGGTTAGGGTTAGCGTTTAGGGTTACGGTTAGGATTATCGTTATACTTAGCGGTTAGGGCTAGGGTTATGGTTAGGGTTATGGTCAGTGGTTAGGGTTTGGGCTAGGGTTAGGATTACGGATAGCGGTTAGGGTTAGGGCAAGGGCTAGGGTTAGCAGTAAGGGTTACAGTTAGCGGTTAGGGTTATGGCTAGCGGTTAGGGTTAGCAGTTAGGGTTAGGGCTTGGGTTAGGGTTACGGTTAAAGGTTAGGGATAGCAGTTAGGGTTATGTGAACCGGAGATCTTGGCGTAAATTGACTCACGATCAAATGGTGTTGCATAACATAACGAAAGGTCGAAAGTGCATACACATAGCACACCAAATACCATAAGAACTGGTGCGATATACTACAGAATTTTATGAGATCAGTCTCGCAGCAAAATCATGTATCTAGTGTTTTGTGATTGACTGCTGCTGATGAGATGAGATGTAAAGTGCAATATGCCCAAGTCTGAACTCATGATACACAAGAAAAAACATAGGCATTTAGTCTGCATGACTCAAATGTGGAATCAAATATGGAGCAGGAGAATAAACAGAAAGATAGAAATGACATCACTGTTGGCTGCTCCATCCACCTACACTGATAAAGTTATCCAAGAATCAAAGCTGTTTGCACTGGTGAAAATATGATGACTGTGTACACACATGATATTTTCTGTTTATAAGTACTACTTTAAAGATTCTTGTTTTTAGAAGGAAAAAAAGAACATTATATTAATTTAGTGTCCTGTTTTGGACCTGTTTTCATCCAGTGTTCACAAGTGGACTGTCAAGTAAATCCATTCCCAAAGACTGATTTTATTTGAATTATTGCTGTTTCAACATTCTATCAGAAGTATGTTTATACCAGAATTTTCTTTGATAAATGTAAGATATAAAGAATCTAGTTTGAAGGACCAGAAAAGACAGTTAAAGGATCTACATGTAATATTAACAAAATTACCTAAACTTATTATTACAGTGTTTAGAATCAAGAGCTCTGAAGTTCTGCCAAAGATGTCAATGTATTGGATTGTAGAGATATAAACTGAATTTATTTACAGTGATGGGCCGGGGGATTTATGTGACCACTAGAGGGAGTAGTGAGTCACACTGAGAACCCCTAAGAAACAACTTTTAGAGTCAAAGAAAGTGAAAAAGTGATAAAATCTCAAAGCACTGTTGTTGTTTTCTCCACTAAACAGCTCTAAATGAAAAAAAATGGAGTTTGATGCTGAAATGGTAGTGTTTTTTCTACACAAGTGAGTTTGATTCTAAGGCTTATAAAGATATAAAGTTATTATGATGATACCATAATATAGATGTGTGTAAAGAATGCGCTTAATACTTTATTCAGTGAGTGATACAGTCTGTGGATACATAGTATTGATTCATTGGTAGTTTTGTTAGTCCTAAGGGTGTTCTGTTACATGACTTCCCCCTGATGTTGAGAATTATAGAATATCAATACTACACGGACATTTATCACACCTGTATTTTATAATGTATAAATATCAGGAAAATGATCAGGAACCTATGAATACATTTGCTCTTCTCATGATTCATAGTTAAGGTCTGTGGTGTACTGGGTCATGATGGTTTGTTGATTTTTAATTCTTAAAGACCAAAACAGCTACCACTGTCTAAAAACATCTATTGATATAAAATGGTGAATAACTTTTGAACCATTAATGCTACCATGACACACAGTTCAGATAAAATGCAGTTTCTCAGCTTTTCAGCAGCAGGCTGTACACTGGAAATCATTTGGTTCTTACCAAGATAAAAATAAATAAATAAATAAATTTTAAAAATGTAGATGTCAAAGTGTTAGATCAGGGGTGTCAAACTCATTTTATCTCAGGGGCCACATTAAGCCCAAATTGATCTCAAGTGGGCCAGATCGGTAAAACAATAGCATAATAACTTGTAAATAATGACAACTCCAAATGTTTCCTCTTTGATTTAGTGCAATCAGAATTAAATTATGAAAATATGTACATTTACAAACTATCCAAACAAAAATGATGTGAATAACCTGAAAAAACTGAGATTTCTTGAGAAAAATAAGTGCAATTTTAAAAATATTACAACTCAACTTACGATTTCTACATGCATATTATGGATTGGATCTACAAAGGCACAACATATTTAATGACAGGAAGTATAATGTTAAAATTTTACTCACAAAATTTCAGGTTTTTCAGATTTTATTGTTTATGGATAGTTTGTAAATGTTAATATTTTCATAATTTAATGTAAGTTTTTAAACTTAAACAAGCAGAAAAATATGGAGTTGTCATTATTTATAGGTGTAATGCAATATTATATTTTTCACATTAAACTAAGAAAATTTGGAGTCATTATTTATAGGTTATTATGCGATTATTTTTAGTTGAGATCTCATTGTCCTGTATCTGGAACGTGAACTAAAACAAGTTTGACATCCTTGATTGTTAATATCTGGAGTGTAATTTTTGCAAATTCATCCCGTGGGCCGCACTGGAACCTTTGGCAGACCGGTTTTGGCCCCCGGGCCGCATGTTTGACACCCCTGTGTTAGATAAGCTATCTTATTTTAAGAGTTAATTTCTTACTTTAAATGTTCATACATCTGTAGACATGCTTATTTCTAGATTTAACAATCTTAATTCAAGAAATCTTGTCAAATGAAATTATCTTGCTGCATGGACAGATATTTCACTTGTTTTGAGTACCTTTTTCCTCAGATTTAGTGTTTTTATCTTGTTTATAGACACCTTTGTTGCAGTGTAAATGCTTGCTGTTACGTTCAGTTAATGATATATTTTGCCAAAAGTCACTTTTTTTCAGTCTTCTCTTTTTTGATATGATAACCTTTGAATTTACTGTTAAATTTCACAAACACCTACATGATCAGTAAATTGATTATAAGAAAATACCTGTTTTTCACAGTAAAATGGAGATAATAATATTACAATAAAGGGTAGTAAATCAGGAAAATTTTAAGTCTGACACATTCCAGTGCAACTTTATGACTGAAATAGTTTTAGGTCTTTCAGGATGAAAAGTGACAGATATAAAGACATCTGATCATTAGGTTCTGCTATTTCCCTGGGGCAAAAAAAAAAGCTTTTCCATGAGATTATAGCTGTCATAAATGCATAAAAAATGTCAGTGTTTAAAAAAAAAAGACCCATTACATAAAGTTTCAAGAGAAAGAATGACCAGTGTTCGCTTAAACCACATTCAATCAGGGGAAGATTCGGCTTCTCTCAGGTGTCACATACCATTATGGGCTGAAAAATGGATGTTCTAGCAGCTTCAGTGGAGTTGTACCACGGAACATGTCTGAGCTACCCAAGCCACAATCCAATTCCAAGCCAGAGGACACATGACCTACAGAGAATCAACCTCCCGCCTCTTATCCTGTGACTAAAACGGTCATTTTCCCGCCTATTTAATTCATTCACTTTAGTTTTTATGATTAAACGTTAGGGGAGGGGTTCAGCGTGTCATCTAGCCATGGTTTCTGGCCCATTAAAAACCTCCTGTACATAAAAATGATTAAATAGAAGCTACAGTCACAGTTCAGTTCTATATAGCTTATAGCATGGGTGTCAAACTCATTTTAGTTCAGGAGCCACATACAGCCCATTATGATCTATGAATATGAAGTGGGCCGGAGCAGTAAAATAATAACACGATGACCTATAAATATTGACAACTCCAACCTTTTGTCTTTGTTTTAGAGTGAAAAAAGTACAATTACATAATGAAAATATTTACATCTACAACCTATCCTTTAAAAAATGTGAATAACATGAACAATGAACAACCAGAAATTTCTCTTCACATAAAATAAGTGCAATTTTAACCCATAGAAACACAAACCATCTACTGATCTAAACTGTTTAACACCTGTTGATCCACTAATCCTATCAATCCATGTAAATAATTGGTGTAAAATGCAGTTTGTCTTCTTTTCATGGTTGTCAGATATAGCCCATTTGGACGTTCAGAGGCTCCGTAGTTACCGTGGAAACACTGTCATCTTCTACAACAATAACTCACCAGTAAAACCCATGGAGTTGGATCAATGACAGTGAATGGACACACTTGTTTTTACATTCAGTTAGCAATATCTTTGCTGAAAAAGTCGTTTTTTCTTCATTTTTCTCCGTTTTGACACAATTAACTTTGAATTTACTCTGAGTTTTCATGAACATCTACATGATCTGTGAATTAAATATAGGAAAATACATAATTTACACCAAAAAATGCTAAATACAGAGGATAAGATTATAAAAAAAATTGGTGATAAATCAGTTAAGAAAGGTAGAAATAGTAAAAAATTAATTTGAGAACTGATACAGAAGTAGCACTGGGTCTTTATGGGTTAACAATATTACGACTCAGCTTAACATTTACACATGTGCAACAATTTACAGATGACAGTGGTTCTACAAAGACATAAAATATTTAGCAACAGGCATAATATTTTATAGTGTAGTATAGTATTATATAGTGTTTTCACATGATTTAGGTAACTACTTTTGTCATATAATGTGTTTAGAAACAAATATCTGAATTTACTATAACGGAAACAGACCACATGGATGTTTACATTATGATCTTATCTAATCTCATGTTTTGATCTCCTCCATCAAATCCCAGCTCAATGGTGAAATACAGTCAAACTCCAGAACAGTAGCACAGAGGCTGGTTTCAGCTGTTGTTTAAGACCAGATTATTTCAGATATCCAATACAGATAACTATCCTGACCAGGGGCAACAGACCATTAACATATACCGATACTATAACCACAAATATCTACAGTAGAGCTGAAACAATTAACAGATCACAATTTTGATAATAATCAGTTTGAGTAATGTAAAAAAAATACCAATATTTTCTTTTTCTTTCTTTTTTCTGGTTTCTTTCCTCCTCTGCAACAGTAATGGAATATTAAATATGATATTTTAAGACATCAAGTTTGGCTTTGGAAAACACTTTTCCACCAATTTCTGACAATTTATACTCTAAACTATTAAGAATTATTCCAGAAAATAGGAGTCAGTTATAAACATTATGCGTGGCAGCACAAATTTTTAGTCAAGCAGTCAATCGTGGCACAAAATAAACAACTGTCTGAACGTATACATGTATATACTCGCATATGTGTATGTATGTATTTATATATGTGTGAGTATGTATGAATATATCTATATATAATAACAAGGAAGCAGTAAGAATAAATAAGTGTTTACTTCCTCCTAATCCTTTTTGAATGCATAAAGAGATTGTATTTATTAATTTCTATTTGTATTATATTTCAGTTTTTCTTTATTGACTGAGTTCTTGGGGTATACTTACTTCTACGTGTTTGAAATATCCAACATTTTATCTCAAACAAACAAAAGTATTCTGTTATCAAACTGTATGTATGTATAAACTTCAGGGTTTTAGCTCAAAGTCAAACCAGAACATGACTGTGAAAACCCTAAATGTTGAAAAAAGGATTTTTTTGTAAAGTAAAAATCAGTTTAGGCTTGTATATAAAGAACAGGGAGTGGGTTTATTTACAATCTATTGGATAATCCCTCTGGTCAGAACGCTGCTCTGCTTTATCACATCAGTATCATCTCTTATCAGAACAGACAGACGTTTGCTAAATTGATAAAATAAACCCCCTACTTTGAGGATATTTACTCATCCTCTACATTGTTGAAGGACGTCGCAGGTTTTTATGAAATAAACCATTATAGTTGTGCAGGTGTAGACGAGTACTGGGCAGAGTCTCCACAACCAGAGCCACGATGGACAGGTTCCTGTCGGCAAAGGGCAGCAAAATGCCAGAGGAAGTAGGGAGGGGAGGTTTCCTGTTGGTAAACATCCTCCCAGATTATAACTGTATAATTAAAGAGGGTGCTGTTGTGAGCAGGGGGCTTTAAAATGGAAAACAGAGAGCGCTGAGGGGGGGGTGGGCAGCAGGGTGCAGGGTGTCACAACAGAAAACACACACAGCTGCAACCAGTGGATACTTTTACTTCTGATTATTTTATACAGATGTGTAAAATAACAGTTTGACCCACACCAATGCTCTTTTCTGTTTACGTTATTTACTCAGTTCAATCAAGCTATTATAATGTCTTTAAGCCATATTAATCTATGAGCAACAAATATTAGATGTATCCATTTTCAACTCTCCTACTGCTTAAAAAAAACACATTTATGAGTCTTATATACATCTAATATACACCCACACGATTAATTACTCATATAGCAATAACAGATACCTAGACGTCTAAAGAACGAACAGGTTTAATTATATTTAATGTGTCAAAACAGTCAGCACATTCACTGCTGCACTTTGAGACCCTCTCTGCTGCTACATCTCCAGATATTCTGCATACTGTTAAATAACCCAATGCATGTCCAGACGATATTATATTTGTATGCATATGTTTTTATATAATTAATGCTTATCCCCTTTATTTTTATTTTTTTTTGTGTGTATGCAAATTAATCTTTTGAACCGGTGAGTTACAGTGAAACATCCGGTACTGATTTATCTACAATTTTTTTAATGCATTGTTAACGTATTACAACCAGTGTAATATGGGACCATTGGTTTAACCTATTAACTTATGTTAAATGCTCAGATGTGTCTTGCACCTGGATATATTAGTTAAATGCAAAGATGTTTAGCCAATACATAAATGGTGAAAAATGCTGATTTGAGTCTCCAAAAGTTGGTTATTTTAAAGTTAAACAGGAGGATCGAAACAATTTTAACCCTTAATACTTCCAAATGAATATTTTCTCTACATTTAACTTGTACTAAGGGTTCTATTATAATATATTGTGATATTGTTCTCTGCATTTTCCATATTTTCAGTGAAAATCAAGTATTTTCAGGTGTCTTTAATTTACTGACCATGCAGCCCATGGGCCAAAACCCGCTTTGATTGCCCTGCCAAAGGGTCCAATCTGACCTGTGGGATGAATTAGTGAAATGCAAAAATTCCACTGACGATATTAACTGTCAAGTATGTCAAAATCATTTAGTTCAGAGGCCACATACAGACTAATTGGATCTCAAGTGGGTCAGACCAGTAAAATACTATCATAATAACCTATAAATAATGACAACTCCAAATTTTTCCTTTTGTTTTAATGGAAAAAAGTTAAAGTACATGAAAATATTTACATTAACAAACTCTCCTTTCACAAAAAATGTGAATAACCTGAACAAATATGAACACCATGAAATGTCTTTTAACAAAATTCTAACTGTTATTAAATTTTTTAAGTCCTTGTAGATCCACTGTGATCCGTAAGTTAAGATGTACATGTGTATATAGAAACTGAGGCATAATATTGTTAAAATTGCACTTATATTTCTTAACATTTCAAGTTGTTCATGTAATTTTTTTTCACTGTTATTATTTTACTGATCCGACCCACTTCAGATCATATTGGGCTGTATGTGGCCCCTGAATTAAAATGACTTTATAACCTCTGATGTAGATGTTCATAAAATATCAGTGTACATTCAAAGGTTACATGCATGATGGCCGCAGGGTGGCTTTTTTTCTTGTTCTCTGGGAACTGCAGATGAAAAACAGCAATTGGACTGATTCGGCTGAAGTCACAGAAATGTAAATTAATCTACATGTCACATCTGCAAAATGTAACTATCTTAAAATCACTGTCTTATCTTCTTTTTCTGGGTTATTTGTCTTCAGTCCTCTTTCAGGTCCTGTCTTCCTGGTCTGAGTTTGCCTTCCCTTCTGTCTGATTACCTATCCCAGCCCTAATGTGTTGCACTTGTGTCCTGTTCATGTCCATGTTACTCATGTTCTCCACCTGTTCGTTGTGTCGCCCTTCATACCACAGTTTTCTATCCCCTGTGTTAGCTCATTGTGTTTTTTGGACCTTGCTCCTGTTTCTGATTAGGGATTTTGAATTTCCAAGTACATATTTGTATCTCTAGCCTTTTTACCCCACCCCCCGAAGGGGAGGTAAGGGGTATTGTGTTTGGTTTTGGTAGTTTGTTTGTTTGTTAACACTCTAGCAGCAAAACTATTGGTTGAATTCAGACCAAATTGGGTTTATAGATTGCCAGTGACCCAGAATAGATCCAATTACATTTTGGGAAAGTAGGTCAAAGTTAAAATGTTTTATGAATTTTTAAAATCTTTTTTTTTTCCCATTTACTTGTAATGGGTGAATTTTCAACTGTCCGTATCAACAAAACTATTGGTTGAATTCATACCAAATTGGGTTTATTGATTGCCAGTAACCAAGAATAGATGTCATTTTATTTTGGGAAAAGTTGGTCAAAGTTCATAATTTTTATGAATTTTTTGTATCTTTTTTCTTCTCCTTCTTTACTTTTAATGGGCAAAATTTCAAATGTCTATGAAAACATCAATTTTGTTTCAAGTTATTTCAACCTTGGCACATATGTAGAGGCAACTGATATGCTGATATGAGCACACGCATAGACATGATGACATCAGCTGGATCGATGACAAAATAAGGTACAATATGCGTGAGGGGTGGGGTTTGTTGTGCCTGGCACCACTTGTTTGGATTCTGTTAATAAACTAGTTTTGATCTTGATCCTGAGTGGTGCATCTTGAATCCAGTTCTAGTACCTTTGACCAATGTCCCTGTCAAATAAACCAACAACTAAAGAAATTTCCAAACAGAGAACAGAGACCTACAACTATATCTGAAGTGACTTCTAAATGTAATTTCTTCTACATTTAACCTTTCCTAAGCATTTTTATCACCATTTACTATAATATTATCCTCTGCCTTTTGCATTTTTTAGTTAAAGTCAAGTATTTTTATATCATTAATTCACTGATCACGTAAATGTTCGTAAAAGTTCACAGTAAAATCAAAGGTTATTATGTCAAAATAGAGAAAATTGTAAGCAAAAGTGACTTTTTCAGCAAAACATATCATTAACTATCACTGTCATTTGTCGAACTCCATGGGTTTTACTGACGAATCAATTTTGCAGAAGATGATGGTGTTTCCATGTTCACTACGGAGCCTCTGAACATCCAAATGGGTCATATCTGATGCTGCTGAAAATCTGGGAAACTGCATGTATTGATAGGATTAATCGACTAAAAGTTATTAAACATTTTAGAACAGTAAAAGCTTTAGGTCTGCCTTTTCAGTTTCCACTTTTCATGCTTTATTCTCCTGGACACTGATCTGCAATCTGGTGGCGGTCAACAGACACGATCTTTAATCTAAGATGGCCTGAGGCACTGAATTCGGATCAGTTCCCGACCCACAGTTCATTTCTTCCAAGACAAAACTCCCCCCAATCTGATTCAGGATATTAGAAATGCAGTTCTGTGCTTGTCTCTCCACAGCCGAGTTATAAATACACACACCGGCATGACCTGCTGCATGAACTTTATATCTAATTGATCAGACACTAACACATACTCTGCTTCCCCGCTGACTGTTAAAAAAAAAAAAAAAAAAAGTCTGGGGGGGTCCATCTGTTTCTACACCACAGCCATGCATGATGATACAAATCTGAGTGCTAAAAACAGACAGGGTGAGATGGTGAGAGCAGGATGAAGATAGTGGGAGATTCAAAGTGAGGAAAGTGGAATATGAGGGGGAAGTGAGAGGTGAGGAGTGGGAGTAAAGAGGAGGAGATCAGGATTTGGCATGGTTTTAAGAGCTGGTTGTCAATGGTGAGGTGATATATATATTTTTATTGTTTTATTTTTTCCCCTCTCTCTATCTCTGGAGAGATGATGACTGAGCTCAGCGTGGGTGTGTTTGTTCTAGATATTCTCATCTTTTTTTTTTTTATGTTATTTTATTTTTTCTTGTCATCCATTTATGACTGAACATGCCCACAACATCATGTCACTTCCTAAAAGCGGCACAGCCTATTTGCGGCTGTAAAGAAGTGACACCATCAAAAAAAAAAAAAAAAAAAAAGTTGAGGGATGAATGAAACATCACTTCATGAAGCAGAGGATTTTCTATTTTTTCCCTTTTTTTTTTTTTTTTTTTTTTTAATTTCCAGTGACCAAGAGGATTTTCTGAGCCTCTCTGAACTTTAATATCAATGAAATAAAACTCATCTTCAACTCTGCTACTGCTTTTAAAGCCACATTTAAGAGTTCTACATGCATCTAATACACATCCACATGATTAATTACTCATTAGTTAAACAAAGGCGTGGTTTTCATAGGGATCCAGAAGACAGGCAGCATAAAAACAAGCGTTACATCACATCCTCACATATGGTTACCAACACTAGACAATCACCTGCAAAACACAAACCTGGACATGAAAACACACATTAACATAAACACAACCTTAAACCTATGTCTATTTTCTTTTTATTGCAACATGTTAAGCGATAAAAAGCGTAAATCTGTGCGTAAAATGATGTTATTTTAGAGTCAGACGACATTAACTGCAGAACAACCTGTTAATCTGGAGAAGTCACCGGCGTCATTATTACTGGAAACCACCTTCAGATTAATGATCCTGTTCTCAGATCAGTATGTTTGGGTTTTTTTTTTCCCTCACATTATATCCATTTTCTTTTATTTTTCTGCGCTCTTCTTACCTGTGAGTGTGGATGATGGTCGAACATGTCCATTTGGATCTCCTGGGTTGAGGTCGAAGGCGTCCTGGACATACTACTTTTCTGTACCATTGATTTAACTTTTTACAATCTATTTTCAGTTTGGTGCGTTTAGGATGGTGTCGACACACTCATTTTTTTTTCTCCAAGCAGGATGATGTGTCTGAGCTGGCTGATAATATAATGGCAACAGCTGCCTCCCTCCAGCCTATAGCGTTACACACTGGCGCACCAGGGTTTTACGCTGACGACAAAGACGCACAGTGGCACCACGACGCATCCGGTGCGTAATTTCACAAATAAAACGAGTCAGACCGTCACTAGAAAGGTTATTTATTATATTAGAATTACATGAATATGGGATTTTGGAAGGTAAATTGAAAAATGAAGTAAGGAAAATATGGAATTAATAAAAAATAAAATAAAATAAAATTATAATGTTAAATTTTAATGTTAAACACTTCTCGCTGTATAATAAAATGCAACTAAAAATAAAGTATGACTGCGTTGTACACATATCTGCAAGTGTGAACCTAATAAGGCCAAAATACAAGGGATGGAGATCTATATAAAATAAAATAAAATAAAATAAAATAAAATAAAATAAAATAAAATAAAATAAAATGAAATAAAATACTGTCACCCTGCATTTTAATTGCTGACAAGACATGTGAATATCCCCCAGTAAAGTCTTATCTTATCTTACCTCATCTTATCTTATCTTATCTTATCTTATCTTATCTTATCTTATCTTATCTCATCTTATAAAATAAAATAAAATAAAATAAAATAAAATAAAATACTGTCACCCCACATTTTAATTGCTGACGAGACACATGAATATCCCCCAATAAAGTCTTATCATATCTTGTCTTATCTTATCTTATCTTATCTTATCTTATCTTATAAAATAAAAGAAAAGAAAAGAAAAGAAAATACTGTCACCCTGTATTTTAAGTGCTGATGAGACACCTGAATATCCCCCAATAAAGTCTTATCTTATCTCATCTCATCTCATCTCACCTTATCTCATCTTATCTTATCTTATCTTATCTTATCTTATCTTATCTTATCTTACCAAATAAAATGAAATAAAATAAAATAAAATAAAATAAGGCAGATATACGTTACCACATTCTCACTAATGCTTTTAACCATTTAAATATCCACTATTCCCTTATACAGTTCATTGTGTTCTGTGTTGCCTCCATTACATAAAATAAACTTTGCTAATGCATGCATCCAAAGTGTAAAAGTTTTAGGAAAAAGTATATATTTATAACCAGAGGTCACAAGTTTGCACCATTTGCATTATTTATATTTCGCACAGACTGAACCACCTACACTGTTCAAGTAAATTTCCTGCTCTTATATAAAAATGATAATAAGATGTTTTATTTATTTGGCACGTTTCAGAACATGAGTACATACTGCTTTAGAATAAATCCAGAAAAACTCAGGCAAAGTGAACTGCAGTATAAGACAACATAATGAAAATCACTCAAAAGTACTTTGTCCTGAAATGATTTAATGGATGAGACAGAGTTTGCAGCCCTGATCTCATCAGACATCAGACATTTGCAAATTCTCTCTTTAACTATGCCAACTTTGCAAATGAATGTAGCTGTTTAGAATAATTAAACCAACTACTGTCTATAGCCTATCAGTAAGAGAGGGATCTACAGGAGAAAAGGGTAGTAGTAGTATAAACAATCTGCCACAATGTCCAGTGAACCATAAAAAAGGCACAAAACATTTAGTAACAGGCACAATACTGTTAAAATTACACTTACTTCTGTTAACCTCCTAAGACCCACTGGCCACATTTGTGGACAAGAGTTTCACAACTTCATACAAAAAAAAAAAAGAAAGAAAGAAAAGAAAAGAAAAGAAAAGAAAAGAAAACTGTCCACCACAAAGGACATTCCATAAAAAATTTAAAAACTGCATCTGAAAAAACTGTTGCATCATGATATTTCCAATATCGGCACTTATTTAATAAAAAACAAAAAAGTTTGTACTTTACTGACACTGGGGTCTCAGAAGGTTAAGACATTTCAGGTTATTCACTTTTTTTCTTTAGAACGGAGAGTTTGTGAAAGTAAATATTTTCATATAGCCAAATTTTACTTTGTCACATTAAAACAGAAATAAAAAAAATGGAGATGTCATTATTTATAGTTTATTAGTATTTTACTGGTCTGGCCCGTATGAGACTGAATTGGTCTGTACTGAACTAAAAATGACATCACTGACTGCTTGTATTTTCCATGTTATTTTTGCATTTCACAAATTCATTCCACTGGATCAGATTGAACCCTTTGGTGGGCTAGTTTCGGCCCATGGACCCTATGTTTGACACCCCTGGTTTAGACCCTACCTGCTCCTCAGTGACTTGTACAACAAATCTGGATCTAATGACAGCCTTCTACTTGACAGGCTTTTATTTTGAAGGCTTCTTCATCAGACTACCGGCTGGATCTGCTCTTCTTACCTCCGCCTTGACGCCGTTTCCTCCTCTTGTGTGCGCTCGACAGGCTCCAGCTGGAAGCCGAGGTCCACGCCCCACTACCCAGACCCCACCTTCACTTACCGATTGATGGGTGGACAACAGGGGCTGTGCGTGGGGACGGAGAGACTGGTGCCCAGGGCGCACAGGGGCCGCAGACTGGGGTGGGCTGGGGTGGGGGGCTTGGGTGGGAACAGTTGAATTTCATGCCTAGTTTAGGACAAGGTTGTAACAGTTTTGGATTTTTCATTATAATTTAGTTTTATTTTGTTTTGATTTTTCCCCCCTCTCTAATTCAGTTAGTTTTAATTCGTTTTTAGAGCAGGTTTGTTAGTTTTTAATTAGTTTTCATTTTTTCTAAATGCTTACCCAGATAGCAAAATCATTATGGCTTAAATCTGGCCCAAAACTGGCATGCCATTTTGGCAAAGTTCTGGGCGGATGTATGGGCCTTAAATGGTCCAAAATAGGCAAGCCAAAATCAAACCAGAAGGAAGCCAAAATTCACCCAAAACTAACTGCGGACTTCCAAAATATAGCCATTATTGTCCCAGAAAAGCCCCAAATCCCCATAATCCAGCCAAAAAGTAGCCAAAACTGACCCACAGAGAGGCCAAAAGGAGGCCAAAATTCACCCAAAATTTGTGTTGATCATGCTTTTAAAATGAAGTGGGGTTTTCTTCTGGGAAGAAATTCCTGCTCTTTGCGCAGTGTTTTGGCTTTACAGAAATATATCAAAACACAACCAAAACACATCCATATATGGAATAAGATGTTGCCGCTCTTTAGTCAATCTTCTGTCTTGCCATGAACATGCCATACCATCCCTATACTTGATCCCGCTCTTTGCCCAGTCTTTTGGTTAACCACACATATGCCATAACTCAGCCATATACTACTGGTGCCTCCATATCTATTATGGATAACCTTAATCATACCATAGTTAAGACTAAAGGTTTTCATAATGCCAAAAGAAAGCCAAAAATGCCAAATGTATGCCATAATACTGCCAAAATATTTGCTATCTGGGTAGTTTTAGTATTAATTTTAGTTTTGTCGTATTTTTATCTTCTTCTCCGTCAAATTCAAATAAATCCCAGACAGGACTCTGCTGCTTTCTCCCAACTTTAGTCTCCATGTTTCCAGGTAGAGTGGAGATGAGAAGACGACTAAATGACAAGTGACGAGAAGTGACGGACTGTGAAGTACTGTATGGTGCCACTAGCTAAAACTGCTAAATCGAAATAAATTGAAAATGAAGGGAATTTTATCCATAATTTTTATGGGTCATTCCATATAATTTCATCAAGTGGTCCTCACCTGACCCTCTCAGATTTTTCTACATTTTTACATACTTCTAGTACATTATATATGATGGAAAAATCTAAAATTTCAAGGCTTAATTGTAAATAGTTCCAAAGTTATGACCATTTGATTTTTAGGATTTATAGAAGCAAGTTGTGCTTGGTGTTAAAATTTAGGGCAATTCCTGTACTTTCACATGGTGTCTTTTATTTTTAAATTTTGACACCAAGCACAACTTGCTTCTATAAATCCTTCTATGTTAAATGCTCAAATTAAATATGGACGTTTTCGGCTAAAATATGAGATTTATAGAAGCAATTTGTGTTCGGTGTCAAAATTTAGGGCAGTCCCTGTACTTTCACATAGTGTCTTATTTTGTGATCCTACCTATCCCACATGCTGATATTGGCATTTGAATCCAAAGGTCGGACAGATATTTTTGATTTTAAGCTGTTCATATATCATACATAACATAACATAGGACTTTCATTTTACACAGATCCATTCCCTAAGAAGCCAAGATATAGCACATAAAATTTCTAATGAATATGATGATTAGTTTTTGTGTAATGAGTGGCCAAATGTAGCATTTTAGAAGTTCGCGATGGATAAAATCTCAACTTTGTCATTGTCTGTAACATGCAATTATAAATTTTGAGTAAATATTTTCACATTTCTTGGGACTATAGATTCCTGTGAAATGATTCTGAAAATTTCAGACCTCTAGTTCTTGTAGTTCAGAAGTTGTAGAAGCCTGAAAATAGCCGAAAATTTCAAGTCTTAATTTTGGTCGCAATTTTAGGGTACCCCCTACCTGCTTCAAATGGTCATAACTTTGGAACTATTTACAATTAAGCCTTGAAATTTTGGATTTTTCTATCATATATAATGTTCTGTAAGTATGTAAAAATTTAGAGAAATCTGAGAGGGTCAGGTGGGTAATTTTCTTAAAATCTGTTGATTTCATATGGAATGACCCTTATATGTTTTAGTTAGTTTTGTAAGCACACAATACAGTTTCAGTTAGCTATCATTTTTTCCTTTTAATTATAGTTTTTATTTATTTCAGTTAACAAAAATGTTTTTTTTAACTCTTGTTTTCATCATTTCATTCGGTTTCATTAACGATAACAACCTTGGTTTAGGAGCCTCGTTACTTGAAGGATCTCCAAAATGTGGTCTTGAGGGGAATCAGCAGAAACCTGACTGATCCTGTTGAGGTGGATCAGGCTCGGATGTAAATGAGGCTGAGAAAGGACAGGAATTATTAACACATACAGGAAAAACATTGCACAAAAACTGCACAAAAAGCAACAAATAAATATCACTAACTGAGATTATAATAACTGTTACAAATGAAGAATTTGGTGGAAAAACTAGGACACATATGGCACTGCCCACCCAGCTCTGTTCTATTATTATGAAGGATCACAGTGTTCTATTACAGTGCAGTCATTTTAGGTGGAAATAAAACAAAAAAGTAAAATACACTTACAATAGACTGACATATGCAAAACAAAACCTGAGTGGAGGTTAACTGAGAGGTGTTTTATGTACAACCTAAACCATGCAACATATAGAATAACTGATAAAATGCAATAATAAAAGTGATTAAAAAAAGAAAATGCATTATCAAAGAAATATGAATGTAACATAACTTAAGAAGATAAACACTGAGGTACAACAGGATAAATAACATGATTAGATAAAAGAAAAACTACATGATATAGCCTCACTGTGTGACTAGTGACAAATTAAAGGAAAATCCTTATGAGAGTGGTCACTTCTCGGAAAACAAGATGTTCACAATGTTCACAAACATTTTCAACACAGTCACATAACAAAAATCACATAACAGATTTCCATACTGTCTAAGTTTTATTGACTCTTACACTGTCAAAATAATGTTAAATAAAGTGCACATTTTCATTTTGTTGCATCTTTTGTACAATTTTATCTTGTTTTGTCTATTTTTTTTTTATTCCTGTGACATCTTTTAAATCCTTTTTGTCCTGTTTTACCTTGTTGTATCTTTTCGTTCTTATCTTGGGTCTTATACATTATTTTTGTCTTGTTGCTTCCTTATGTTGTGGCATCCTTTATGTAATTTTGTCTTGTTTTTTTTTTTTTGTCATGATGCATCTCTTATGTTGTTGTTGAATTATTATTATTATTTTTTTTTTTTACGTTGTTTTTGTTTTGTTACAGCTATGTCATTTTTGTCCTATTACATTTAATTTTATCTTTTACATTGTTTTTGTCATTTTTCATCTTTAAGTCATTTTTGTCCTATTCCATCTTTGAAATATCTTTCATCTCATTTTATATTTAATGTCATTTTTGTGTTGATGCATCTTTTACATTGTTTCTGTGCTGTTGCATCTCTTAAGTATTTTTTGTCTCATTCTAACTTTTACATAGTTTTTGTTTCTTTGTACCCTTTACATTGTTTTTGTCTTGTTGAGTCATTTTTGTGCTGTGGCATGCTTTGTATAATTTTTATCTTCTCGTGTCATTTACAAATACTTTAGAATCACAAATAAGTGTCTTTTTTCTTCACCTTTCACTCAGTATTTTACTTTGTTTTTTAGTCTTATTTCGTCCTCACAACCACTTTGGTGACATCAACATGTATGCAGTTTCCTAAAGAACAGTAATCTAATTTATTTATGAATCTTAAGTCACATTTTTTATGCATATTAACATTATGTAAAAGCAGGACCAGATCAGTGATGTGTTCAAGCAAGCAAAGAAATTTAAACTGAATGTAGATTATTGGTTTTCAACTGCTCTCATCAAAATATATATATATAAGAAACTGGACATTTTGGGTCCTGATCCCTGAGTTTGGGAAAGTCAGACATAAGAGCATTAGGTCTCTTTTTATTGGTTTGATAAGATGAAGAACCTGAGATCAGCTTTCGTTTTGATACTGTATTTCTGAAGTCTCAGAATGGACTGTGCATTTACTAACTTAAACAAGAATTACTTAGGATTTCAGGAATGCCACTAATTTATCCATGTATTTTCTGGTTTATTAGTTAACATCATTACTGTCATTCAGTGTTGCACTTTAAATATAACCTGCAACTGTACTCATAAAAGCTGCTTTTTTAACCCATAAAGACCCAGTGCTCCTTTTGGTGGTAGTTCCCAAATGATTTTTTTTTCTCTATATTTAACATTTTTTAAGTGATAAGTCACCATTTATTATGAAATACTCATCTCTATTTTGCTTTTTTTTTCAGTGAAAATCAGGCATTTTCCAATATTGAATTTGCTGATCATGTAGATGTTCATAAACGATCAGATTAAACTTGAGGGTTATTATATAAAAAACAGAGAAAACTGAAGAAAAAGTAACTTTTTCAGTAAAATATATCATTAACTGAACATAAAACAAGTGTCTATGATGGTTGTCACATCAAACTCCATGGGTTTTACTGGTGAATCAATGTTGTAAAAGATGACGGTGTTTCAACGGTAATTACGAAGCCCCTGAACGTCCAGATGGCTCATATCTGATGGCCATGAAAAGACGACAAACTGTATTTTACACCAATTATTTACATGTATTAATAGGATTAGTGGATCAACAGGTAGATCAGTAGATGGCTTTGGTCACTCGTGGATGTTTGGGTCTTTAAGGGTTAAGTGTGAATACACTGTTAGTGACCAGATAGTCTTGTAATGTTTTATCCAGCTTAAGCCCAGTACATTTGAGTGTCTCTTACTCAATTGCAGCAGTATTCCCCACTCTGAGTGTTAGATACTCAAGCATTTCCTCATTTCCTGTGGACGTTTAATTACCTTAAATGTGATCGTTATCTCAGGTTCATTGTGGTAAGAAAATTAACTAATTTGCCCAGAAAAAGAGGGTGGTTGGATTGTACTCTAACTGGTGTGTCAGTTAAAAAGCAGGGACTGAAGAAGCATAAAAATTAAAGTGGTTTCTGCACAGTAAAAATGCATGAATTGAGTGTTGGTCATGTATTCATAACATATCTAAAAGAGTCACTTATACACATGTTTCTTACTATTTCCTATAATACATATATGCTAGTTTGGGGAAATCTTTAAGTCATACAACAATATCAGGCAAGAAAACATCAAACTTTCAAAATAAAGTATTTAACCCATAAAGACCCAGTGCTGCTTTTGTGAGAGTTCCGAAATTATTTTTTTCTTTTGATTTAACCTTTCTTAGGTAATTTATCACCATTTCTTATAACATTATCCTCTGTATTTTGCATTTTTTTTCCAGTGAAAATCAGGTGTTTTCCTATATTTAATTTACTGATGATGTCTATTAATCATCACGTTAAGATGACATTAGATCAGGGGTGTCAAACTCAGATCCTCGAGGGCCGGTATCCTGCATGTTTTGGATGTTTCCCTCTTCCATCACACCTGGAAGCCATTCCATCATTATAAGGCTTCTGCAGAGCATGTTGATGAGCTGATCATTAATTGAACCAGGTGTGGCTGGAAGAGGGAAATACCTGAAACATGCAGGATACCGGCCCTCGAGGACTGGAGTTTGACACCTGTGCATTAGATGGTTATCATACCAAAAACAGAGAAAACTGAAGAAAAAGTGGCTTTGTCAGTAAAATCTATCATTAACTGAACATAAACCAAGTGTGTTCATCCACTGTCATTGATCCAGCTCCATGGGTTTTTACTGGTGAATCAATGTTGTAGAAGATAATGGTGTTTCCACGTTCACTACAGAGCCTCTGAACGTCCAAATGGGTCATATCTGATGACCATGAAAAGATGACAAACTGCATTTTACAACAATTATTTTCATGTATTGATAGGATTAATGGATCAACAGGTATTAAACAGTTTAGATCAGTAGATGATTTTGGCCACTAGTGTATATTTGGGTCTTTGTGGGTTAATAGCTAGGAATAAAAACACAACTTAAATCAGTAAGATGCCGGCATAAAGGACAACTCAAAGATATTGTAATGTCAGAGTTTGATCATTGCTTTTTACGAGAAGAAACAGCAGGATGGGGATGGATTCATATTGAAGAATAATCAAACTTCACTGTCCGGATTTGCATCAAATAGTATGGAAGCAAAGAGGAAAATTAAGGTGCTTTATATTGACATCCACTTTCAGTCCAATATGGGGGAGGTGTAGCTCTGCTGATACACACTGATGTAAAAGAAGAGGAGTGTAGACACAGAGTTAGAGGAAAACGATCTGTGAATGTGTGGTGCTTCTGGAGGATCACTTTCAGTCCATAATGGTAAACAAATAGATCTGTTGTTGAGTGATTGTGTTGTAATAGAGCAGTTTGTTGAGTTTCAGCCCTTAGCATTTTATGTTCTTCTTTCAGGTTACAACTCCCAAGTGATTATATAAAACCAAACAGAAATCTGAAAGGCATATACCAAGGTGAATGTGAAACGCAGAAGCAGATTCACAAATTATTATTCAAGCTGGTTTTAACCCATAAAGACCCAAACAACCACTAGTAACCACATTCATCTACTGATCTAAACTGTTTAATACCTGTTCATCCACTAAACCTATTAACATGTTGAAATAATTGGTGTAAAATACAGTTTATCATCTTTTCATGGTCATCAGATATGACCTGTTTGGCCATTTAGAGGCTCTGTAGTGAATGTGGAAACACCGTCATCTTCTACAACATTGATTCACCAATAAAACCCATGGAGTTGGATCAATGACAGTGGATGGACACACTTATTTTTACGTTCAGTTATTGATATCTTTGCTGAAAAAGTCCCTTTTTATTCAGTTTTCTCTGTTTCTGATAAAATAACCCTCAACTTTAATCTAAGCTTTTATGAACATCTACATGATCAGTGAATTAAATATAGGAAAATAGATGATTTTCATTGAAAAAATGCAAAACACAGAGGAAAGTATTATAATAAATGTTGATAAATCACTTAAGAAAGGTGAAATCTAGAGGAAAATTCATTTGGGAACTGCTGCAAAAGTAGCACTGGAAGATTGTACTATTGACTGTATGAACATAAATTCAAATACATTACTTCAATGATTTTTTTTTTTTTTTTTTTTACCTTGAATCAAATATAATAATAAAAATGGTACTAATCAGAAGAGTGTCCACATATTATTTCCATCATATTCTTGAGTAACTATTGGCATAATGTCTGTGTTGTGTATTTGGTCTCAGTCATAACTCTATGACAACACTATGATGAGTATGAAAATAAAATGAATCATACGCTGTGGCCTTCACAGTTGCCAGATTTCAACCATCTGAACACCAGTGTAAAATCTGGACTGATATTTTAGCCAACTCTGTCACCTCCATCATCAAAACACCAAATGAGGGAATATCCTTTGATAGAATGGCATTCATCTTACAGAGTCCACAGAATGTAGAATCAACACCAATAAAGCTGTTCAGTTTACAAATTTATGTTGGTTTTTCCATCTGTAACATTCAGGAGACAATACAGTGTGATGTAATCAGACCTGATGGAGCCACACAGACCACCATGACTGAATCTGCAAACCAATGAAGCACCAATTTTTAGGATTAATTTTGTAGCCGTTTGACGTTTCTGACAAGACAGCTCTGGATTCTCACAAAAAAAAAAAAAAAAAAACATCTGCGACATCTGTTGTAATCCTGCAGTTGCTGGTCGACACCTTCCGCCAAGAAAAACTTCATGTGCAGCAGCGAAACACACAATCAGAGACTGTGGGTCACACTTAACGTTTGTTAATGTCTTAGTTATTGGTCAGGATGTTTGAGTTTTCCAATGTGTATTAACATCTTTGGCATTTAGATCATCCTATTTGTTATTTGCAAAGAACAGCTACAACTGCATGTCCATATTGTGCATCAATAAACCCTTCACTAAGCCCCCCCCCCCCCCCCCCCCGTAGTTACTGTTGCTACATCTGTAAAGGTTTGGCATTCACCATGTCACTCTGTAGTGTTTTCAATATTGTCACAGTTGAATTCCAAAGGACACAATGGAAAATTTTTGCGGTAACAGTCATGAAATAGAGGTTCACAGAAAGGACAACAGGAGCTACCTTCACCATATAGTGTTAATTTCATCAGCAAAAACCCACTAATATGTATATTTCTGTGGAATCTGTTTGATCACTTTAAATGTGACTATTATTTCAGGTTTTTTATGATAAAAAATGAACTGTTTTGACCATGAAATACTGAAAAAGACTGTAAAGTCAAAGGATGGTTGGTTCTTCACAGTGAAAATACAAAAAATAACCTATGACCATACGCACATTAACCAAAATAGTAAGTATTATACATATTTCTCACTTTTCTTAGTACACATTACACACACACACACACAGTACATAACACTTTAAGGAAGATGCTAATTAACTCATAAAGACCCAGCACTACTTTTGTGTCAGTTCACAAATGAAATTTTCTCTATATTCAGCCTTTTCTTAAGTGATTTATCACTATTTATTATAATATTATCCTCTGTATTTTGCATTTTATCAGGATAAATCAGTAATTTTCCTATTTTTAATTCACTGATCATGTAGATGTTCATTAAAACTCAGATTAAAGTTGAAGGTTATAATATCAAAAACAGGGAAAACTGAAGGAAAAGTGATGTTTTCAGTAAAATCTATCATTTACTGAACGTAAAAACAAGCATCTCCATCCACTGTTGATCCAACTCCATTGGTTTTACTGATGAATCAATGTTGTAGAAGATGACGGTGTTTCCACGGTAACTACGGAACCTCTGAACGTCCAAATGGGTCATATCTGATGACCATGAAAAGATGAATAACTGTATTTTACACCAATTATTTAGAATAGAATAGAATAGAATAGAATAGAATAGAATAGAATAGAATAGAATGGATGATGGATGTTTGGGTCTGTATGGGTTAATATTAGTTCATTTAACAAATTATGAAAGTAGCTCTGAAACACAGTACTCTGATATTTCAGAATCACTACTACAAAACTTTGATATTTCTGTGAATGCAATGAAGATGGAAAAATCCCTTCACGTGTTCTCATCCTTAAACTGAAATAAAATCATCATATTGTTTTTTGTTTGTTTATAAGCATCCATGTGAAGTGAAATAAGTAACATGGTCAATAACACTCGATAATAAGTGGTGTTTCATGTCAGAAAAGAAAAAAAATATATCTTCTGTCAGATTTACAGACTCCAATATAGATAATATAAACAGTCATATAAGATGAATTAATGAGTGATGGTGTTTAATGTCAGTGTGTCTACAAGGAAACTTAGCTATGTTCTATTAAATTATTACTTTAACTAGTGAGAAAAAACAGTGGTGTAATGTTTCTACTTGATAAATAGCAGACATTAGTAATTGGTAAAACATTATATGACTGAACAAATAGATGTTTAAATCTATGAGCTCTATTCACACAGCTTCTGCTTTCAGTTGTTCTGAAAGTTTGACAGACTTCCCACATCTAGTTATGGTTAGGAACATAATAATGGACATGTTGTAGATTTTTCTTGGTGAATACTTTAGTTTTGCTTCTGACTTGACAAATAGCGCAAAAAAATCTACATTTTTATGACTGACAACTGAGAAGTGGAAATCTTAAGTAACACATCTCAGATTTCGAGAGCATAAAGATAAAAGTGTCACAGTTAAGTGTGATTACATTGACATTATCATAGCTGCTACGAGGCAGACTCATTTAATGGATCTGTATTCATGAGAGGAAAATGTCCAATATCAGGATCTACAAAAAAAATATAAAAAGTTTCCTGCATATCCATTCAGTAATCGCTCAGAGATTCATCCCTGATTTAAATAATTGGCTTTTAGACACTGTCGAGACAGTGCTGATCAGCTATTGCATTGCAAATAAAGGGTCCACTTTGGACTGAGGCAGGGCAGTTCTTCACTCTGAACTGCACATAAATATTAATAGCTTGTCATAGGAACAACCGAACCTTAACAGCAAAGCTAAAATATAAGATAACACATTACGAACCCTGTTCTGTTGGAGATCGCAGGGTTTCATAGAGACCATCTGACTTTAAGATTCAGATATGTGGTTCTTCTGCTTCTGGTAAATGTGTGACCTGGTACTTTGTGTTTTTCTTCACTGGGTGATGTCAGATTTCTGTTGAGATATTGGGTTACCTGAGGTGAAGAAGTCACATAAATGCGATCCCGATGCACCCACTCTATGCAGCTTGCAGCGTTACCATGACGACGGGGTGCTGCTGAAGAGTCGAGGATGCAACAGTGGCAACCTTAATAAGTAGCCAGGCATGGAAATGTACCAGCTGGCTATTTTTACAACAGGCTTCCTAAGTTGCCTCTCACTAAATCACTCAGGACAATTGGATATGTTTTTCTGGATGCCACTCATATGACTAATCACTTAGCATGCCCCTCACGGTCATACATCTTACATGGAAATTTTGCACATCAGTTTGTTCTTCTATCTAAATCTTGTTGTTTAATGTGTCTTTAATAAAATGAATTTCACTTACAATCCATCAAACACTTCATGCAATATTTTGGGGATCTAAACCTACCCACATAAAGAAACTACCCAGGGTTTTCCATTTTCATGTACTGTAGACATCATTGAAGAGAATAAAAACAAAAACAAAAGCTTGTTTTACCCTGACACAAGATAAATGGAAGCCATTTTTCTTTGATATTCCCTGAGGTACAGAACACTCACTGGTGTTGTATGAGGCTGAATATAGGGTTGACCAACCAAAATAATTTCTTGTATTATCTGCTGCAGCACAGTCTCCAGGACCTTGTTTATAGGTTTATAGTGTAATATCACTGTAGACTATATATATATATGTGTATATATATATATATATATATATATATATATATATATATATATATATATATATATATATATATATATATATATATATATATATATATATATATATATATATAATAGTGCAATGTCCTTATACAGGGCAATTTCTTTTTCTAAATCCATTAATTCTATTATTTAATGTTTAGTTAAATACCTTATCTTACATCTTTTCTTATCTGTTTGAGGGATAACAGAGAAATTGCAATGTCCAGAGCAATGGTGCCTAAATTTCTTCAACTCCCAAACCCAAATTTGCAATAGTACACAAAATCAGCATGATGTTTACCTCTTTACTGATTATTCAATTGTCAGAATATTATGTTGAATAAAATACTTTGTTCTAGGCTGATTTCAAATTGTTGTCAAGTAGTTTTTTTTTTTTTTCTTTTTTGTTGTTTTCATCTTGTTGTGCCTTTTATATAACCTTAATCTTGTCACACCTTCTACATAATTTTGGTTTTACATTACTTACTTTTTTTTGTTTTATGTCTTCTATGTTATTTTTGGTTTCATGTGTCTTTTTGTGTATTTTTACTGGAGCATCTTTTACTTAAGTTTTTTGTTCTTTTATGACATTATATTTGTCACTGATTTATCTTGTTGCTGCAACACATCTTTTTTTAAACATGTAATTTATTCTTTTTTTTTTTTTTTTTTTTTTTTTTTTTTACAGCTGTTATACCATTTAGATCTTGTGTGCCTTTTGTCATTTTCTTCTAGTTGCATCCTTTACATTGTTTTGATTATGTTACACCTTCGACATGCCTTTCCATCTAGGGTCTTTTTTTTTTTTTTTTTTTTTTTTTTTTTGCCATTTTCATATTGTTCTGTTTTTTGTTACTGGCTTCTTTGTGTATATTTGTGTATAATCATTTTTATAAACACTTCTAGAGAACACATTTTTTATAATGATAAGGAAAATTCAAATTATTGTTTCACATTTTACTTTGACAACTGACAACAAAATAACAGCTCAGATTTGAGGATGGGAAATGCAGGATCAGATCACTGATGTGATTTGTAACAAGTAAACCAACTTAAACCTAGCGTAAGCTATAAGGTTTTGATTGTTCTTATCAATAAGTTATAGGAAAAGACAATTATTACCTTATAGTGGTGATTTAATGGGTTTAAACAGCTTTGGGTTTCTATTTAAGCTCCTACTCTCTGTGCAAACTGAAATAAATAAGTAAATCAATAAATAAATGTTATTGAGTAATAAGAGTGGTCTGTCTCAGCTCTCGCTGCTGCCATCATGTGGCGCTTCTAGAGAATGCATAGAATAGTATTTTACCCATAATGCACTATAGCATATGGGTAGGTACCATTATATTTGTAGAGGTAGGGGGGATTCAGCGACTTGATAGTTTAGAATACATTCAAGAATGTGTTTATGCCAACGATTTTTATCCAAATACACAATAAAACAAATATTATGAAAGTCTGTGAGCATAATTGGTATTTTAAGTCGTGCAGGTAAAGACTGAGTTGTTTGACTGTCACAGATGGACTCTCCTCTATAGTGGTAGCTTCCAGCCCGACTCTGGAGCCTTCCTTTCCCATTGAAGTAGCAGCCATGAGGTAGGACTGCAGTTGCTGGCAAAGAAAAAGACTAAATTTTAGTGTTAAAACACACACGTTTGACACAACACGTCCCCTTACCGACACACCATCTTCCTCATTTAGTGATATCTATAGGTTGTGCCTCTTTCCCAAACTTATATTCCACAATTATACGAGATTTTGAGTGACACGATGTAGCAGACCGGGAAGCCATGTTGGCATCCCGGCTAGCTTTAGCATTACGGCTAACAGACCCAGCCACTGATGATGTGTTACAATACAAACAAATCTTTTATAACTTGCCCTCCTGTCAGTTGTCTAAAACACGTATTGCTTATAGTTAACAGTTAATGTAACACGTGTCTGAATCGGTGTGTGTGTGTGTCTCTCGCAGCATGCTCAGGCTCCAGAAGAGGCTGGCCTCCAGCGTCCTGCGCTGCGGTAAGAAGAAGGTCTGGTTGGATCCGAACGAGACCAACGAGATCGCCAACGCCAACTCCCGTGAGTACAGCAAAAATCAGCCTCGTAGTTTGTCTGGAAATGTCAGATAATCTGTTGTGTACTGGGGTACAGTCGTGACAGTGCTCTGCTGTTGTTTGTTAGAGTAAGGGCTCGTTGGCAGCACCTGTGTGAAATAAATGCACTGATGGAAAGACACATGTTCACTGGATGCTTTAAAATGTCCTGACTGTCTGATCCAGGATAGACATATCCCTTGTCGTCTTCTGAGGTTGATCTATATTGTTGGCAGGAAAGCTAGTCTTTATATTGTCAGACTTAAATAGTTATAGATTATGACCTGACCCTTTAATGTTAATGTTGGGTTTAGGTGTAGTCTGACAGTATATGGTCAAATGAAGACTCCTCTTCACAACCACTGGGTTTCTATAGGTCTGTGTAATGTGTAAAATTTTGAATGTGAGGTGTAGTTTCTATACTCTGTTGTACTTGATAGGATGTATGAATTAATTGACATTAGTACTTGATTAAAGTGTGTAAATGAATGGGCCTGGCCAAGCAAAAGTGAACATCATGGGTCCAAATCATATTTCTTCATATTACATAGTAAATGGGCTCATCTGTTAGTTTAATTTGTCTAGTTTAGGGATCTAATTTTGCTTTTTGAACACAAGTGAAAAAAAAGTTACATCTGTTTAAATTGTTTGAAGTTTGAAAACTTCTGATGTTTCTCAGAAACCTGTTTATACCTCATTATCAACTGAATAATTTCTAGGCCTAAAATTATGTAAATTTACTGATTCCTGCATTTAATGCCTTTTATTATTCATATTTCTGTAACCAGTGACAGATTAGTGAAACCAAAACATACAGACCAGACTCTCTGTTACCCAACCTTTATATCCAAATCATTCATAACTCCTGTTAATGCATACTGTTGATCAAGAGGGACATTTATAAAGTTATTTTATTTAAATGAACGGATATTATACTTAATATTTGACCTACAGTCTTTTCTGTGGAATTGATCTGTTGGTGTGGCGATGTGTACTGCACTTATTAACGGTTTTTCATGTCAGGTAATTTGCATTGCTGACATTTGTTTTACTGCATATTTAACGCTTAAAGGTTTCGAAAACTACATTTTTGTCATTACTGACTACTGCAATGGAGACTCTTTTTGGGGTCTGCATCAGTCAAACTGTCAACTACAGGATTCTTTTCATGCCAGAATGGCCTCTCTACACTTACATAAGCAGGACCAGCTTACTCAAGCTGAGCAAAGATGACCAAGCATGTTTTTTGCAAATTTCATATTTAAAAATGATTTAAGACAAACCTTTCATTTAACTATGTTAAAGTACTTAGAAAAGCCTACAGAAATATGTATTGCAAGTTGCTGTAAGTTATCTGGTTTAAAAGTTATTGCCCAATGAACCGTCACTTGTAAGTCCGTAACTGCTAGCTGTGGCAGCTGTGTAAAGCCACTGGAGTTTACCAAAATCACACTAATATTTCCTTCTCCTCTAAATTTAAGTGCCACACCATTGTGTAACGTGTAAAAAAAATAACAGAAGATTACAATATACATGATCATGCACAATTATAAAATAAAATAATACACAAAAATAAACAAGTATGTAATGAAAGAGAAAAATAGGAAAAGGGGAGAAAAGTTCTTTAAAAAGCTAAATATTGCTATAATATTGTGTATTACTATACATGCACACACCTAAGTGCATGCATAAACATAAACTCTATACATATATAGACCATGTGTATCATGTATATATAACTGAATAAATACACCAGTAAATGTGACCTTGCCTTACCATAGTCACTCTAACATTTCCGTCTCCTCTGTACATTTTTGTAAGTAATAACATAAGATAGTTGTAAAAAAAAAAATAAATAAAATGTTTACTCTCTGCATATTGAATCATTGACTAGAGGATGTTTGTCAGGATGTCATGCTGTCTCTTCCCTTCTGTTTCCAGTCATTTTTTGCTGCGGTACAATCAAATAAAAACAGTGTATGCCCTAAGAAATTAGTATATCAAACTGAAAACACAGTCCTACAGTCAGAACAGTCGGTATGTAATCATCCAGTAACAAAATTCGATGAGATGTCTGTTATAATAACCTGATAGCGCTTGTCGTTTCTGTTGCTGGTCAAAGCGCCTACATTACTTTTGACTGAAACAATATTAACTCACTGGATGAAAAGATGAAAGCGTCTACCGTTTTACCGATCATGTCCACATAAAGCATGACTCATCTGTTAGATTTTATTGTATAGACTTTGTTGTGCCGATTTATCAGAGAATCCATGTATGTTAACTTTTTTCTTGTCCTCAGGTCAGCAGATCCGTAAACTGGTGAAGGATGGTCTTATCATTCGCAAACCCGTTACGGTCCACTCCAGGGCCCGCTGCCGCAAGAACACACTGGCACGTCGCAAGGGAAGACACATGGGTTATGGTATGTTAAAACAACTATTTGACAGTCTGACAAGAAAGTTACATGATTTCTGACTAACAGCGCAACTGGACTGAGGTGAACCGACCCATTAAAGCTCAGATGTCTTTGTAACGTCTGACTCTAGGTAAGAGAAAGGGTACAGCCAACGCCCGTATGCCAGAGAAGGTGTGTTGGATGAATCGCATGAGGATCCTGCGCCGTCTGCTGCGTCGTTACAGGGAGTCCAAGAAGATTGACAGGCATATGTAAGTTGGTTTGCACTCTTTTTGCATTAGATATTTGTATTATTCATTGATTGGAATTCTTTTTCCCCTGTTGCTGTATGCTTTATGTTTAACTGAAAGTTAAAAGTAAACCGTAAACATTTTGTAATCAGAACATAATTATATTTAACTAATAACGTTTTCATAATGCTGCATTTAGTATGTAGCATTAGAGTTTGGCAATGCACCAAGAAATGTAATACTTTTTTTAGCCAGTGTTATAGATTATTTATTCTTTTAACCAAATTTTTTTTTTTTCTGATTACATGAAGTGAAGACCAAATTGGACTCAAAAATACTTGTTCTTTACTGATATTATATGCTATATTTGGCTGGAGAAACACATTCTTAATTAATATATTGCAACAAGCAAACAGATTGCAGTTTGAATTTTTGTTAAGCAAGAAAGGTCTTCAGATGAATTATTTCGATTTTACGATGTAGGTATTTTTCATGATTTTCAGAAAGCAAAAACCTTGATTAAGGACATAAGAACATAATGGACTTAATTTGACATAATGCCTAACCCTATTTGGTGCTGATCTTTATATATTCCAGCCATGCGATGCACAAATATTTGCAAATGTTATACTGACTTAAGTTAAACTAACAACACTTTTAAAAAAAACATAGCATGGAGCATGAAATGAAACATAAGCAACATCAGACATTAAAAACCTAAAGCTACTGACATGATCATAAGGTCAGAGCTGCACACGAGTAAATGGCATGAAAAAAAATAAAACATAAAAGCATTAAAAAAGCAAGAACCATAAACCGTGGATATACATTGTAAAAGCATGTGTTAGTGCAGCTTTTGTATTTTGTCCTGATGCCTGTTTTGTCTCCTCAGGTACCACAGCCTCTACCTGAGGGCCAAGGGTAACGTGTTCAAGAATAAGCGTATTCTTATGGAGCACATTCACAAACTGAAGGCTGACAAGGCCCGCAAGAAGCTCCTGGCGTAAGTGTTGATCAAACCTATGTTTAGTTGTTTATAGAAACAGTGGATTATGTACATTGACATCAGATGGAGTCAGTTAAAGGGGTCATATTTTGCTAAACCCACTTTTATTAGTCTTTGGTACATTTCTTTGTGTATTTGGACCCTAAAAGTTCATAAAGTTTGAATTTGAATCCCCCAGGTGCTGCAAAGCTATCTTTATATTCATTCCGGCAAAAATCGAGTGGATTTCTACAACCAGTTTCAATTCCTTCTAATTTGTTATGTTTTATAATTAGTTACGTCACAACATTTGCACATATGAGGTCAAGACTTTTGACGAACATTTCTCTGAGTACGCCATATTTGTTTATTAGCAGCAGCGGTTGTAGTCCATAGTGAAAATATGTTCAAACTTCAAGCTGATTACCTAAAATGTTCAGTTGTGGCTTGTGTTAACACCGGGACAGAGCGCACAGTCAAAACCTGGAGTGGGTGGGGTCATTTGCAATTGAGGGGCCAGCGCTTAAAACAACCTTTCTCGTGTCGTTACTCAAAAATAGGGTTGAAGATGGACCAGTGGAGTTTAATGAAGAATTCAGACCCAAATAGCATTTACAGTTTATGTAGACCACAGGGAAATGTTTTAAAAAGCATAATTCCATTTTAAAAAAGCAAAATATCACTCCTTTAATTTGGTTTTTATACATCTACAGTGATCTGTCCACTTTAATCATCTTTTAGTTCAAACATGTCCTGGTGAATTCCATTTTGACAAATACACAAAGGGACTTGATGCGACAGAACAATTTCAGTTAAGCTTATTAATCAAGTCAACACATACAATAGTATAGAGATGACATACGTGACCTTTGTAAGTATAGAAGAGTTTGATCAGTTAATATTAACATGTGTGTTAATTATGTATGTTTTGTTTCAGCAGATAGATTCCCACTTTTTTCAGCTTGGTTTTCAAACTCTTATCTGTGTCTGTTGCAGTGATCAGGCCGAGGCTCGTCGTTCCAAGACAAAGGAGGCTCGTAAGCGCAGAGAGGAGCGCCTCCAGGCCAAGAAGGAGGAGATCATCAAGAACTTGTCCAAGGAGGAGGAGACCAAGAAGTAATCTGGCTCCTTGTGTTCTGACTGAATCTGCTACCCGTCAAGTGTTGACAATAAAAGTGTACATAAAGACACTGGTGACCTCCTGTGCTTCTTTATTTTATGTTGGAAATTATTTAATTAGTGGTGATTCATTAGTTTAGTGTAAGAAGGATGGCAACAGAAGAGTTAGGAAACACATTCACTCCTATTGTTGAACTACACATTAGATTAAAATGTCTGAGGTGTTTTTCTTGTCCATTTAAAGACTATTCTGAGGATTATAACCAGATATTGACAAATTGAAATGGGTCTGTCTTAATATTTTATGTCTGTGATTTTTCACTTTATTCTTCTGGTGTATAAATGCAGGGGATTTGTGATAAGCATGGTCATCCATCTGTCATAATTTTGTTTCTTCATCATAACTAGAAACCCATTTGGTTTTTTCACCAAACTTATGGTGTTACCTTCTGGTGCTCTGTGTTGTCAGTTGTGACGTTTGTGATGTCATTTCTGGAGCAGAATTTTTTTTTCTAGAAAACTATTCGAGAAGGCTACTCCTGTGGGACTGGGAGGTGTTCTAAACCACAGTGAACCGGGAGACCAAGCCACACCTCCATGGACCTCAGATCTAGTTCTGAGTAATGCTCTCCGTCAGGTCCGATCCATAAATTAATACACATTTGCACTCCTCTGCTGTTTATATTTTCTTTAATGCTGCGAACGAAATTTTGTTTGACTTAATTACCTCTGCCAAGGAGGTTATGTTTTTGCCAGGGTTTGTTTGTTTGTCTGTCCGTTAGTGTGCAACATAACTCAAAAAGTTATGGACAGATTTGGATGAAATTTTCAGGGTTTGTTGGAAATGGGATGAGGAAGAAATGATTAAATTTTGGTGGTGATCGGGGGTGGGGGGGCCCACGGGGGGGGGCACTGATCAGCCTTGGCGGAGGTCTGCGCTCTCCGAGTGCTTCTAGTTAACCCTTTCATGCACGAATTATGACAACCATAGTCAAGATTTTTTTCTTTCTTCTTGTTTTTATCCCCCCTTAGGCATGAAAAAAAAAAAGCAACTGAGTGTTTTTTTTTTTATGAAGTTACAAAAATGTCGATGCGTTTAATTTTTGAAGTAAAGAAACATGTTTAAAACCCAATATCAGAAAGTGAGATAAAAACAAAAAAGATTTTAATCCTACTAATCTGATGTTTTGTCACATTTTAACATATTCTACTGCTAGTTATTACTCACTTCATGGAGGTAATATGCAAAAAAAACCCAAAAAAACCCCAAAACTTTTTGTCTAACAAATAATTGATTTACACTAAAACATGTTACTGCAGATCAGGTTTATCAAGAACAGCAAAGTTACAGTAATGGGATGAATTGCAGTTTATGGGATGATGTATAAGTGTCCACTGTGTTGGCTGATATGGAACTAAAACAACAAAACCCATGACTATACAAGAGAACAGCTGGAGAAGAACTGTCCACTGGAGTGACCACTATGCATGAAAGGGTTAATGCCAACCCCAACTCCCACACTGCCGCGTCGTGCCCTCATAGAGCAAATACTCATAGTGCTGCAGGAAAAAGTAAGGTGACCTTTGGGTTCACATCCTCTGGCTGAAGTAACTGAAAATACAAAATGATGAGAATAATTTTATAGTAAGTGGTGACAAACTACTAAGGAAAGGTTAGATGCAAAGTTAAATTGATTTGGAAACTACCACAAAAACAGTTCTAAAATAGGTCTTTCCAAATAAAATACAACTCACTGTTCAAGATTAAACCTTTGTTTTCACTCACTGTTATACTTTTATAATTTACAATAGGTTAGATGTTTTGACAATCATCTGGAAGTCACCGCAAACATAGTTCTAGTCTAGTATTTAGGGATTAGTCACAGTATAGTTGCATAGTTTAACAGCTGGGAAAACGTGTGTGCCCAACCTCTATCAATACATTACAATTCAAGCTGTGGATGACCTGAATTTATGTAGTGCTATCTGGTCATAAATCAAAAAGAATGAGATGGGTGGATCACAGGTTTATATACTGACAGTGAAAGCTAACAGTGGAGTTAGCTAATATTGATCAAGTTAAATATTTAGGCAGGGCTAGGTCTACGACAAATACCTAATGTTTACTCAGAAATGTTGCTCATGGTTACGGACTTTCCACTGAATCAACTTTTCGGTGTTCAGATGTTATCATGTCAGTGCCAACACGATAATACAATCTAAATTACCGGTAATAATGTGAATCACACATTAAACACTGTGAATGTTGACATGTCATACAGACATCTCACATGTGTGATTCCAGTTTTTCTTGCACATTGTTATTAGTGATGTGAGCCGATGCTTTGTAGTGAATCAGGTGATATGACTCCCCACTTTTTTTTCTTTCGCTGCTCAGCTCTAACTCTCTGTGGCTCATCTCTGCTCACAGTAGAACTTCATTTTGATTGGGCAACATGGTAGACATGGAGCCAAGATGGGATGTTATCTTGAGGAACCCCTCATCCAACCAACAGATGAGCCACAGTGGCTGATATCAGGCCGACCCCTCAGTCTTCTCATGCCTGGTGAAGGTGATGGAGGGTAGACTATGTACAGTTGTGGAAAAAATTATTAGACCATCAAAAGTCATCAAAAACAATGGTTATACAATTAAGTGCTAACTCCTGTGTGTATCATGTGACTAAAACAGACAGAAAAGAAAACATGGAATGCCTAAAAGCACTGTTTTTGACATTACAGTGCCATAGCTTTTGATGTAAGACCTGAAGTGATTTTGGTCATTATCAAGAAAACCATGGAAAATGGCTCGATATCAGCTCTGAAATTAAACTCTTGTTCTGCTGTACTGTGATGGCTTTCTCACTGGACTCTCTAAATGAGCTGTAAAACAGCTGCAATACATCCAGAACGCTGCTGCTCGAGTCCTGACTAGAACAAGGAAGTACGACCATATCAGTCCTGTGCTCAGATCTCTGCACCGGCGTCCTGTGGCTCAGAGAATAGACTTTAAAACAGCTCTGCTCATTTATAAGTCTCTCCATGGTCTAGCACCAAAGTACATCTGTGACATGTTGGTGCCATATGAACCATCTCGGACCCTGAGAACCTCAGGGACTGGTCTTCTGCTGGTGCCCAGAGTCAGGACTAAACAGGGTGAAGCTGCGTTTCAGTTCCATGCAGCTAAACTCTGGAACAGTCTTCCTGATGACGTGAGACAGACCTCTGCTGTGATAATGTTCAAGTCCAGGCTGAAAACAGCTCCGTTCAACTGTGCATACTGAAAGGGTTCTATCTGCACGCTTCTTTTTTGCTTTGTTTTAATTGATTATTATTTATGTTTTAATTATAATTGTGTGTTTTTAACCTGTCTCTTTTCCATTTTTGTAAAGCACTGAATTGCCCTGTGTATAAATTGTGCTATACAAATAAATCTGCCTTGCCTTGCCTCTTATGAGCCATTTTTGTTGTTATTATATTTGTCCAAACAAATGTACCTTTAGTGGTACCAGGCATTCGAGTGAACAAGAAATTGAAGAAAACAAGGGTGGTCTAGTAATTTTTTCCGCAACTGTATTCTGCCAAAATTTGTTCCTTCTGAGAGAATCTTCTCAAAAATGGGGTAGGTACTTGCAGATAGAAGGAATGGCATCAGCCCATCCAAGCTAACACATCTGATTTTTGTCCATGCCAACCTGACATTCATACTGTTTGGTTACTGAGTTTGCTTCTGTTTTGGTTGTGTTTCTGTTCTAGTTGTGTTCTGTGGATGTGTTTGCTCATGTGTTTTTGTGCAATTAAAAGTTTGATTCAAATATTAGAAGTAAGAATGCTTTTGTGACAGAACAAAATGCACAAAATGCACAATTGTAAGGCTTCTCATATAAACACTGGAGGTTTATCAACACACAATCCCATGACATTAGCTACTTAAAGTTGAGATATGATGCTACAAATGATATTAAATTAAGAGCCATTTAGCAGCTAAAAGAGCTGGTTCTTCTTTGGGAGCTGTGTAAAAAGAATTATTTATCTGAAAAGAACTTTCCATCATTACTGAGTGACTTCCACAAGTACTTTTATCAACATTTAACTGTTCTTAAGTGATTTATCACCATTTATTATTATGTTTTCCTCTGTATATTCTGGTGCCACTAGCAAAGATACAACATTCATCACAAAAATAAAAATTCACAAAAAATGGCAGTGAATAATTTTGAGCACAAATGTACACAAAAAGAAATTAGTCTACACTCAAAAAAGGTGCCGACTCAAACCTAGTTCCTGTTTTGAAAATTTCATCATTCATTCATTCATTTTCTGAACCCGCTTTATCCTCACCAGGGTCACGGGGGTCGCTTGGAGCCTATCCCAGCTACTTATGGGTGAAGGCGGGGTACACCCTGGACATGTCGCCAGTTCATCACAAGGCTGACATAGAAACAAACAATCACTTTCACATTCACACCTATGGCCAATTTACATTCACCGAAAATTTAAAGAATAAATTTCCCTTTATATGAGATCTGGTTGAAGTTCATCTGTCTGTCCGTCCACATTTTTGGGCAGATTTTGGCTTTTCAAGGCTGTGGTCTTTAAACTTTTGATCGGCTGATGAACAGCCTATTTCAGTTTAACTGTTTTCAATAAATTGCTCACCCAATTTTTTTTGTATCATTCCCAGTTCTTTTTGCATTTTGAAACTCTATTTAGAACCTTCTTAAGATCCAACAGTGCAAAATGTAAATTCTTGCAATTTTTCAACTGGTCTTAGAATTTTGATCAGGAGTTTGTTAATGCATTCTTTTGTTGGAAGCTCCAAGAATAAGTCCGGATTCTTTTAGGTCTCATTTTTATACATTTAATTTGGCTTATCTGACCACAAACAAAGTACAACATATGACTCAGTGCTGAGGATCCACACCAAGCAGGAAATGGATCCAGATATTCCAATGCACATCATTTTTATCATCCTTGTAACCTGATCTTCAAACTATGGGCTGACCCCCTTGTGCTAGGTGGGTTGGGTCACAGAAAATGGACTGATGTCATCTGACTCTAAAGTCAAGCAGATGCGATACCTCAACTCTATGTAAAACCCGATATTGATAGTGTGTTTACCTCTTTTATTTCCTGTGGTTTACGATCCTATGTGGGCATGTGTATTTAAAAGTGTGCCTAAGGTAAAACCTAAGTCCTGTGATCATAAATCTGTCAGTTTAGTATGTTGACCAAGATGTGACCTATCCTAAGAACTTTACCACTAACAAGTGAAACAAAGAAATCTAGTGACACAAAGGAATCCTAACTAATACTGACTAATATGTGAATAAACTTAAGAATTCAACTATCTAAATTAAAATAATATTTCAAGTGTATACCAAGAACTTAAAGTGGGGTGTGAAGGCAACAGTGGTGCCAGTAGTCATTGGGGCACTAGGGGGCAGAAACCCCTAACCTTGGTGGATGGCTCCAGCAGATACCGGGAACAAGGGTAACTGAGGCAGCTCGCAGCCGAAAGTCTTAGTTGTAAATGATCATGTATTGCATTGAATGAATAGTATGGTTCAGTTTAACAGGCCCTACCTGTAATTTTTTCTGATTTTTTCTTGCTGCTGCTTCGCTACCATTTCAATCCAATGTGCTTTTATCAGTTAGTAGTTTACTTAAAACACAGGCTACATTTTATCTCTGTCTAAACTGAAGCAAATTCTTCACATGATCATCGGCAGTGATTAAACCATTCATCAAGCACTGCACACCAAAAAAAACATGTACTTTGACAAATGAAAGAGGCTGTAGACATGTTATGTTATGTTACGTTCTCTCTTATCTTATGAGCAACGTGAACATATCATAAACACATGACCTGCAGAATTATTACCCTGCTCTACCAACTAGTTTTCAGTTACTGTTGGAAACACTTGTATTTACGTCAACAGATACAACTTCTGATCGCAACCTGAAGGCCAGTGTCAACACTTGTAGATGTCTGTACACAAAGCCTGAGTCACGGATGTTGTAGGCAATAAACACACAGATACACCTCCATATGCAAGTACATAAATATTCTTAATGATATCAATAAATATTCTGACTCTCTACACAAGCAGACAAACCCTGATGTTTCAATTAAAAAAAAAAAAAAAAAATCTTACATTGTAAATAGATTTTGGAGCATGCTATGTTTTAAATCTCCATTTCATCTGCTCCCTACAGGTTGAACACTGGTTATTACAGGTGAAGAAAATACAATTTTGCAACATCAGAAAGAAAGAACACAAGAAGAAATACCAAGGGTTGAAAGTGGGGTGTGAAGGCAACAGTGGTGCCAGTGATTGGGGCACGGGGGGCAGCAACCTTCAAACTGGGTGGATAGCTCCAGCAGATACCAGGAACAAGATAGATAGATAGATAGATAGATAGATAGATAGATAGATAGATAGATAGATAGATAGATAGATAGATAGATAGATAGATAGATAGATAGATAGATAGATAGATAGATAGATAGATAGATAGATCAGTATAACAGGTCCTACCAGGTCTGGTTCAGGTACTGTTGAAGTCTTATTGGGTAAACAGGAGTGTGTTAGGCTGGGTCTCTGAGGAGGAGGAGGAGCTCACCAGAGAGGGTTAGGGTTAGGGTTAGAGAGGGTGACTGTAAGAGAGTAAGGTTAACAGCTGGAAAGGGAAGAAGGAACAGTATAAACACAGTAATAAGGTGACAGAAAGCAGTAACGGGATAAGACGGTGAGTGAGTTAGTGTGGGAGGGGGGAGGTATGAGGGGACAGCACTTCTTTTTCATTCTCACTGTCCTGTTTCTGGGGACCCTGCTGACCACTTCCATCTGGTACACGTCCAACGACAGGTAAGCAGACGGAAAAAAGCACTCGGATCTGTTCAGATTAAATACTCCACTGCAAGCAGAAAGCCTTAACTAAGTAAGCACATGATTATATATATGTTGAGGAGCTGCTGTATCAAAATGGAGGATTGCCTTCTACCAGACATTAGGGTTAGGATATATTTCTTTTATGATTCCAATCCATTCCCCTTTTACTGTGGCTCAGAATTTAAATAACTTTTATCAGATTGGATGGTTTAGTCACAGAGTTTCCCCTACCCAAAAAATGTTATGCTTTTCTTTCACAAATGTGGGAATGATGGTCCAAAATTGCTTTAAAATGTACAAAATAGTGAAAGATCTCTTGCCTGGCCAGCCTGCACTCTGGATGCTCAGCACCCCTAAACCTCTGATACTAGAATCACCCCTGAGTGTAGATATTATTTGCTATTGTATTTAATGTTTTTGATTCAATCTACAGCTTTACATGTTTAAGTTTTACTCCACTTCTTTTTTTCCGACGCCATTTATGCACTAAGGTAGTTCTAGGAGATACTACATTGCTATTTTTTGTTTACATCACTTGTAGTGAAACATGAGATGCTATTTCAGCTCACTGTCAAAACCAGACCAGAACTCACCTGAAGTTAGAGGGCATTTGGCAGGATACACTCTGGACAGACAGACAGATGTGTGTTTGTTCACTGGTTGGTCATTAATGGTGTTGAAAGAAATTCACAGGCTCTCAAAACTAATCTGTCCTCTTAGAATCATGTCCCACAGATGCAAAATGTGATGATTGTGTTTTTGTAGGTGTTTAAGTACAGCATAGACACAAACTCATCAGTCGACCATAAGCTGCAACTTATGAAATGATGATGCAGCTTTGTTTACTTGAGATGAAGGAAATAACACATGTATTGGAACTTCTCACACTCTTATGACAAGATTTCCTTCTGTATTGACGTAAACATCACAACAAGAGTCATGATGTCAGCAGAAACAGGATCCAAGGCTCAGAGTAAATTAGATTATCTGTTTTATCTCTGGCATCTATGTTTTATTCCTTTGTTTTGTTTCTTTTCAGTCATCTGGAGCCTCACAGACTACCTGCTCTGAAGAAAACTGAGAAAAGAGCCCCCTCTGTGTCCTCTGACAACTGTAATGACTGCAGGTGAGAGCCAAGTCACTCACATCTTTGTCTTTATCTATTTATCAAACTGTAGCGTGTCACCACCTAACTGTGTATTTGTGTGTATTACAACTTTCACGACCCAGCCTTTCTTTTTCTTGATTTTTTTCTAGTTGCTTTAGCTCTAGGGCCTGCAGGTGCTCTGTCTTCTGCAATCACCTGGGATGTGGCTATAAAGCTATAGAGGCATTCAGCCTCTTTCCTTTCCCTGCTCCTTATGGGCTGTGCTGCTGCACAGCCCAGACCTTTTGTTCCTTTGGGTTTTGAGTTGTTTATCATCTGGGCAGGTATGGTTTCAGTTTTGTTTCTTTGTCTTTTGGTTGAATTATTTTGCTTTCTTTTATCACTTATAATAAATTTTGGTAAACCGTACATGTTTTGTTTGGTTGCTTTGTTATGGCTCTGAGCCAGGTCATGACACAGAACAGTCATTGATAAAGTGTTAGAGCAGTATTCTCAAACCTGGAAGAAACTGTGTGTGAGAGACTTTAATAGTGTTGAGAAACTGTGAGATGGCAATGAATGTGTTTCCTAAGACATACAAGTGAAGGGGTAAACTGTGGCCAATTTAGTTCTGCACACTACTGCCTTCTATTTGTGCAAAGGGGAGAGGAAGAGGTGGAAGAGCAGCAAAAGACTCATTTCAACACCTGTGATCGGGACATAGAAGAGAGAAAAGACAAAACAGCAGAAAAAACAAGGTTTGACTGAACAAGATGGAAAAAGAAAGAGATTGATGACAGAGGAGGCATGCTTTCACTCACCCAAGAAGATTAAAGATCTGGTTAAAAAGATTTTTATCATACTGCTGCCAGCCCCAGAGGGCAGGGTTTAGAGTTGAATAGATATATCAGGAATTCTGTCTCTCTGAGACTTTTGTCCAACTGATTTCTCACTTGATTTATGAATTTTTTTTTCAAATTTGACACACATGTTCTTAACCACTAGGAGAGGTGCAGAGCAGAGTTGCTTGGGTGAATTTCAATGTTTTGATTTTTCTTTTACAAATTTTTGCAAATTTCTTTTTCTTTTTTTTTTAAATTTATTTAAAACCGCCACCACCACCCCTCTTCGGAGGACAACTTTATTTTTAATTACAGCTCCTGTTTAAAGCTGCACGAGACTTTCGTCACCCATTTTTCATCAAATCTGATTACTCACTTGAATCTCTTCCGTCACGGTGAACAATTTCAAAGTGTACTCCATCATAAAAAAAACCATTGGTTTACAGAGCTGGGAGATAATTTGGGCATCTTCGGAGTTTTGTCACGATGTGCATTGTGGGAAGCGGGGGTTTGTGTAGCCGCCTGGAAACAGCAGTGCATCAATATGATATCATATGGCTGCAACAAACACGACACGGAAATGGCTGAAACGCGGAAACGGCTGAAAGGAAGTGGAGCTCCACCTGGCAGTGGCAGCTGCAACAAGCACGAACCTCCACTTCCCACAATGCATGTTGCGACAAAATTCCGAAGATGCCTGAGTTACCTAGCCGCTCTGTTTGTCAACACATGGTTTGTTTATGGTGGAATACACTTCAAAATAGTTCACCGTGAGGGAAGAGATTCAGGCGAGTAATCACAGAAAGACTTACAGATTTGTGATACTTAGGCTATGACTGGGGTTTTACCGGTTTGATGAAAAATTGGTCACGAAAGTCTCCTGCACCTTTAAGTAGTCATATCCAACTTCATATTCACATGTTCATTCATTGCTAGCCCCAAGTGTACAGAGACAGGACAGGACAGGATAACGTTAGCCTTTCATAACGTTCGCCTACTCGCATAGTTGAAGTATTGGCAACAAAGTCTCTTCTCTGAATGTGCAGTCATATGGTCAGTAGTTTAAAACAGTGACTCATTCTGAAACCACCTTAAAACTTACCTCAGAATTATGTATTCCATAAAAGTAGGTTCTCTCGATATGTGTCGCTCACTTGAAATATGTTTATTCTGCCTCTCTTGTCTGCATTTCCAATAATTGTGCATCTTTCAACGAGACGTGCAGTGACCTGTCAATCAACTGGGGTGGCACTGGTACCTGAGGTGTCCAATCAGGTTCCAGAGGTGGCCAGTGCTAAGCAGAGCCCTGGCTCTGGCGCTAAGTTAGCAATATTTTTCTTAGCATGACCTGCCCTACTCTACCTCTGATTGGCTTGTCAGTCCTCATCCCTCCCAGGTTCCTAGGCTCCAAGGCTCAGAGTAAATTAGATTCTCTGTTTTATCTCTGGTCTCTATGTATTATTCCTGTCTTCCATTTCTTTTCAGTCATGTGGAGCCTGACAAACTGCCTCCTCAGAAGAAAACTGAGAAAAAAGCCCCCTCTGTGTCCTCTGACAACTGTAATGGCTGCAGGTGAGAGCAAAGTCACTTACATCTTTGTCTTTGTTTGTCTATTTATCAAACTGCTACATGTCACCACCTAACTGTGTATTTGTGTGTGTTACAGTAAAGTCATAAATAAAGTTTTAGAGCACTATTCTCAAACCTGGACCAAGCAGGAGGAAAATTACCTAAAATACAGGTAAACTATGTCATAACGTGCAATAAAATTATCCTCATGTATTGTGCTATAGAGAGCTGAAGTCTCACCCCTTCTTATGTGCACAATGGGATTTAACCTCAGACAAAATATAAACAGGGCTCAATGGTTTGAGGCCATTTACAAACATGATGTTTGTCAATTTCAAAGATACTTTGATGAGCCAAGAATGTCACAGTTTGTCTTAAAAAACAGTAAAGAAACATATAGTTTTGAGTTAAACAGCTCAGTGTACTCTACCTTTTGTTGCTTGTGATACACTTCACTAACACCAAAATGGGCACTGCTTTGGTTTATTTTACCTCAATTTTTTTAAGAGCAAGTTGAAAAATATTTAGCAACTCTGGTCATGTTGAAACTGCAGAGACATATTAAGTGAATTTCAGATCTGTAGTCCGTAATTTTGGGTATATAATATATATATTTTTCCATAAAGTTGGAATAAAATGTTCTTACTTGTTGTCATGAAGTAAATTTGACAATGTGGTTTATTATTGATAGATAAAGTGTAAATGAGACTCACTATGTAATCATTGCCCCTAGTTAAAGGTGATTACTGATGTGTATAAATAGGAATAAAAATATTATTCCACCTTTATGTGTGTATTTTCAGTCTGATAGTTCAACAGTTTTACCATAAACTGCAACTTTTGTGACTTTTAAAACTATGTTTTAATTGACAAATATATATGTAAGTGATTGCTTTATTCAGAGGGGTTAAAAAAATATATCTGAATGTTTGAATGACTGCAAAACAACTTTTTTCAAAAAGTTCCCATGAGGAATAACCAGAATAGCGATGATTGTCCTTTGTTGAACCCCAAAAACATAAATTAAAACACTAAAACTCTGTTTTAGAAAATGTAGGTAGACTTAATTTACATTTTAATATATCTTCATGCAGTTTATTTCTACGAGTGTCATTTTGTTAACACAAGGAATTTACTTTCACTCTATTCATTCAAGAATTGTACAGAAACAGTCAATAATCATAACATTATTAACATATTACATTAAAACAGGGTGTTGGTGTATCATATAGGCCTAGATAACTTCATAATATCATTCAACTTTATATTTTAAAACCTAAATAACTCAGGTGAAAGTTATGTGGAAATAATTGAAATCAGTGACTTTAAAAAGAGTAAAATTCTGTAATTTTCTTACTCTTCAAAAGTCTATTCAGTGTTTTATAGTTACATTTCTTCAGGTGATACTTAACATTGGTTCAAGAAGTAATTTAAATGTACTGATGCTTAAAACTACTTGCTAGTGTATTTTAACAAGGTTGCTTTTGTTCAGGTGTTAATTCATCCCACTTGAACTCTTTAATGGCACCCTTAATTTTTGCCTAATTTTTTTTTTTTTTAACGATAGTTTTTGTTTGTCTAACTGGCAATTGGTGATGAGAAAGAACAGCCATACACATGAAAGGAGAAGTAGAACCAGAAATGTGCACTGCATCAGGGGAACTTACAACCATATGGTCTAAATTTACCACGATTTGAGGTTATGTGTGTTATAGAAATGAGGGGCTTCACCTGAAGGATCCCAGACTCTTCGTATAGAACTGACTTTGTGCACATGAAAGTGGATGGTTTTCTTTAAGAGCTAAAGCTTTCTCCACCTCCCATTTTCTCTCACATACTGTATGTTATTTAACTATAATCTTGTGGTTCCCAGATCTCAGTTGCACACCAGGTGCCGTGGCTCCGACAAGGCCATTCTCACCCAGGCCAACACCCCGGTGGGATCGAAGATTGTGTACGATGGTGAAAGAAAGACGATCCGCGAAGTGACCCCGGAGCTTTTCAGAACATTTGTGAAGGTATGAAGTTTTCTATTGAGGAACACAACACCTGCAAAACCTTTGGAAAAACAGAGGAAGCCTAGTAATTTGACACAAAATAATATGATTTAGAATGCATTAGTAGAAGGATTACCTGTTTGTATCTGTTCTTCCAACATGTAACTGATCCTGTGAATTCCATTAGATTTTATTTATTTAACATGGACATAATAATAATAACAATGGGAAGTATTTCCTAAATGGTTTCTATCTAATATTGATATTCCAAACTCTCAGAACACACTTAGTTCTACCAAAACTACCAACAAATGAATGCACAGACTGTATCACTCACTGATTAAATTATAAAAACTCTTAGTTTGCACACATCTGTATTATGGTATCATCAAGTTTTCTTCGTCAAAATAAAACTACATTGCTGGTTATTTTTACAGTTGCTCAAAATAACACTACTTCTTTAAATCTTCATGTTCTGCACCATCTGATAGTTTACATTATAGCTCTGGTTAGGGAACAGAGCTGGTTAGAAACATCAAGTTTGGCAACGTGGCAATGCTTTGGCCAACCATGTGGCCAAAGCATTGCCACGTGAAACAGCATCATTTGATTTGGTGTGAGCCCCACATTTAACAACAGCATTAGATGAAGGTAGTTGACATACATCTAACAGTTTTACCTCTTGCAAGATGACAGGCTCTCATCAATGCATATCACTCAGCTACTTGGGCGGAGCTTGAGGGTGGCGTAGTGGCACTTTCAGTAATTGAAAAATGATCACAAATTGCATACCCTGTGTGTGGCACTCTATTTTCTCTGTATGCTGAGCTATCAGTATAGAAAACAAGATCAGAGTTAGAAAGAGGAGTTTCAGAAAGGTCAAAACAAGGTTTAGATTAACAAGAGATGACTTCCATGCAGTTATGGGGTTAAACTTGACATGCTTTCAGTGAAAAAACCTATAGACACTACAGTCGGCTCAGATACTGGTAGACACATAGGAATACCTCCAATTCCTACAGCTCTGACAATTTCTTTAGATGTTTTCAGATTAGTTGATTCTGTTGGTTTTAAGGTTTAAAGTGAAGCTCCTGTGTCTACTTGAAATGATGTTGATTTACCATTAACATCTACCATTAGATGAAATTCTTGATCCGTTTTTTTTTTCCCCCAATTTAATTAAAGGAACTTGGATCACATTTATATCTGTTTCACTTTGGTTTCTATCCTGGCAGCTCTGTGAGTTGTACTGTGGGGTTTGATGGTCTTCCATTAGGCTTACTGGAGGTGCTGTAGGCAGGGTATGTCTGGGTTGGGCAGTTTCTCACCCAGTGGTCTGTTTCACCACAACAGAAGCAATTATCAGTCCTTAATTTAGCTTTTGTCTGCATTGTGTTATTTATTTATTTTTATCCAATTGGGTTACTCACGTTTTATTTTGATCGGTACGTGAAGCTGTTTGAGATTCTGCATGACGACATTTACTTTCATTTGTCCAAAATCTGAGGGAATTGAAGTGGTGGTTTTTATCTGTGCGGAAACTCAGTTTCTCCCTTAGATTTTCTAATCTGGTCCGGTCAAATGTCCCGTTTTAGGGAAATTTCAGCAGACCATTATTTGCAGTTAACTGAACCCACGTTGCAACAAATTTAACACTACTGGAACCGTAGTTCTCGTACATGTACTTGACAGGACTGGTCAGCTCTTTCCTTGACTCTCTACTAAAATAACTTCTATTGTCTTTCTGTAAGATCCCTCCCAACACCAAAACAACTTTTCTTTACACTTTCTCTTCCCCACAAATCACTTTACCATTCCCTCTAATCAACATTCTACTTAGGAGATATACATCGAGTGAGAAATATACCTGTAAGTATTGGGAGAGCGAATCATCCCCACTTCTTCCTACCAGTCCTGTATAGGTCTTTTTACCTGACAGTGTCCCAGACACTTTCCTTACAGTGTCTCCCAGACTGTTTACCTGAGATGTTAAACCACTGGAGAGCAAGTCGGATTCTACGCAAGTAATTTTTACAACCAAGTCAGTTATGAAATACAGGCATTCCTAGACATACACAGGATAACAATAACAGAGCAAAAACCTCATCAACAACCTCTGTCCACACTCACACAGCAAACTTACTTCAAATTTGAATACCGTCACCCTTCTTTGGGACTCCAGTTCTCAGACCCTAAACAATGCACAGCAACATAATTTTGGATTTTTAAAAGGACCCTTACTGCTGAAATTTGGCTGTTAGGTCACTGGCATTGTTTTTGTCTGGCAAGAGGAGGCTCCGTTGAAGGTCTGCCATCTGGGTCATAGCACCATTTGTTGAAGAAAATCTCAAAGCCTGGTTCAAAGTTTGCAGCAATAAGTGTGGCTTTATTTAGTGTTCCGGAGCACGGTGAGAGTACTGATGCAGACAGAGTCTGTTTTGGTAGTCTGACCCTGAATCTATGTTTTCAGATGGTATTTATACAGTTACTTCAAAGCAAGGTTATAATAGTTTTGGATTTTTAATCATAGTTTAGTTTTATTTAGTTTTGACTTTTTTTTTCTCTAATTCAGTTAGTTTTAATTAGTTTTTAGAGCATGTTTGCTAGTTTTTATTAGTTATCTTTTTTCTGAATGCTTAGTTTTAGTTTAGTTTAGTTTTAATATCAGTTTTAGTTATTTCATATATTTTATCTTCCTCACCATCCAATTCAAAGAAATTAGTGAGGCACGGATCAATGGGTTACTCTGGACACTTTATTTGGGGGTCAGGTTAGGGCAGCTCATTGACTGAGCAGAGACACAAACACATGTACATTATAATGTATAAATTCCCTATAGCAGGTTGGGGGGGTGGGGGTGTGATCCATACACAACGTCACTTACGTGAAAACAATGCGAAGATGTGCAAAGCGTGAGAGAAGATGCACAAAGCAGCCAGCAGTTTAACCAGATAGAAACATATATAAACCAGCCAACCAGCAGTATACCGCATAGAAACATATATAAACATATATAATCCAGTTCATCAACAGTAAACCACACCTTAGCAGATATCTCATATCTTAATCATCTACAGTTCCATTATTAGCCAACTTTGCTTCATTTTAATTCAGCTAGCTGTAGCCAGTAACATCAAACGTTTTTTAACATTCTAACAGGTTCCATACCTCTGTAATTGGATTAGTTTTCATCCTCCTCTGTTCTCCTCTTCTAAACTGTGCAGTTAAGGCCTTGGAAGGCCTTTTCATGGTGATAAACTCTCCAGTCTTTACCTGGATGTTTAGTGCAAATACCTGTCTGACATTGTCTGTCATTCCGCTCCACTCTGTATCTGTCACTCACACACACACAGTGAGCAAAAAAAAACAACAACCCCACGCATCACTAAAGTAAATCCCAGACAGGACTGTGCTGCTTCGTCCCAGCTTTAGTCTGTATGTTCCAGGTAGAGTGGGGACCAGAAGACGACTGGAAACCACCAGTGACCACAAATGACAGACTGTGAAGTGTCGTATGATGCCACTAGTTAAAATTGCTGGAGTGAAATTAATCAATTTGATATCAATCTGACATTGACAAAGACGAAAACGAAAGGAATTTTATCCATAATTTTCATACGTTTTAGTAAGTTTTGTAAGCTCACAATACAATTTCAGTTAGTTATCGTTTTTTTCTTTTAATTAGAGTTTTTATTTATTTCAGTTAACGAAAATGTTTTTTCAATTTTAGTTTTCGTCATTTCGTTCGTTTTTGTTAACGATTATAACCTTGCTTCAAAGCAGTGAACAGAAAATAAAAAGCAAACAAGGAGATAAGGAAAAAGGGGCTGTACTCCAGGAAGTAGCAAGGGAATTCACATTCAGGGGAAAGGGATGGGGTTGCACTCCAGGAAGGGGGAAGGGATTCACACCCAGGGGGAGGGAGGGTAAGTCTCTGAGGCCTGGTGTAGGCATCTTTCCATATCATCAGAGCATCAGTGGTCAATGCTAAACAGGTTTACTCAGCAGAGAAAAGCATGCAAAAAGTGGTGTCTTCTGAGCTTCCAGACCAGGACGGATATTTTCTTCCTCAGTATTTCATACATGTACATTATTGTGTTGATTTTAGGAGTCTCCATTTTCAAATAAAACATGGAACACATGTGCTGTGGTTGGAAACGGAGGGATCCTGACCAATAGCAACTGTGGAAACACAATAGATTCAACCCAGTTTGTCATCAGGTGAGAGCAGTGTTGAACCAAATCGACTGACATGATGATGACAGTTAACTAAGAGAATGAACATTTGTCTGCATCATAGGTGCAACTTACCTCCTTTGGAGAATGAATTTAAGGCACATGTGGGCAGCAAGACCAACATTGTGACTGCAAACCCAACCATTTTTATTAACAAGTGAGTAAAAGTTTCATGGTACTACTCAAGTAATGTCCTTAAATTTGATATACTTGTACCTTACTTTTATCACTTTGTTGGCCTTATAGCATAATTTTCTATCATATTTTTGGACAAACTGTGATATCTACAAAAAATAAAGCAGCAGTGTTAGAATAAAGTTGTGCACATACCACAGTTTGGCCAAAAATATGACTTAGCAATTATGCAATGAGGCTAACAAGTTAGTATTTCAATTTTATGCAGCTTTATACATAAGGCTCATTTAGTTTGTATCTGTGCAAAGCCACAAAGACATAATGACCTTGATTCAGATCAGATTAAACTATAACAGTAGTCTGGCTCACATTTCAGATGTGTAGAAGTTGCCAACAATGCCATTAAAATACACATTTTTAAATTTAAGTTTCTTATATTTCATTTCATGTTTAAAAAATCCAAGAAAGTCCAAAAACTTTTAGCGAATTTGTGTCACAACTTTCCCATTAATCATAGGATGAGCTAGTATATACATAAATTAGTTCACTCACCTTCTGCAGATTTAACAGTAACATGCTGCACTGACACTTCACTATTAATAATTGAATTGCCATAAACTTTACATAAACTTCCATATATTCTGTTTCAATATGTTTCATGTTTCTGCAAATACTACAACCAATACTTTTACTTTTGTACTGTTCAATTGAAACTTGAAGTGAAAATTGATATTAATGCAAAAACAAAACAATACAATGAAAATTCACTACAGGTACCCAATATCACCGTCAGGGAGACGTTATTTACCTCATACAAAAACAAACAGATATTCAAACAGATTTATTCCCTCTGCCATCAGGTTGCTAAATGAGTCAGGTGTAGTTGTTGGTTATTATTAACCTATATGAGTCTGTTGACTTACTTACCTGTGTTTTCATAAGCTGCTCTCACTGTAAGATGTCTGTCTGAAATGGTTTATGTCTTGTTGCTTATATATTTTTATTTATGATTTGCTCCCTGAACCAAAATTGGAGACTGCTGAACTGAATGACCCATTGTGGGATAAAAACAGTTATCTATCTATCTAAAATCAGAGGCCATCATTCTGCAGTGACTAATTCTGATATACAATATTGTGCAAAAGTTAAGGTGACAAGTAAGTTTGGAGTATAATGATATATTATAATGTACAGTTACATTTCTCAGTCTCTGCAGGAAGATATCACTGAAATTGGATTAAAAATAAGAATTTTTAATATTTAGTGTATCCGTCCTTTGTACTAAATCAGTCTTGAACTCTTCTGTACAGACCTTATGAGATTTACTGAAATGATATTCAACTGTTTGACCAGGTTTCATTCAACACATGTCCAATGTTTCTTATTGTTTGGAATACTCTTTGCCATGGGAACACTGATTTTTTTCCTGTAGAAATCATGTAGTTTGTTTAAATGTTTTGCCCAATATTTCAAATTTATTTTTTGTTGTATTTTAATAAAGATAATGAGAGGAGAGATATTGAATACATTGGTAGAAGGATGATGGACCTAGCAGGTAGGAGGCAAAGAGCAAGAACAAATAGGAGATTTATGGATGTGATGAGGGAGGACATTCAGACAATAGACAGGGTCAGATGGAAGCAGATCTGCATTGGTGATCCCTAAGAGAAGTAGTAGTAGTAGTAGTAGTGAAGAGACTGATAGATATTATGCTCATTACAACTGTGTAAAAACAACATAGATATGCATGGTCAAAGACTTGTGCGCATTCCTGTTCTTACTTTGTGGTACTTTTATGACAGTAAAAGATGTGAATGCTTGTTCAACTACATTGTTTTCAGATTTGGGGGTCTACAAGGACAACGCCGTCCATTTGTGGACAGTCTCCAAAAATATGGAAACTCCATGATGCTCCTTCCTGCATTTAGCTTCGCCTTTTCCACTCCTTGGTCCCTGCGTGCACTTTACACCGTTGAGGACTTTGAGATCCCCATTCAGCCCGTCTTATTGAACCCTGAGTACATCCAGAATCTGACTGATTTGTGGCGCAGCCAGGGCGTAAGAGAAATCCGGCTCAGCACTGGTTTAGTCGTGACCAGCCTGGCGCTGGAAATTTGTACCAATGTGCACCTGTATGGCTTCTGGCCCTTCAGTAACCACCCACACGGATTTCAACCCCTCACTCACCACTACTACGATGACCAAAAGGCCAATAGCTTTCATTCCATGCCTTCTGAATTCAAACTCCTGCTGCAGCTGCACAGTCAGGGGGTGCTCAGGCTTCACCTGGGACAATGTGGGGAACAATAGCTCCATGTTGTTCCATGGAAAACTCAGAAGTACAGTGCCTTTCTTGTACCCTTAAGATGAAGTTCATGAAGCCTTCCCTTTATTTTTAAGTGAATTGAGGAATCTATTTTGGCTAAAGTCATGGATCAAGTGTATCTGACTGAGTTGGATGCTGATTTGTCCAATCTGCAGCAGCATTTGCACTGATTACAATCATCCGTAAGACTGTAAAAAATATACTTAACCTGAAGCCTTAGTGTTCCTACTATTATATTTATTACTCTAAATGTTCTAGCTGGAATCTGGATAGAGTAGTTATGTTTTTAAAGGAGAGCCTTTGTAAGGCCTTTGTTAAGGTGTTATCATGTGCCTTATGTTAACCAGTTATTCATGTGAATTATATAATCCGCCATGAAAGATTTTAGATCAAAGTAATTATCCATCCATCCATTCTCTTCCGCTTATCCGGGGCCGGGTCGTGGGGGTAACAGTCTAAGCAGGGATGCCCAGACTTCCCTCTCCCCAGACACCTCCTCCAGCTCTTCCGGGGGGACCCCGAGGCGTTCCCAGGCCAGCCGAGAGACATAGTCTCTCCAACGTGTCCTGGGTCTTCCCCGAGGTCTCCCCCTGGTGGGACATGCCCGGAACACCTCCCCAGGGAGGCGTCCAGGAGGCATCCGAAACAGATGCCCGAGCCACCTCAGCTGGCCCCTCTCGACGTGGAGGAGCAGCGGCTCTACTCCGAGCTCCTCCCTGGTGACTGAGCTCCTCACCCTATCCCTAAGGGTGCGCCCAGCCACCCGACGGAGGAAACTCATTTCGACCGCTTGTATCCGGGATCTTGTCCTTTCGGTCATGACCCAAAGCTCATGACCATAGGTGAGGGTAGGAACGTAGATTGACCGGTAAATTGAGAGCTTCGCCTCTCGGCTCAGCTCCTTCTTTACCACAACCGACCGGTACAGCGACTGCATCACTGCAGACGCTGCACCTATCCGTCTGTCAATCTCACGCTCCATCCTTCCCTCACTCGTGAACAAGACCCCAAGATACTTAAACTCCTCCACTTGGGGCAAAGACTCCCCACCGACCCAAAGTAATTATATGTTGAAAAAATTGAAATACCTCTTCAATGGAAGATTGTCTTTCACGTCTTACAAGAACACCAGCACACTGAATGTATGATTTCAGTACAAAAGCGTATCACACATTACCAACAAATACTCTGACAGCTGTTGAAGGGAAATGTGTGGCACTCACAATGGTTTAACAAGGCATTACAGGTGATTTAATGACAAAAGTTAAATAGGATGAACAAAAGTTATTTCAGCACTATTTTTCTGACACCCTTTCACAACAGGATGTGATACAGACGTGGTAAACAGAGGCTGGTTTCACCGACAGACTCTGAATGTGGCTACAGACAGATATGAACATTTATTTGGTGCACAAACAGTAGCTGTTTAGTTCTTGACATCTTAAAAAGACTAGGCAGACTACTGCAGTCTCTAAAATTCTTTCCCTTCTGACTTTTTTCTCCACAATATCATTAGTAGAAAACAATCATGACCCATGTGTTCCTACTTACCATCAGCCGGTTTCACTTTATCAAGTCCTGGTTTTACAAAGACAAGGCTTAGATCATTAGATCTTCATACCACTCAGCTCAGTTTAACAGTTATGAGATATTTTACTGGGAATGTTCAGGTACATATGTAGTTTTGTTTTTGTTATTTGTTTCTATTGAGTAGGTGGCTGGTGTTGATGGCGGGGTGGCCGAGGTGTTCAGTTTAAAACAAATGTCTTTATTTTTTAGTCAAACATGATACACCAGTACATGATACACCAATGTTTGGAATCCGATGTTTGAATCTTTTGTTACTTATGAAACTGTCTTACATTAGACAAAACTATGGACATCAACAAGTGTGTGTTTTTAATCATAATCATGGTTAAACTTTAAATGATGTTGCACCAAACTTTAAAACAAGCTTAAAGTCAAGACTCAAATATTCATAATTATATTTCAATAATATATCACATGAGAACTATGTAGTTTTCATTTTCTTACAGTGTCTCATGTATTGTCCCTTCTACACTAGCATGGGTATTTTTCTAAATGGATAGTTACTTTCTCTGTATTTTTAAGAATTCTGCACAACTATAGCTCTATTGGGCTGTTTAATTGGACTGTTGTCTTTGTCTCAGTCTACATGCACTGGAGTGTATTGAGTTATTATTGAAATCATGCCCGCCCTGCTATGATTGGTGGATATGCGCTCTTTCAGCTTGTTAGGCCATTGGTTTGGTTGACCTACAACATCACAGAGCACAACAATAGTCAGTAGTGAGTTAGCAAGTCATCTACTCACAGGTGTCTGAATTTTTTTGTCAAACTAATACAATAATGAATTTGTTAAGTGTCATGTAAAGGTGCATTTTCATGAAACAAAGTAATAATAGATGTTAGCAAAACTTGGTGTGATGCCATTGTCATAACCCGGCTCTAGGCCGTGACAAAAAGATGGGAGAAATACACAGTGCTTAACTTAATGCAAAATATTTATTAAAGCATAAAGCAAGATAACAAAATATGCAAATAAACATGAGGTGTGTATGTCAGTAATATCAGCAGTGTGCATGTGGATGTGTGGATTGTATAAGTGTAAGGTTGTTTGGGTGAAAGAAACAAAAGGGTACAGCAAACAAACGGTGCCGGTAGAGGGAAGAGAAAGAAGAGGAGAACGTGCCACGCCGAATCCGGCACTTTTATGGTCATCAGGAACACCGGGCCCAGGTGCTCCCAATCACTGTGGTGCATCAGCTGATCACCTCGGAAGAGAACACAGAATGACATCACAGCCAAGCACATACCCAGACTCAGCCACCTAAGCAGGGGCTATCACACCATTGTTTTCCAGTTTCTACATTTGCCCTATCCCTAACCTAATAGACAATTTATGTATAACTGACAGGCCCAAACACAGAGAAAAATGTCCATTTTGTAAAATTTATCTGTTAGTATTGACAGGGTATATATCTTCAGTTGGAATGCCATTAATGCCTTTAATGGACTCTGCCATGTTTCTTCAATAGTTTGTTTTATGGTGGGTTGCATCCATCATTAAGGTACATTACTGTCACCCACTATGACTATATTTCTTGTTTTTACATCCCTTAACTTCACAACCCAGAACAGAAAAGCAGCTCTAATGAGGACTCTAAATGAAAAGAATGGAGTTTGCTGCTGAAACTGCAGTATTTAATCTAAACAGGTGTGTTTGATAATGAGGCGTATGAAGGTGTAAAGTTAATATGGGATGTTATTTTCTTTGGTAAGTTGCCGTTTGTTGATCCACGGTTCAGACCAAACAGATCTTTAGTGTAGCTAAACAAACTGCCAAAATAACTGACACTAAGTTTTAATTTGTGTTTTCAGTCAGCCTGCAACCTCACTACTAGTTGTCACTAAATATTACAGGCTGAACCTTTAAATCTCTTGCACAAATAGGTTGAGGCTGTCCTTTATTTTTGTCAGAGGATAATTTTGTCAATTTCTATATCTTGGAGGTGTTACTGAAATTCAATGTTGTGGTGTGACAAAATGAACTTAAAAAGTGAAAACAAACATGAGGTTTAAATGTTAATCCCTTTTCATTTTAAGCTAATTTTAATGTTCATTACAACATATTTTAGGGTTAAACCATGATTTAATTGTATTTAAAAAGACTGGTTTAACTCTGTACTTTTATACTTTGTGCAACTTGTCCCAGATATGTAAGTGTCTGCTAAGTTAGTGTCCCAAATGTGAGCAGTTGACAGTTACATACCCTGTGTTGCGACATGCTATTCACCTGTCACTGCACTAACTAGACAAGAAAATTGTACTGTGACAAAGTGGCATTATACTCGTATTGGTACTATGTTGTGTCTTTTAAAGGTGATGTAAAAGCAAAATGAATGAAAGTAAACTGACTATAATGAAAGGGATGTGATGTAATGATTATGAATCCAACAAGAGTCCAGCACCCAGTTGCAGAGAGAGATTCTGAGTCCCAGGTGTCTAACTTTTTGTCTTAGCGTGTTGAATGCAGAACTAAAATCTAAGAACAGCATTCATATATATTATTTTTTTCAAATCCAGGTGAGTGAGGGGTGAGGAGGAGGAGGAGGAAAAAGGTAGCATAACTAGAGAAACCAGTGAGGCAAAAGAACAGATTTGAGGGGGTGACTTTAAGAGAGTGAGGTTTACAGCCAGGGAAGGGGTGGCGCAACAGTAAAAAACACAGTGACAAGGTGACGGAAAGCAGTAACAGGTCAGTGTTAGGCAAGGCGAAGTGAGACAAGAGGATGGCTGGGTTACTGTGGGAGGGGAGAGGTATGAGGGGACACTGCTTCTCTTTCATGCTCACTCTCTTGTTTCTGGGGACCCTGCTGACCACTTTCATCTGGTACATGTCCAACAACAGGTAAGCAGACGGAAAAAAGCACTCGGATCTGTTAGGATTTATAAAATACTGTGAAAATACTTCACTACAAGTAGAAAGCCTTAACTAAGTAAGCCCACAGGGGTACTATAAGCAAAAAAGTATGTTAAGTATGAAGACAGACAACAGAATGATGTCTCGAACATATGTCAGTCCACACCTTCAAAAATGTATAAAGTATGTGAACACATGGCTTCATTTCTTTTTCCCAGAAGATGTATTTTAATTTCAGTTTTTATTGTACAGCTGCTTTATGTCTTTAATCTATTCTTGTATTTTATTTCATTTTATTTTTTATTATTTATTTATTATTTTTTAAAATTTTGGTTTTTCCCGGTAAGTCGCTTTGGAAAAAAGCGTCTGCCAAATGCATAAATGTAAATGTAAATGTATGTACAGAGAACAGACTGGATTTTCGCGTTGTAAAACTGGATCAGCAGCTCTTGGGGCAGGTTGAACATTTTGAGCTGATGCATGAAGTACATCCTCTGCTGGGCTTTCTTGATTATGGAGTCTATGTTGGGAGTCCACTTTAGGTCCTGGGAGACGGTGGAGCCCAGAAACCTGAAGGTTTCCACAGTAGTAACAGTGTTGTTGAGGACTGTGATGGGGGCCAATGTATGGGGGCTACTCCTGAAGTCCACTGTCATCTTCACTGTTTTGAAGGTGTTCAGCTCCAACTTGTTCTGACCACACTAGAGAGTCAGCTGTTCCACCTCTCATCTGTACGCAGACTCGTCACCATTGCGGATGAGGCCGATTAGAACTCCTTATGTTCTTATGGCAGGATTTCCTTCTGTATTGATATAAACATCAAAACAAGAGTCATGATATCAGCAGGAACAGGATCCCAGGCTCAGAGTAAATTAGATTCTCTGTTTTATCTCTGGCCTCTATGTATTATTCCTCTGTTCTATTTCTTTTCAGTCATGTGGAGCCTCACAGACTACCTGCTCCGAAGAAAACTGAGAAAAGAGCCCCCTCTGTGTCCTCTGACAGCTGTAATGACTGCAGGTGAGAGCCAAGTCACTTACATTTTTGTCTTTGTTCATCTGTTTATCAAACTGCAGCGTGTCACCACCTACCTGTGTATTTGTGTGTGTTACACAACAGTCATTGATAGTGTTAGAGCAGTATTCTCAAACCTGGATGAAACTGTGTGTGAGAGACTTTAATAGTGTTGAGAAACTGAGATGGTGATGAATGTTTCCTAACACATACAAGTGAAGGAGTAAACTGTGGGCCAATTTAGTTCTGCACACTACTGCCTTCTATTTGTGCAAAGGGGAGAGGAAGAGGTGGAAGAGCAGCAAAAGACTCATTTCAACACTTGTGATCGGGACATAGAAGAGAGAAAAGACAAAACAGCAGTAAAAACAAGGTTTGACTGAATATGACGGAAAAAGAAAGAGATGCATAACAGAGGAGGCATGCTTTCAGTCACCCAAGAAGATTAAAGATCTAGTTTGAAAGATTTTTATCATACTGCCACTAGCCCCAGTGGGCAGGGTTTAGAGTGGAATAGATACAGGAATAGACCAGGAATTCTGTCTGTCCAAGACTTTTGTCCAACTGATTTCTCACTGGATTTACTTGATTCTTGTCAAAATTGACACACATGTTCTTTACCACTAGGAGAGGTACAGAGCAGCATTTCTTGGGTGAATTTCAATTTTTGGATTTTTCTTTTACAAATTTTTGTAAATTTCAACTTCAAAAAGTTGTCCAACTGATTTCTCGAACACAATTCACCCGATTTCTTTTCAAGTTGGACACATGTTCTTCACCACTAGGAGAGGTGCAGTGCATGGTTTGCTGGCTGAAATTCAATTTTGGGATTATTCTCTAATTGTTTTCAAATTGTACACATATGTTCTTTACATGTGCCTTTCTCTCTCAATTTTTCTCTGGCCTCTATGTATTATTCCTGTCTTCCATTTTTTTTCAGTCATGTGGAGCCTGACAAACTGCCTCAGAAGAAAACTGAGGAAAAAGCCCCCTCTGTGTCCTCTGACAACTGTAAAGGCTGCAGGTGAGAGCAAAGTCACTTACATCTTTGTCTTTGTTTATCTATTTATCAAACTGCTACATGTCACCACCTAACTGTGTATTTGTGTGTTACAGTAAAGTCATAAATAAAGTTTTAGAGCACTATTCTGAAACCTGGACCAAGCAGGAGGAAAATTACCTGAAGTACAGGTAAACTATGTCATAACATGTGTGGCAGTATGTGGGGAAGTCAGATTACCCAGTTGTCCGACAACGCCACCCAGGGGAATTTCACCCCTGGGAAAATTATACAAATAATAAAATTAACTAACAAGATCACAGGTTCGTAATGATCCACCCGGGAGAGATAATGTTTAGTTAAAGACAGAATTTATTGAACAAAAATTATTAAACAGTTAACAAAAAAAAACTAAAATGTCGCACACACCAGGCCTTCAGCCAGCACTCAGGCTGACAAAAACAAAATAAGGGAGGACAGGGCTGAGACTTACCACCGCGGCAGGAAACCAAAAATAAGGGGAGGGGTCCACCACCACACCTGTGACACGACACACAAAAAGAAAAAGAACACAAGGAAACCGTGAAAACACCACCACCAGGTTGGACTGCCGCTCAGGTACCCAGCACCTGTACCACAAAGAAAAAGAAGAAACAACCATTAATAAAACAGCCTGAGTGCCTAGGTCACTGGTGGCCGACAGTGAACGATTAAAACTCACACACACTCACACACATCCATCCAACATCTAATTAACTCAAAATATTAAAAGCCATGAAAAATACAATTTCCTTAAAATAGTGTTGCCAATAAACATGAACAAAGGAAATTGTAAAAAAAAAAAAAAAATCCAAACAATAAAGAAACTATGAAAAACACAAAAAAAGTATCTATGCCCGCCCCCCGCCACAGGTAGAGGATCAGGTCCGGAAAGACGAGCAGGAGCCGGACCGTCCGGAGAAGGGGAGGGGAGACGAGCCAAGGTCCGGGGGCGAAACACTCGGGCCGAACCCGACTTGGCCAATGCGGCACCGGACAGAGACGATATCCAGGGTCCACTGTAGCACAACAGCCAAACCAGAACAGCAAGGCAAAAAAAGACGGGACAGCAAAACCAAACCACCAAGCCAAAACAGCAACAGTCAATGAGTGTGGTGGCTGATGACAGGCCACCACTTACTGCAACCTTTAAATTAATCAAAAGAAAACACTCTAATTAATAAATGCAAAAAAAATACTCAATTAAAGAGAATGATGCACATACATACATACCACTGGCGCAGCGTCACAGAGAACAGGAGGAGGAGAACCGCAGTTACCTGCAGCCCACACTGCAGGAAAACACAGCAGCAATCAGCTGAGAGCTAAGCTACAGTCTGATAGAATGGCAGACAACGCCGACTCACCAGGCAGACCACGTTACTTCCCACCAAACCTCCGGCGGGGTGATCTGTTCCCCCTACACCGTCTGTAGTCACTAAAAAAAACACACCGGTGTCACCAATGCGCACGTTGTGCGCACACAGCGAAAAGAAGAGAGAGAAAGAGAGCGGCCACACTACCTGAGGGTTGAATGTTTGCGATGCCCACCGCAAACAAAGGGCTCCGCCACGCCGAGCTGCAGTCACCGCCACGCTGGCTCAAAGGACTGGAAGGAGAGGGTCAGGTGTGACCACTCACCTGATTATAAAGGCGCGTCTGGCACCGCCCCACAATTAAGGTACGGCGCTGCTGGCGCAGTGCCGTGCAGTGGCAAGGAGGGAGAACGCCTCCGGCTACACATGCAATAAAATTATCCTCAAGTATTGTGCTACAGAGAGCTGAAGTCTCACCCATTCTTATGTGCACAATGGGATTTAACCTCAGACAAAATATAAACAGGGCTCAATGGTTTGAGGCCATTTACACACACGATTTTTGTCAATTTCAAAGATACTTTCACGAGCCAAGAATGTCACAGTTTGTCTTAAAAAACAGTAAAGAAACATATAGTTTTGAGTTAAACAGCTCAGTGTACTCTACCTTTTGTTGCATGTGATACACTTCACTAACACCAAAATGGCCACTGCTTTGGTTTATTTTACCTCAATTTTTTTTAAGAGCAAGTTGAAAAATATTAAGAGGGAAAATCACTACAACTCTGGTCATGTTGAAACTGCAGAGACATATTCAGTGAATGACGGTCCTTTGTTGAACCCCAAAAACATAAATAAATGTTATATCCACTAAAACTTTGTTTTAGAAAATGTTGGCAGACTTAATTTACATTTTAATGTATTTTCATGAAGTTTATTTCTATGAGTGTCATTTTGTTAACATAAGTTATTTACTTTCACGGTATTCATTCAAGAATTGTACAGAAACAGTAAATAATCATAACATTATTATCATATTACATTAAAGCAGGGTGTTTTCGTATCATATAGGCTCGGATATCTTCAAAATATCATTCAACTTTTTACTTTAAAACCGAAATAACTCAGGTGAAAGTTATGTGGAAATGATTGAAATCAGTGACTTTAAAAAGAGTAAAATTCTGTAATTTTCTTACTCTTCAAAAGTCTATTTAGTGTTTTATAGTTACATTTCTTCAGGTGATACTTAATATTGATTGAAGGAGTCATTTAAATGTACTGATGCTTAAAACTAATTGCTAGTATATTTTAACAAGGTTGCTTTTGTTCAGGTGTTAATTCATCCCAGTTTAACTCTTTAACAACACCCTTAATTTTTGCCAAATTTTTTTTTTACCATAGTTTTTGTTTGTCTAACTGGCTATTGGTGATGAGAAAGAACAGCCATACACATGGAAGGAGAATTAGAACCAGAAATGTTCATTGCATCAGGGGAACTTACAACCATGTGGTCTAAATTTACCACAATTTGAGGTCATGTGTGTTGTAGAAACGAGGGGCTTCACCTAACGGATCCCAGACTCTTTGTATAGAACTGACTTTGTGCACATGAAAGTGGATGGTTTTCTGTAAGAGCTAAAGCTTTCTCCACCTCCCATTTTCTCTCACATACTGTATGTTATTTGACTATAATCTTGTGGTTCCCAGATCTCAGTTGCACACCAGGTGCCGTGGCTCCGACAGGGCCATTCTCACCCAGGCCAACACCCTGGTGGGATCGAAGATTGTGTACGATGGTGAAAAAAAGAAGGTCTACGAAGTAACCCCGGAGCTTTTCAGAACATTTGTGAAGGTATGAAGTTTTTTATTGAGGAACACAACACCTGCAACACCTCATAATGTGACACAATATAATATGATTTTGAATGCATAAGTAGAAGGATTACCTTTTTGTATCTGTTCTTCCAACATGTAACTGATCCTGTGAATTAAATTAGATTTTATTTATTTAACATGGACATAATAATAATAATGGGAAGTATCTCCTAAATGAGTTCTATCTAGTATTTATATCCCAAACTCTCAGAACACACTTAGTTCTACCAAAACTACCAACAAATGAATGCACAGACTGTATCACTCACTGATTAAATTATAAAAACTCTTTGTTTGCACACATCTGTATCATCAAGTTTTCTTCGTCAAAATAAAACTACATTGCTGGTTATTCTGACAGTTGTTCAAAATAACACTGCCTCTTTAAATCATCATGTTCTGCATCAGTTGATAGCAGGGCCGGACTGAGACTCATTCTCAGCCCTGGAGTTTCATACCTCAGACCAGCCCACTTTAGATCACGACCAATTATTATTAAAATCATGTAATTATAACCTTACATGTTAGGTCTACACACTGTTCTGCAAAGCCTGAGACAAACAGAGCAGTAGAGAGACTGATTTTTTTCACAGTAAGTCAGCCACTTGCGGTTTGTTCCATCTTTGCTATTGAAAACTTTTGGTATAGTGATATTAGGGGTTTGACAAGGATGATAAGAAAAAAATGTACGTATATCCTGTGACTGAGGGTGACCAAAGCAATCAAAGCTAACAACAGACTCATCTTCATCTGTCTCATTTGTGCCTAGTGGTTCAGGGTTGTGCTGCTGAGCTGCTCCTCTGTCATCAGTAGACTCTGCTCTCCCTTTCACACTTCCTCTAGTTTCTCTAGACTCGCCTGCACCTGTATCACAATAAAAAATAATATCTACAGACATTTTGACTTACTTAACCAATCAATATATTTACATTGGCAAAATTTGCAAGATTATTTGACATTACTTTATGCTATTGCCTTTCACTTGTGGGCTTTGTGTATTTACTGTCTCACTTTTAATGATAAAAAAATAAAATAGGCCAGTACTATTGTTTGGGTATAGAAAGTGGTTTTACTGGAACTAATGCTTGTTCACACAGTCTGTTCCAGCAGCTCACCTTTTCCGTCCATCCTGACAGGAGCAATCCCCTCATCACTACTGGCTCCTGGCTCTGCTTCTGACACTAAAGCACATTTTAAAAATGCTCAGAATTCTCAGCACAAATCTTGTATTTTGCAAAGCCTTGGTGTCAGTTTCATTCATGTAATGCTGAATCCTGGAGCATCTCAGAGCACCTTTCATACTGAACAGGCCTACACCATACTCTTCATTGTAGCCTATTTATTCTAATAATCTTCCCTCTATGAGCAGTCCTACCTGCCCACTCTGGACTTGCGGGCTCATGGCTGGTGTCTGGTGCTGGATCTGCTTTCTGACTCTGAGGAGCTACAAGACAAAGTTTCCCAGTTATGTGGCGTTGCATCATACTATTATTTAAATTGCATAACGTTATGTTACACACCACAATGCCACACAATTCACTGACTCGATAATTAACTAACTTGAAAGGTGGTTTACCCGTTTCATCGTCCTCATTAGTTGTTTCCAACCGGGAGGTCGTTTCTGTGAAAAAGTTGCCGATTTTGTCACATTTGGCTGCGTTTGCTTCCAGAGCTTTCCTCTTTTTAATTCTTGCCTTCTCCGCGCCACCCTTGCTCCTTCTATTATCCATGTTTCAAACAGCAAACACAGCTGACCATCGACAGCCTACAGAGCACAGATCATATATGCTCCACAGCTACAGTATAGAGCTACTAACCGTATGCAAGGAGTTATTATGTCAAGGTGCATCTGGAAAAAAAAAAGGAAGAAAAAAAAACCAGCCCAGCCCAGGAACAGCGGTTGCAGCTTACGGGATCAACCCGGTGCTATGACTGAACACCGCCCCCACCAAATAAATAAATAAAATATTAAATATATATTTAAAGTGACCTCGGGCCCTTGTGGCCTAAATATCACACCGGCCCACCGGGACTTGTCCCGGTCCTCCTGATTAGCCAGTCCGGGCCTGGTTGATAGTTTACATTATAGCTCTGTTAGCTTAGCTCTGTTTCTACATAGAAAACAACCACAGCAAAACCACAAATTACCTCTGTTTTCTATACGGTTCGTGTTGTCAGGAACTGCTCTAAAGATCTGTTTGGAATCAAACAAATAAGGTCAGAACTGTCACAGTTTAGTGTGAATCATGTATCAACAAACGACATCCCATAATAACTTTATACCTTCCTAAGCCTCATAATCAAACTCACTTGTGTAGAAGAAACATGGGGACTGGTTTAATTTTTGACAGCATGTTATATTTTAATATAACATATACAATATATAAAATATAATAATAATAATAATAATAATAATAATAATAATAATAATACATTTTATTTATAAGCGCCTTTCAAGACACCCAAGGACACTGTACAACAAGATAAAACAAACAATTCATAAAATACAAAGAAATAAACAGATTAAAACAAGTAATTACTATATATAGAAATGAAGTAGTAGAATGGAGATTAGAGCTTATGGGGGGTAGACTATTCTGAAAAGGTGAGTTTTGAGTCTGGATTTGAATGTGGGGAGAGAGTCACAGTTACGGATGGATGGTGGGAGGGAGTTCCAGAGCTGAGGAGCAGAGTGGCTGAAGGCTCGGCCTCCCATGGTGCTGAGACGGACAGGGGGCATGGTGAGGTGGATAGAGGAGGAGGACCTGAGGGAACGGACTGGAGTGGTGACATGGAGGAGGTCAGACAGGTACTGAGGGGCGAGATTGTGAATGGATTTAAATGTGTACAGGAGGAGTTTGAATTCAATTCTCTGTTTGATTGGGAGCCAGTGTAGTTCCTGGAGGATAGGGGTGATGTGGTGGTAGGAGGGGGTTTTGGTGATAATGCGGGCGGCAGAGTTGTGGACCAGTTGGAGCTTATGGAGGGACTTTTGGGGGAGACCGAATAGGAGGGAGTTACAGTAGTCAAGGCGGGAGGTTACGAGACTGTGTACAAGAATAGAGGTGGTATGGGGGGTGAGGGAGGGGCGAAGACGGTTGATGTTGCGCAGGTGGAAATATGCAGACCGGGTGACGTTATTGATGTGGGATTTGAAAGACAGTAGGCCATCGAGGATGACACCCAGACTCTTAACCTGAGGTGAGGGGGAGACTGAGGAGCTGTCGATAATGAGGGAAAAGGTGTTGGTTTTGGAGAGAGTGGATTTTGTGCCAATGAGGAGCATTTCTGTTTTATCACTGTTGAGTTTCAAGAAGTTGGAGGTGAACCAGAGTTTAATTTCAGAGAGGCAGGAGGTGAGGGAGGAGGGTGGGAGTGTGGAGCAAGGTTTGGTGGTGAGGTAGAGCTGGGTGTCATCCGCGAAACAGTGAAAATGGATATTAAATTTTCTGAAAATATTGCCAAGGGGGAGAAGGTAAATGATGAAAAGAAGGGGCCCCAGGACTGAGCCCTGGGGCACACCTGAGGTAACTGGGGTGGGATCTGACCTGGAGGATTTGAGCTGAACGAACTGAGTGCGGCCTGACAGATAAGAATGAAACCAGCGGAGGGGGGTATGGGTGATGCCAATAGATGAGAGTCTACTGGGGAGGATGGGGTGTGAGATGGTGTCGAAGGCTGCACTCAGATCGAGAAGAATCAGGATGGATAGTGAACCGGAGTCAGCTGCAAGGAGGAGATCATTAGTGATTTTTAGAAGGGCGGTTTCTGTACTGTGGTGTGGGTGGAAACCGGACTGGAAGGGCTCATAGAGACTATTGGTGATTAAGTGTGTATGGAGTTGAGCGGCGACTATTTTTTCAACAATTTTGGAAATGAAGGGCAGGTTGGATATGGGGCGGAGGTTATTGAAATTGTTGGGGTCTAGACCAGGTTTTTTGAGGATGGGGGTGACGGCTGCAGTTTTGAATTGTGGAGGAACAGTTCCAGTGGTCAGGGAAGAATGAGTGATGGCAGATATGAGGGGAAGGAGAGAGGGAAGGCAGGATTTGACCAGAGGTGTGGGGAGCGGATCAAGGTGACAGGTGGAGGGCTTGGAGTTTTTGATAAGGTTGGCGATTACAGAGGTGTCAGGAAGTTGGAAACTGGAAAATGACTGTTGGAGTGTGAGTGGTTCAGGTGGAGAGGCAGGCGGTGAGTTTGGACAGAGGTGCTGGTGGATGTTGTGGATTTTGTCATTAAAGAATTGCAGTAGAGACTGGCAGGTGCCTGACGAGTACATGTGGGGGGGCAGGGAGTCAGGTGGCTGGAAAGTTTTACTGAGTAGGGTGAACAGTGTTTTGGTGTTTCCTTCTGCTGAGATGATTAGGCCAGAGTAATAGTTAGATGTGGTTATAGTGATTAAGTCCTTATAGTGCTGTATATGTGTTTTGAGCATGTCCATGTGGATAGTGAGACCAGTTCTTTTGAAGAGTCGCTCAAGCTGTCGACCTTTGGCTTTCATTTGACGGAGTTCGGGGGTGTACCAGGGGGCAGTTGAAGAGAAGGAAACAGACCGTGTTTTCAGTGGGGCAAGAGAATTGAGGATGTGGGTTAGATTGTTATTGTATAATGCAGCAAGTTCATCAGGAGTTGAGGAGGAGTCCGGGAGTAGAATGTTGTTAATGTTGGAGGAGAGTGTGTGTAGACTGATGTCCTTGATATTTCGAAATGAGATGAGACGTGATGGCTTCAGAGCGGTGAGGCAGAGTGTGATGTTGAAGGAGAGAAGGAAGTGGTCGGAGATGTGAACTTCATCTGCTGAACAGTTGGAGGGGGTGAGACCTGAACAGCAGACTAGATCCAGGGTATGTCCTTTTTTGTGTGTAGGAAAGTCAATGGCTTGACAGAATCCAAAACTGTCCAAACAGGAAGAGAAGTCTTTGGAGAGGGGTAAGGTACTGTTGTCCATGTGGATATTAAAGTCCCCCAGCAGTATTATATTGGGTGAGAGTGCAGATAAGTGGGTGAGTAAGGTGTTAAAATCATTTAAAAAGTCACTGTGATACTTGGGAGGGCGATAAACAGTTGCAACAATTGATGGAGTGGAGCCAGGGAGCATAAACACAGTGCATTCAAAGGAGCTGAAAGCAGGTACACACACAGGTAGGACCTTCCACTTCTCGCGGTGAATTACCGTGAGACCTCCGCCCCGACCGTTGCCACGGGGACGGCAGATGTAAACATAGCCGGGAGGAGTGGATTCATTAAGTTGAGAGAAATCGTTGGCTTGTTGCCAAGTTTCAGTGAGACACAGGAAGTCAAACTTACGGTCGGTGAGGAGCTCCTGGATCAGAGGACCCTTACTCGTGAGTGAGCGGATGTTGAGGAGACCGAAGTTGACAGCGGTGTTGTTGTGCTTAGCGGGAGCGTTAGCCGACCTGGCTAGGCTGGCTAACGGTCAGTGGTCAACATTCCGGCCGGGGTTTCTGGGACGGCGGCGAGAAGCGGACCAGAAGGACCTGACCGGGTTGGAGCTGCCGTATTGATAATTCCTGCGGGACCCACAATGGATGTATTTCTTGCGTGGGAGAAGAGTGACGTCCGGGTGGTGGAACAGCACTGGAGGTGGAGGGGTTAGCAATTGACGGCGGAGCCAGAGGAGCTCAGCGGCAGTGTATTGACAGAGACCCGAGGCAGGATGATGAAATGTCCTCAGCAACAGCCAGACGATTGCAGAACAAACATAAAACTTGCAGGTCCACATAGCGGCAGCAACGACAGGTGATAGAGCCAGGTGAAGTGATCCAGCAGGTAGGCTATGGAGTTAGCCCTTGTACAAAGTGCAAGGCGCTAGTGCGAGGAGATATGTCTCCCACAGCCATACAATTGTCCAAAATGTTGCAATGTATTGCAAGCATAAAACCATTTAAAACGCTTTAAAAATACCTTAAAAATACCGGTGAGCAGCGGCAGCAAGTCGCACCAGCGTCCACTCAACCGGAACCCCGGAACACCAATCAGCTCACCCCCCACCCCCTGCTAACCCCCCACCCCCGAAAAATATTTACAAACAGATGACCAGCTTGTGGAGGATGTGGGATGTGCATTTAATACATGTACATTTTTTGTGTTGATTTTAGGTGTCTCCATTTTCAAATAAAACATGGAACACATGTGCTGTGGTTGGAAACGGAGGAATCCTGACCAACAGCAACTGTGGAAACACAATAGATTCAACCCAGTTTGTCATCAGGTGAGAGCAGTGTTGAACCAAATCCACTGACATAATGACGACAGTTAACTAATAGAATGAACATTTGTCTGCATCATAGGTGCAACCTACCTCCTTTGGAGAATGAATTTAAGGCACATGTGGGCAGCAAGACCGACATTGTGACTGCAAACCCAAGCAGTTATATGAAGAAGTGAGTAAGAGTTTCATGCTACTACTCAAGTAATGCCCTTAAATTTGATATACTTGTACCTTACTTTTATCACTTTGTTAGCCTCATAGCATAATTTTCTATCATATTTTTGGCCAAATTATGATATCTGCAAAAAATGAAGCAGCAGTGTTAGAATAAAGTTATGCATATACCACAGTTTGGCCAAAAATATGACTTAGGCAATTATGCTAAGAGGTTAACAAGTTAGTATTTTGATTTTATGCAGCTTTATTAGTAAGGCTCATTTAGTTTGTATCTGTGCAAAGGCACAAAGATATAATGACCTTATGCAACATGATTCAGATCAGATTAAACTATAACAGTAGTCTGGCTCACATTTCAGATGTGTGGGAGTTGCCAACAATGCCATTAAAATAGACATTTTCAATTTAAACTTAAACTTAAAAAAATTCCAAGAAAGTCCAAAAAGTTTTAACGAATGTGTCATTGGATGAGCCAGTATATACCTAAATTAGTTCACTCACCTTCTACAGATTCTGATTCAGTTCCGTTGAAGGATTATGGAACTAGTTTCATTTACAGAACTCAGAACCAAGCTGTGCTCTGACTTCCAAGCCCCGCTTAGTGCCCTCAAAGCCCCGGCTCCTGTGGGGTTTGAAGGGGCTCTAAACCGCAGCAAACCTGGAGACCAAGCCGCTCCTCCACGGATCTAGTTTTGAGTAATGCTCTCCATCAGGTCAGAGCCATAAATTAATACACATTTACACTCCTCTGCAGTTTATATTTTCTTTAAATGTCATTGACAAATGTCATTTTATTTGACTTCATCAATGCCAACCCCAGCTCCCACATCACCACGTCGTGCCCTGCAGGAAGCCGGGCTACAGGCTTCGAGCACCGGCTCCTGTCAGGCTTTCTCCAGCATTAAATAACATATAAACAGCAGAGGAGAGTAAATGTGTATTAATTTATTTGTCGGACCTGATGGAGAGCATTACTCAGAACTAGATCTGAGGTCCATGGAGGTGCAGCTTGGTCTCCCGGTTCATTGCAGTTTAGAGCCCCTTCAAGCCCCAATGAAGGCTTTGAGGGCGGTAAGCGGGGCTTGGAGGTCGGAGCACAGCTTGGTTCTTGGTTCTTGTAACGGAACCGGTTACAAGAACGGAACCAACTTCATGCTCCCCGGAAAGGTTTTCAGCAGCACAGGTAGAAGGAGCTCCTGCGTGGATGAGCTACTACTGGCCCATGGACTGAGAAAATCAGTGTTGAATTTTTAATTTTTCATAAAACAGTATAAAATAAGTAAAAAAAAAAATTGGCTCCGTTTTTGTGGGATAATTATCTAGTTAATTCAGAAAAACACAGCCGAATTAAAATTTTTTCAGGAAACAGTATCTCGTTAATTTGGAAAAACAGAGCCAATTCTTTTTTTTAAACGTATTTTTTATTGTAATTACAAGATAATTATCTTGTTAATTCGGAAAAACAGAGCCGAATTTAATTTTTTTGTGTGAATGCAATACGCTTCTGTATGAATGCTTGTTAAACTGCATTGTTTTCAGATATGGGGCTCTATCAGGACAGCGCCGTCCATTTGTGGACAATCTCCAAATATATGGAAACTCCATGATGCTCCTTCCTGCGTTTTGCGTTGTGAAATCCACTCCTTTGTCCCTGCAGGCACTTTACACTGTGGAGGACTTTGAGATTCCCATTCAGCCTGTCTTACTGAACCCAGAGTACGTCCAGAGTCTGACTGATTTGTGGCGCAGCCAGGGTCTAAAAGAAATCCGGCTCAGCACTGGTTTTATCATGGTTAGCCTGGCACTGGAAATTTGTACCAATGTGCACCTGTATGGCTTCTGGCCCTTCAGTAACCACCCACACGGATTTCAACCCCTCACTCACCACTACTACGATGATGAAAAGGCAACTTACTTTCATGCCATGCCTTCTGAATTCAAACTCCTGCTGCAGCTGCACAGTCAGGGGGTGCTCAGGCTTCACCTGGGACAATGTGGGGAACAGTCGCTCCATGTAGTCCCATGGAAAACTCAGAAGTACAGTGCCTTTCTTGTATCCTCAGGATGAAGCCTGTGAAGCCCTCCCTTTATTTTTAAGTGAATTGAGGAACCTATTTTGGCTAAAGTCATGGATCAAGTGTATCTGACTGAGTTGGATGCTGACTTGTTGTTGTTGCTGTTTTGTTTTTGTTATTTGTTTCTGTTGACTGGGTGGCTGGTGTTGATGGTGGGGTGGCCAAGGTGTTCAGTTTAAAATAAATCTGTCTTTATTTTTTAGTCCAGCATGATACACCAGTACATGATACACCAGTATGTTTGGAATCCGATGTTTGAATCACAAACAGGTTGAGGCTGTCCTTGATTTTTGTCAGAGGATAATTTTGTCAATTTCTATATCTTGGAGGTGTTACTGAAATTCAATGTTGTGGTGTGACAAAATGAACTTAAAAAGTGAAAACAAACATGAGGTTTAAATGTTAATCCCTTTTTATTTTAAGCTAGTTTTAATGTTCATTACAACATATTTTAGGGTTAAACCATGATTTAATTGTACTTAAAAAGACTGGTTTAACTCTGTACTTTTATACTTTGTGCAACTTGTCCCAGATATGTAAGTGTCTGCCAAGTTTGTGTCCCAAATGTGAGCAGTTGACAGTTACATACGCTGTGTTGCGACATGCTATTCACCTGTCACTGTGCTAATCAGACAAGAAAATCGTACTGTGACAAAGTGGCATTATACTCATACTGGTACTATGTTGTGTCTTTTAAAGATGATGTAAAAGCGAAATGAATATCAGTAAATTGCCTAATGTAAGGTGATGTGATGTAATGATTATGAATCCAGCACTTTTGGTGAAAATCTTTGGGATTATCTTTTCTTAGTGTGGGTCTTACAAATCTGAAAGTATGGCGTTGGAACTCCTACTTTCTGAGTCTTAAGGTGTATTTTCTCATGTACAAGCTGTACATGAAACTATTGAAACTTAACAACCTCTGATGAGCCTGATTTAGAATCATGTGAATGTTTAAAAGTGTGTATTTGTGAATAGCAGTGGAAATAAGGAAATGTCAAAGAGAATAAATATTTACCAAACAAAAAAAAGAGGTAATCTCTGGCTGCATGGGATGCATTCTTCTCTTTTTGGGTTTCTCAAGCATAAGCCACTTTACACAGAGATCCTGGAAAAAAAGGTGAGATGGTGATCCCACTTTCTTCCACCTTTGACTGATTTCCACAGCCAAGCCAAAGTAGAGTGACCGGGTGCTTACGACCCACGTGTGGGACAAGGAGTGTGTTTGTGTGGGACAATGTGGGATACGTAACCATAATGCTGGAACAAAGTCTAGATTTTTAAACAATGAGCATCTTATTGTCGAGGTTATAAATTTAAATGATAACGATTTGATTTGGTTGCACGCAGTATACATATTTCTGCACTGGGCATTTATTATTTGCTTTTTTTGCACAGGTTTCAACAACTTTTTTTGGTTGTAAAAACAAAACAAAAACTCAAAAAAGAAACCTTAAGTTTCAAATATTGTAATTAAATACTTTTGGAAAATCAGCTTTTTTTTCTTTTTTTTTTCAGTACATGTTCTTGTCGTCGTTTGCTCACAGAAACGGCGAGAGACATGGGATCATCTCAAAACAGAAGGATTAATTTAGTACCACAGGGTAAACAGGCATACTGACAGCGTGTCAGCATCCGAATACAAGTTGCATCTAGAGACCGGTTTTTCAAGGTTTCCTCAGAGTTGTTACATGTATGTGTTTATGTAAATTGTAGATAAGTCCATGGCTCAGCTGGCACCACTGTATCCTTGGAAGGCCTTGGCACACTAAGATTATTTCTCACAGCTTGAAAAGTGTGTTCAAAGTTCACATATAGTATAATATGGCGAAATAATGACATAATGAAATTAAAAGTAAATAAAAGTATAGATCCACATTCTCAACCCTCAAAGGTAAACTAATCTATGTGCAATAAGACAAAAAGACAGAACTGAGAACAGTAGAACAGCTGTTTCCACTTCCAGCCAATTTAAAATTATTTGGACCAAAAACCTTTGTGCATCCACACACAGAACAGTCAAACATTTAACATTCTAACACAGTAATAAAAATACAATAAGATAAAGTAAATATCCTGTGGAATTTTGTCAAATAATAAATATCCATATACTTAACAAAAGCATATTTTGTCGCCTCAAGTCTCTCAGTTCAATTTCCAGACCTAAAAATAGTTCAAAGGGAATATGGATCAAATCTAACCAAACATCACATACATACAGTGTGGTTTCAGGTCATACTCATCTCCATGTGTGATGGAGAAATAAGTTGGATATAGTTCGCAGAGTACCCTCTGTGAATCATCCCCCACCGCTTTCACTCACGTGTAAACATTTTTCCATTCTTTTCTGTAGTTGCATCTTCTTTTTTTTTGCGTGGAGTTTCCATGATTTCTGCCAATATTTGCATATGCTGGTGTCTGAGGCTTTCGCCTTTGTTTTTTGTGTGTCAGTGGGCGGAGCTCAGGAGGACGGCAGTGACAGGTTGATGGACTCCGGACTCCATGTGTATGTTGGTTGATTGACAGCGGACACAGCCAAAGGTGATAGCGCTGTCACCGCTATAAAATGAAAGTCATGTCTGGAGAAAGACGACTGTCCTGCACTTTGGAGAGCCAGAGCCAATCAAATGTGGGACATTGTCTCAATTTGTGGGATGTGGAAAAAATGGACATAATGCTGTGCAGTCCCATGCAAAGTGGGACACCTGGTCACCCTGAGCCAAAGGAGTAACAGAGGTGAAACAGGCTGGACTTTTACACTATGGGCCTGCTTTCCGGAATCAAAGGGGTGGTGATGCAGCGGAAAGCGTGATTTAACTTGTGCATCGAAAATACCCTGAGCATAGCGGTGTTGCTAACCTCTCCAAAGTCTGTCACCGTTCCACAAATGTTAGCATGGATAGAATCCTCTGCCCAAAGTGACAACAGCTCATGGATCTCAGCGTCTCCCCAGTTCGACATTGTTCTGGTCGCGTTGATATGTTTGTTTACTGTACACGGCCAGTGCTCATTTTTAAACCCCCCCGGTACAGGGGTCTCACACGCAATATGTCATCAAAACGTCACACCTTGGCTGCGGAATGAGATGTGTTCCTTTTGTGTATCGTTCTGGAATTACGATTCCACCTTTATCATGGCTCTGTTACTATCTCCAGAGGTGTTTCAAAGCTGTGATAAAGGTGGGACCAAATGATCCCACTATTTTGTTTACACAGACGTCGTTCCGCAATAAAGGCAAAATATTCCCGTGAGAGAAGTGCTGTGTAAAAGGGGTGGTGGTCAAGTGTTTTTGAGTTATGTGCCTTTAAAACCTGCCAACATCTGACAATTTGTCATTCAAATGTAAAAAAAAATATATTTCTTGTAATGTCAGTGGAGGTCATCAGTCCTTTCCATAATGTACATAGTTATAATATGAGTGACCTATAAATACTGCAGTATACAGTATTTATGGAGAAATTTGACGTACTTTACTTCTCAGAGGAAAATATTGTGCCTCATGTTCCACTATAAACGTCTGAATTTTCAGATTACAAATGTTCCTGAGTAGTGAAAACGGTGAATGTGAGGATTTTGGATGTTTATGATACTCATATGATACAAGACCCTCTTGCATTCCCTTCAAAATGCATCTTCACAAAACTTAGATCATCAAATGTAGATTTTATTTATTTATTTTTACACATGCATGGTTCTCACAGAACAGTAACATTACACACATATGATCATGTGGAATAAGATGCATTGCTGTAAACACCAAGAGAATATAAAGTAGTTCAACAGAGCTCAACCTTAAACATGTACAATAGTAAAAGTCTTATTCTTTAAGCATCTTATTTATGTAATATTCAGACTTTTACTCAAAAGACCACAAGTAGTATTTCTACTTTGACATTCAAAAAAATTACATAAATGACCATTGGTGTTTAGAATAATTAGCTCTGAAGGTCTGCCAAAGATGTCAATATATTGGATTGTAGAGATATGAGATATGAACTGAATTTATTTATACTGATGGGCCAGATTTATGTGACCACCAGAGGGAGTAGTGAGTCACTCTGCCAGTGTCTGCCTTTGACCAAAGCATCAGAAAGTGACCAGAAGGGATGAGAACCAACAAAAAACAACTTGAAGAGTCAAAGAAAGAGACAAAGTGATGAAAGCTAAAAGCACTGTGGTTGTTTTCACCACTGGACACAGCTCTAAATGAAATGAATGGAGTTTGATGCTGAAATAGCAGCATTTCTTCTACACAGGTGAGTTTGATTATGAGGCTTATGAAGGTATTTATTATGGGATGTTATTATCTTTGCTAAGTTGCAAATAAATCTTTAGTGCAGCTACTGATAACACAAATTACAGAAAATGGAGGTGATTTGTAGTTTTACTGTGGCTGTTTTCTGCCTTAAAACAGAGCTAAGCTGACAGAGCTATAATGTAAACTGTCAGCTGATGAAGCATGTGAAGATTATAAGACACAATGTTATTCTGAGAGACTGTAAACATTTTGTGGCCATGAGTTTTAGTTTGTAGAAGAAAACTTGAAGAAACCATAGTACAGATGTGTGTAAACAATGAGTTTTACACAACAGTCATTTATCATACCTGCATGTCTGGTTTTCCCACTCAACCAACGATTATATAATTTAGTAAAATGATCAGGAGCATATACATATATTTGTTCTTTTAATGAGTTAAGGTGAAGGCCTATTGTGTACTGGGTTATGATGGCTTTGTTTTTAACCCTTAAAGACCTAAACAGCTGCCAGTGTCTAAATGCATTTACTGATACAAAATGTTCAATAACTTTAGAACCAATAATCCTATTAATACATGTAAATAATTCAGATAAAATGCAGTTTCTGGGCTTTTCAGCAGCATCACATTTATCTCATCTGGACATTCAGAGGCTTCATAATGAATGTGGAAACACTATCATGTACATAGTAACAGCATGTCTGAGAGAGAGAGAGAGAGAGAGAGAGAGAGAGAGAGAGAGAGAGAGAGAGAGAGAGAGAGAGAGAGATAGATAGAGAGATGAGCTCTGTGATAAATCAGAGGCACAGGATGAAGCTGGTACTTCCTGTTTAATGTCTGGACATCTTGTTAGATGCTGTGTAATTATCAAACCCCACACTTGTTACATTTTCATAAATTTTAACTTCAGTAAACACCAGTTTTATCCTGGACTGTTCAAAGACTCTTGACACAGCATCATTACTGTATGTTTGAGAGATATTTGGACTTTCTGATTCAGGAAAAACACAAACCAGAGAACACTGGGCCTGTCTGTTTCATTGCATCTCAATTTAGTTTGTTCTGATAATAATCAGAAAAGCCAAGATGTTTGTCATTTGACATTAAATTCAGTCTGAATTCTGTCTTTGTATCATATCCTCCTCTTCCTCTACCAGCAAGCGTTGTCTTGTTTTCTACAGAAAATCATTTATCTGATGGATGGAGTTATCTTCAGACCTCTGATTTCAGGCCTGTTGTGATTGATTTTATTTCCTGCTGTTTAATTAGTTTCAATAATTTTCAGTTCTGTCAGGTTACTGACTGACCTCAAATGACCTGTGTATCAAATCTACAGCTCTCACTCAAGATGTTTAACTGGTCAAACATATCTATGAATTTTAGGTAAATCCTGTAAATTACACTTCACAACAAATGACCAAACAAAAAACCCTGGTTTGTCTCCCTCTAGTGGTCATGTGTGATGGGACAACCAAATCATTTGTTTAACTTTATGGACATTCCTGGGTCTTTTTATGTCCAAATACTGTTAGGTGGGTCACAGTAGATGTGAAATACATTTGTATTTTAACCATTAAACAAGAAATTAAGAATAAGAATGTTGTTGACCATTCTGATTGCTTGTATTCTTCCATTAATTTTACTTATGACACTGGATCACAGTGAAAAACTAGTCACACTGTTTTACTGAGGTGAAGAAACAAAGTTTATCCTTTATGAAGAAGTTCATAAAAAGTAATGATTTAGCAAACATACAATAACAAGAAAAAAGTGTGTGGAACTTTTGGAATGTCCTACTTTTCTGCATGAATTGGTTATATAATGTGATGTGATCTATACATGCAAGTCACACACACAATGGGCCTCATGCAAGAAACCATATACAAACAAATGCATTCTTATTTTTTCTCTTACTCCAGATAAGATAAAATGTTATGAGTGGTCGAGCTTTTCACTGCAAGATAGAGTACAATATTTTTTCCCTCTGAGAATCTGACAGAACTTACTGGATCCTGCTCAGTTTTTTCTGTTCCTGTAACACCAGTACTGACACTCTGAAAGATAACGTGTTTGATTTGATTTAAAAGTATTTCCTTTTTTTGTTGCTGATGAAATCCTTCTTGTTCATACTGTCCTTTTTTGGCGCTATCTCTGAAATTTCTGACCTCAAATTTGCTGTTTGTATGTAGCCCAACACCTGCCCTTATATGGTGTTTAGTGGGTATGGTCGCATATGCTAATTACAAACAATCAACCACACCTGTACCATTTACAAACAGGTCATATTCAACGTTCATCACACTTGGAGAAGATCAGATTTGGACGGTAAGAACATTTGGTGCATCCGGAGTTGATTTCTGTTGTTTTTGTCTCTAAATGAAAAAGTAAGAGAAAATTAAACACAACACTTTTGTTTTTGCTCCCATTTTCCATGAGCTGAACTCAAAGAGCTAAGACTTTTTCTATGTACACAAAAGGCCTATTTCTCTCAAATATTGTTCACAAATCTGTCTGAATCTGTGTTAGTGAGCACTTCTCCTTAGTTGAGATAATCCATCCACCTCACAGGTGTGGTGTATCAAGATGCAGATTAGACAGCATGATTATTGCACAGGTGTGCCTTAGACTGACCACAATAAAGATGCTGATCTGAATCACACCTACCCTAAACTAGTGTTCGCCTCGCAAACATGTCTGTACCAATGGTCTGTATATTTTTCTGATATCACGTTGCTGCCTCACTACTCTGCCATTTCTGTCCAATATGATTTTTCATCAAGCATTGGACATCAATAAAAACATGTAGTTTTGACAAAGGACAGGATGTAGACACCAGTTAAAGCTATACCGTATGATATGGCATTTTTACACTTCTCTTTTGTAATCTTAAAATGCTTCTAATAAGTGTGTGCCAAACTAAAATGTAAAAGAAATCCACCAGGTTTTGAAACTAAAAAATGTTTAATTCTCATATATTTCTAATAAAAGTCTGACCAATCATTTTATTCGGTCCAAATAAAATAATTGGCTGAGCCTGGCTGAGCCTCCTGTCAGTCATCTGTTACTGCAGTCCCACGTCAGATACCGGTACCTCTGAATCTGACGTTTCACTTGCGCTGCTCCTCCTGTCACTGACCACAGTCAGGGGCGGTTTCTCATATGGGCAAAGTGGGCATTTGCCCTGGGCGGCATTTCATGAGGGGCGCCATGCCACGAGCTCTTAAAAAAATTGAGTCCATCTATTAGTGATGTGACGTTCACGAACGAATCGAATCTTTTGAACGGCTCTATGAAATGAACGATGGGAACTGTCTGTGGTATGTTTATTTAACCCTTTCATGCATACTGGTCACTACAGTTGACAGCTATTCTACAGTTGTTCTCTTGTATATTCATGGATTTTGTTGTTTTAGTTTCATATCAGCCAACACATTGAACGCTTATGTATTATCTCATAGACTGTAATTCATACCATTACTGTAACTTTGCTGTTCTCGATAAACCTGATCTGCAGTAACATGTTTCAGTGTAAATCAGTTGCTTGTTATTGTTACTTTGATATTTATTTTTTTTATTTTTTTGCTTATTATCTCCATGAAGTGAGTAATGACTAGTATTAGAGTATGATAAAAATGTGAGCAAACATCAGATTAGCAGCATTAAAAATGGTTTTATTGCATAGATTTCACACAGTATATCACTAAAAACATGTTTCTTTGCTTCATAAATTAAGTGCATGGTGTCCAGCTGGTTGGACATTTTTGCAACTACATGATAAATAGGTTTTTATTAAAAAAAAAAAAAAAATCAATCGCATTGTTTTTTAATGTCTAAAGATGAATAAAAACACTTGATTAAGCCTCTCATGATTCATGCATGAAAGGGCTAAATGTTCAATTCATGGATGTTTTAGATCAGAACCAGAGTTATATTTACTGCCTTTTGATGCTGTTTCAGGGGCACTTCTAAAATATTTTGGATCATCCCATGTCACTGGTCAGGATGAACTGCCATCTACCCCCTCAACTTCTGGAATGTTCTCATTGCCTCAGGATGAGGAGCTGCCATCTTCCTCCTCAGATATACAGGCCTCTGGAATGATGTGGACACTTCAGGGAGAGCCACCATCTATGTCCTCAAAGACACCACTAATGTTTGATACTGAGGATGAAGACTGGTTTGCTCCTACTTCTCCCCAGCAGGAGGATCCTTCAGGTTGGTTTTTGCAAATGTGTGTGTGTGTGTGTGTGTGTGTGTGTGTGTGTGTGTGTGTGTGTGTGTGTGTGTGTGTGTGTGTGTGTGTGTGTGTGATTGTTTAGAGGAAAAAATAGAAGTTGACTAATATATTTAGAGGAGATCAACAACCTTTTTTTTGCTTCTGTTGCAAATTCTTTATAAAAATGGATCATTCATTTAACAAGTTCAGGAATGGCAAATTAGAAACATGGGAGCCCTTTACCCCTTTACTCACATCACATTACAGTAGGCTCTTGTCAAGGTATTGTCTATTTAATTTAAATTATATTTTTTTTTTCCACACAGACCCTGTCAGTTTTTCTGTATTTTTAGATGTCCTTGTGGACATATAATAAAACATCACAGTTTGCTGAACTGTGATGTGTTTTTTTTTGGGGGGGGCTCGAGGGGGTTCTTGTCCAGGGCGTCATTCAAGCTAGGACCGCCACCAACCGCAGTCTCCTGTCTAGGGATGTGAATGGATAAGACTCAAATGCACATGAAGGGAAAAAACGGATTTATTAACATAAACAACAACCATGGGGAATAAACAGAACAACCTGATTGCAGCAGTCAGAGTCTGGTGAATGAAGGATGGAGATAAAGTCCGGGAGTTAGGTGTACTTGACTCTACAGATGGGTCTGCACAAAGCTACATTTTTACGACAGCAGGACTCGCCATACATGTACTTGGTGTCACACAATGCAGGATTATGTAGGATGATAAATGTATAGACTATGAAAGCTCAAATGTCCACGGACAGTGGTGGAGTCCGCACGCTCACGCTGCGGCCCACTCCGCCCAGGTGATGAGGTGCAGTGAAGACAATGAGCCGGCGCTGCGCAGACCAGACCCTTAAATACAGGGTCTACTGATGAAACAGGAGCTGCTACTGTGCAGCAGGTGAATGTTGTGTCTGATTGCTGAGGGAGGGGTCTGCGACCATACCGAAGCAGACCAGACCTCCACCTCCGCTTCCACCGTGTGCATCAGGTGAGAGGAGAGGAGTGGCAGAGCTCAGGCAAGGGGAAGTGGGCGGGGCTTTGGAGGGAGGCAGGTTGTTCATGGTCAAATTTTTACTAAGTGCTGTGAGACATGCCACATCAGTTGGTATAGCTTTAATGATACATTTTGCCAAAGACGTCCCATTTCTTCAGGTTTCTTTGTTTTAAGAGAAAGACAGAGAGAGCAAGAGGCCAGACTGGGGTTCGGGAGAGGGCGGAAAACAGAAGGAGCTTTAGCTTGGGGACTCCAGTGGAAAGTAGAATAGTTTCTGTATGGGCACATGAAGGAAAAGAAACAAGATGGAGTAGACTTCGAAAGGTGGTAGAGCAGCAAAAGACTGATTTCAACACTGCTGATCTGGACACAGAAGAGAGGAAACAGCACTGCACACAAGGCTTGTCTGAACAAGACGCAGAAAGAAGAGGAGGTGGATTACAGAAGCATGCTTTTACTCATCTTCTTGACTTCTTGGCTACTTCTTGGCCAGTCGTGTGGTGTCATCTGTCCAGGATGGATCCTCTGTAACATTCACCCCCAGGAACTTGGTGCTGCTCATGCTCTCCACAACAGCACTATCAATGGTGAGTGGGGGATGTTGTAAGTGCCTTCCCTTAAAGTCGACCTCAGTGTCTTTGGTTTTCCACACATTATGGGAGAGATTGTTGTCCTTACACTACTGGACCAGTTGGTTAACCTCATTTCTGTAGTTGGCTTCATCATTGTTGGTGATGAGGCCTCCATGGTTGTATCATCAGCAAACGGTATAGTTGATATAGTTGTAGATTCGTGCACAGTCATGGGTCAATAGGGCTTGGAGCAGTGGGCTGAGCACTCACCCTTGAGGGACCCCTGTGCTCAGCGTGATGGTCCTGGGGGTATTACTGCCAACCGCACATTTTGTGGCCTTCCTGTGAGAGAGTACCCAGTTGCAGAGAGAGATTCTGAGTCCCAGGTGTCTGACTTTCTGTATTAGCGTGTTGAATGTTGAACTAAAATCTAAGAACAGCATTCACATGCATTAATTCTTTTAAATCCAGGTGAGTGAGGGCTGGGTGAGGAGGAGGAAAAAGATAGCATAACTAGAGAAACCAGTGAGGGAAACGATTGCCAGTTTTGATCTGGTGACTGTAAGACAATGAGGCTTACAGCCAGGGAGGGGTGGCAGAACAGTATGAACAGTATAAACAGTGTACAGTATAAACAAGGTGATGGAAAGCAGTAACAGGTCAGTGTTGATTAAGGTGAAGTGAGACAAGAAGATGATTGGGTTACTGTGGGAGGGGAGAGGTATGAGAGGACACTGCTTCTCTTTCATGCTCACTGTCTTGTTTCTGGGGACCCTGCTGACCACTTTCATCTGGTACATGTCCAACGACAGGTAAGCAGATGGAAAAAAGCACTCGGCTCTGTTAGGATTTATAAAACACTGTGAAAATACTTAACTACAAGTAGAAAACATTAACTATGTTAGCACATAGGGGTACTATGAGCAAAAAAGTGTGTGAAGTATGAAGACAAACAATAGAATGATGCACAGTCTGTATTTGTAAGGAGCAGTAGAATGTAACACAATGGAAAAATAACGTGTTATATGCTCTAAGATCATCTTGTTTATAGTAACACTGTCCTGTGATAATCACATATCACATTTCACTAAAACAGTCTGTGACAATGCAGCTGATCCAAAAGGGTTATGAAGTGGTTATTTAAGTCAACATGTTGAACTCTTTCAGTTCATAAATTAACACAGTCTTTCAGTTTTTCACAAACATCCAGAATCATCAGTTGTTTCCATTGTACAGAAAGTGAAAAATTGTCATCTTAAAAGTGACTTAAACTGTCAGACAAATGTAGGTGAGTAAAATGCAAGGCTTGCTTGTGAGATGTAATGATGTAGAACCCATAAGGACAATAAGATGGATTATAAAATACCTCACATTGATTATATTTGATTAACCCACAGTAACACAGTCCCATATAATTCCAGCCAATTCATTCAGATATGTTTTTGGTTTTGTTAGTTTTTTTTTTAAATATGATTGATTGACGTATGTTGTTTGCTAAAGAACTTTGAATGGTTAAATGTTTATCACAGTAAATCATTGATCACCTTTGGATGTCAAGTTCCTTAACAAACTACACCTACAAATGGACTGTACATATATAGCACATGTTCTAGACCTTCATGGTGCCCAAAGCACTTTACAATTCACCCATTCACACACCAGTAGGCAGCTGCTGCCATGCAAGGCGCTGCCAGACCTTACTGGGAGCAATTTAGGGTTCAGTGTCTAAAACTTCAATAAAGCAGAATCAGAATCAGCTTTCTTGGCCAAGTATGTGAACACATACAAGGAATTTGGCTTTGGTTTCTTTCCAGACAATGATGGCTGTGCAGAGAACAGACTGGATTTTTGTGGTGTAAAACTGGATCAGCAGCTCCTGGGGCAGGTTGAACATTTTTGAGCTGATGCATGAAGTACATCCTCTGCTGGGCTTTCTTGATTATGGAGTCTATATTGGGAGTCCACTTTAGGTCCTGGGAGATGGTGGATCCCAGAAACCTGAAGGTTTCCACAGTAGTAACAGTGTTGAGGATTGTGATGGGGGCCAATGTATGGGGGCTACTCCTGAAGTCCACTGTCATCTCCACTGTTTTGAGTGTGTTCAGCTCCAGCTTGTTTTGACCACACCAGAGGGCCAGCTGTTCCACTCGTCACTGTTGTGGATGAGGCCAATGACTGTTATGTTGTCTGCAAACTTCAGGAGTTTAACAGATGGATATCCCAAGGTGCATTTGTTGGTATAGAGGGAGAAGAGCAGCGGGGAGAGCACACCTCCCTGTGAAGGCATTCAGGTCATCAGCCAGTTCGCAGTTCATTGCAATGTGGGGGGAAGGTGTCCTGTAGCCAGTGATGATTGTAGACCTCTTCACACTGATGCAGGCTTGTTTGTAGGGAAACTGTTTTTCAGCTTCTCAGTGTAACACCTCTTTGCCACTTTGATCTCCTTCATCAGTGTGTTCCTGGTCTCGTTGTACTTGGCTCTGTTCCCACTTCTGTAGGCCTCCTCCTTGGCCTCACAAAGCATCCTAAGTTTTGCAGTGAACCAGGGTTTATTGTTCTTGTATGTGCAGAAGGTTTTGGTCGGCACATACATGTCCTCACAAAAGCTAGTGTAGGATGTCACAGTGTCAGTGAGTCCATTGAGATCTGTTGCAGCAGCCTCAAAAACAAACCAATCAGTGCAGTCAAAGCAGGCCTGAAACTCCAGCTCTGACTCAGTGGTCCATCTCTTCACAGTCTTCATTACATGCTGAGCAGATTTGAATTTCAAACTGTAAGTTGGGAGAAGATGAACCATGCAGTGATCAGAGAGCCCTGAGGCTGCACGGGGGACGGAGCAGTATGTGTCCTTTAAAATAGCGTAACAATGGTTCAGAGTGTTTTTGTACCTGGTGGGACACTTAACATGCTGTCTATATCTTGGCAGTTCACGGCTGAGGTTTGCTCTGTTAAAGTCCCCAAGAACAATGAGTAGGGAGTCTGGATGTTTTCTTTCCATATCAGTTATCTGGTCGGCCAGATGATGTAAAGCCTCACTAACACAGACCTGAGGTGGAATGTGAACCCCAACCAGAATAAATGAGAACTCCTGCGGAGAATAAAACGGCTTACAGTTTATGAAAAATGTTTCTAAGTGGGGGAAAAAAGCAAAAGTGTGTTTGTTAGGCGCAGTAGGACAAATAGAATCACACTGATTCTATTCAACTTCACCCACAGTACCACAGTCCCATAGAATTCCAGCCAATCCAGTCAGATAGGTTTTTAAAAAAATAAATGAACAAAAACATTTGATTCATTAACGTATGTTGTTTGCCAAAGAACTTGTTATTCCAGTAAATCTGTGATCATCTTTTAAGGTCAACTTCCATGACATTACACAACAGATGAAACAGAGGAGATTCAAAGCAGTAGATAAAAAGTATTTTCAGTATGAAGATAGACAGTAGTTGATAAGCAAGAAAGGTGTGGCAGCGGTTAAACATAACGTGCCCTTGAAAACCCTCAGCCTCCAGTCCATGCCAAAGTGTTTGCACATACAGATGGACAGACTGATGGATATACAATGAACTGATGACAATAGAGGGTATGCACATACATCACTTCCCCCCTGGGCCACACCCCTCTGAGTCAGACTGAGTGGCAAAAATCAACCTGGTTAAAGTGAGGGAGTATAGCAGTAGACACATAGAGACTGGGAAAATGTGAACTATGAAATTAAATTAAGGACAATTGGACTGGACATGGATCTGTACGAGCTACCAAAGAATAAGTGGTCCACGAACACTGATGTGGACTGAAATGGAGTATCCTGACATCCAGGGTGTAGGGGATCATCGCTATTTTTACCTGAAACAAATATACATGGTTTCATCATCACTGAAAACCAGGGTCCAAAAGTAGGGCCCAGAACCAGCTGATCCAAAGTGCATTTACAGTAGACCGTGTTCTGACCCCAGTGAATATATGCATGATCTACTGGTACTGAGGAGATTTACGTCCAGTTCATATCAAGTACTTTATACAACACAGATACTACTGCTGTGGATGAGCGGGGTACGACTTTATTCTGGTAAACTAGGATATTTTTCCCACCTGTTTTTAAATCACCACATTATTCTTGTAATATTATGGCTTTATTGTTGGAATATGAGAACTTTAATCTCAAAAACGAATGAAATTTTTGTTAAATTATGAGTTGTTTTTTTTTAATAACTACGACTTTATTTTCAAAACATTGTGATTCTTTTTGTATTCGACTTTATTATCATAAAATTACGGGTTTTATATCAATATTTTATGACTTTATACTCGTAGTGCCAAGTGTTTTTATTTTCTTATGTGGCCCTAATACTCCATCGTAGCTTTATTCTCCAGTTCCCCCATATTTGAAAAACTAGGTTAGCCTCAGTTTCAGTTAGTTTACTAATCATGTAGGAGCACAAGGTTCAGAATCAAAAAATGAAGACAAAAACCATGAAAGATCTGATCATGAAACCAAGAGCTTACTAAGAAGTAACGTTAGCCAAAACAATACGTCATTTAAGGTCTGATTTGACCCAAAAACACAGCATAAATTAATGTTACCTGACACCAAACAGGGATCCACAGATCTAGGTTTGGTTTCCTGGGTTTGTGGATCCATCTACTTCTCTTTTCTTTGTCTTTCGGTGCCTGTAAAACGATAGCTCCGACTGCTTTTCAAACCTGTTTGTACAATCAATCTCACAACAGCTCTTCCCCATTTTTTATTAAATACTGTTCTTAAGTTTAGACAGTATTGAAGCCAACGCTGTCATTCATCTCCCTCTTTCTGCCACTCAGTGGGTGGAACCACGGTGACGTCACATGCATTCCCTCTATACCCTGCAGCGAGGGCCAAGGGTAAAAAGTATGTTACCCTTTAGATACCAGAGTTTTTCTTTTTTAAATATTCAATTTTGATATCAATATATCAATATTTCAGAAAGCTGTCTGTTCCATTCAGTAATGTTGCTTGTCACAATATTATGACTTTTTATTATATTATAATAAATAATATTATACTTATATTATTATATAATATTATACTTGTTATTGTTATACTTATATTATTATACTATAATAATAATAATAATATACTTTTTATTATGACGCTTAAAGGGTTAAGTGTGGATATTAATTGCTATTGTATTTAATGTTTTTGATTCATTCTATAGCTTTATATGCTTAAATTTTACTCCACTTCTTTTCTTCCAACATCGTTTGTGCACTAAAAACAGATTTCACCCCAGCATCAAAGTAAACCCAGTATAAATGTGACTGGCAACTGTAAGAGAGTGAGGTTTACAGCCGGGGAGGGGAAGAGGAACAATATAAACACAGTATAAACACAGTGACAAGGTGACAGAAAGCAGTAATGGGTCAGTGTTGAGCAAGGTGAAGTGAGACAAGAGGGTGAACGACCATCAGGTGTGCTGGAAGAGGGAAACATCTAAAACATGCAGGATAGTGGCTCTCCGTGACCAGGGTTGGCCACCCCTGCTCTATACCCTGCAGCGAGGGCCAAGGGTAAAAAGTATGTTACCCTTTAGATACCAGAGTTTTTCTTTTTTAAATATTCAATTTTGATATCAGTACTTCAAAAAGCTGTCTGTTCCACTCAGTAATGTTGCTTGTTGCAATATTATGACTTTTTATTATATTAAAATAAATAATATTATACCTATATTATTATATAATATTATACTTGTTATTACTATACTTATATTATTATACTATAATAATAATATTATACTTTTTATTATGATGCTTAAAGGGTTAAGTGTGGATATTAATTGCTACTGTATTTAATGTTTTTGATTCATTCTACAGATTTATATGCTTAAATTTTACTCCACTTCTTTTCTTCCGACATCATTTATGCACTAAAAACAGATTTCACCCTAGCATCAAAGTAAACCCAGTGTAAATGTGACTGGTGACTGTAAGAGAGTGAGGTTTACAGCCGGGGAGGGGAGGAGGAACAATGTAAACACAGTTTAAACACAGTGACAAGCTGACAGAAAGCAGTAACGGGTCAGTGTTGAGCAAGGTGAAGTGAGACAAGTGGGTGAGTGGGTTAGTGTGGGAGGGGGGAGGTATGAGGGGACAGCACTTGAAGTCACTCTTCTCCTGCACGCTCACTGTCCTGTTTCTGGGGACCCTGCTGACCACTTTCATCTGGTACACATCCAACGACAGGTAAGCAGCCGGAAAAAAGCACTCGCATCTGTTAGGACTAATACCACACTGTGAAAATACTCCACTGCAAGTAGAAAAAAACCCAGAACTAAGTAAGAACATAGGGGTACTATAAGCAAAAGGTATGTTCAGTATGAGGACAGATGATAGAATGAGGCACCGAAAGACAGAAACTAAAGCTACAAAAGTGCACTTGAATGGAGCAGAATGTAAAATAACGAAAAAATAACATGCATCATAATCTTGTTTATAGCATATGTGTCCTGTGAGAACCACATATCACTAAAACAACCAGCCTGTGACAATGCAACTAATCCAAGAGGGTTATGAAGTGGTTATTTAACTCAACATGTCAATTCTTTCAGCTCATAAAGTAACACATGGTCTTTCACAAACATCCAGAATCATCAGTTGTTTCCATTTTACAGATAGAAAGTGAAAAACTGTCATCGTAACAGTGACTAAAACTGTCAGATAAATGTAGTGGAGTAAAACAAAAAACAAACAAACAAACAAACAAAAAAACCACACAAAAAAATGAAGGTTTGCCTTCAAAATTTGAATTTTATCTCAGATTTGATAACAGTCAACCACACCCACAGTTCCACACTTTCACAGAATCCAGTCAGACAGGTTTTTGAGCATTTGATTGGCAAACAATGCTCACCTCTTTCAATCAAGGAACTTTGAGAAATAAATATCACAGTAAATTGATGACAGTCATTTAATGATTCCAGATTCCTTGACAAACTACACCTATACCAACTGCAACTACACATTATGGTAAATCAGTGATGAAGCAAAGATTAGAAGGCAGTACATGCAGAGCAGCTGTTAAAAAGTATGGATATTAAAACGGTTCCTGTTGGTGTCCTGCTATTGTATTTCATGTTTTTGATCCATTCTACTGCTTTAAATGTTTAAGGTTAAGTTTTACTCCAATTCTTTTTTGCTGATGTCCTTGAAGCATGAAAAAGGTGCTGATTTTTCTTATTTCACCTAGGTATAAACATCAAACTATACCTAGTGAATATGTGCTCCAGTGTTAAGACACTCCAGACTCTAAGGCACTTCTAGGAGGTACCACATTGCCGTTATTTGTTTACATCACTTGAAACATGAGGTGCTATTTCAGCTCACTGGCAAAACCAGACTACTACCCACCTGAAATTAGAGGGCATTTGGCAGGATACACGCTGGACAGACAGACATGCAAAACACAACAGTCTCCAACTGAAATATGGCACAGAGTCAAAGGTCTATGGTTGTGTGTTTGTTCACTGGTTGTTCATTCATGATGTTGAAAGAAATTCACAGACTCTCAAAACTAATCTGTCCTCTTACAATCATGTCCCACAGATGCAAAACATGATGATTGTATTTTTGTGGGTGTTTAAGTACAGCATAGACACATACTCATCAGTCGACCATAAGCTGCAATTTATGAAAGATGATGCAGCTTTTTTTACTTGAGATGAAGGAAATAACACATGCATTGGAACTCCTTATGTTCTTATGGCAGGATTTCCTTCTGTATTGATGTAAACATCAGAACAAGAGTCATGATGACAGCAGAAACAGGATCCCAGGCTCAGAGTAAATTAGATTATCTGTTTTATCTCTGGCCTCTATGTATTATTCCTCTGTTCCATTTCTTTTCAGTCATGTGGAGCCTCACAGACTACCTGCTCCGAAGAAAACTGAGAAAAGAGCCCCCTCTGTGTCCTCTGACAGCTGTAATGACTGCAGGTGAGAGCCAAGTCACTTACATTTTTGTCTTTGTTCATCTGTTTATCAAACTGCAGCGTGTCACCACCTACCTGTGTATTTGTGTGTGTTACACAACAGTCATTGATAGTGTTAGAGCAGTATTCTCAAACCTGGACAAAACTGTGTGTGTGAGAGACTTTAATAGTGTTGAGAAACTGAGATGGTGATGAATGTTTCCTAACACATACAAGTGAAGGGGTAAACTGTGGGCCAATTTAGTTCTGCACACTACTGCCTTCTTTTTGTACAAAGGGGAGAGGAAGAGGTGGAAGAGCAGCAAAAGACTCATTTCAACACTTGTGATCGGGACATAGAAGAGAGAAAAGACAAAACAGCAGAAAAAACAAGGTTTGACTGAACAAGACGGAAAAAGGAGATTGATAACAGAGGAGGCATGCTTTCAGTCACCCAAGATGATTAAAGATCTAGTTTAAAAGATTTTTATCATACTGCCGCCAGCCCCAGAGGGCAGGGTTTAGAGTGGAATAGATACAGGAATAGACCAGGAATTCTGTCTGTCCAAGACTTTTGTCCAACCGATTTCTCACCCAATTCACTCAGTTCTTTTCGAATTTGACACACATGTTCTTTACCACTAGGAGAGGTACAGAGCAGAGTTTCTTGGGTGAATTTCAAATTTTGGATTTTTCTTTTACAAATTTTTGTAAATTTCAACTTCAAAAATTTGCCCAACTGATTTCTCGAACACAATTCACCCAATTTCTTTTCAAGTTGGACACATGTTCTTCACCACTAGGAGAGGTGCAGTGCATGGTTTGCTGGCTGAAATTCAATTTTGGGATTATTCTCTAATTGTTTTCAAATTGTACACATATGTTCTTTACATGTGCCTTTCTCTCTCAGCCTTAGTTTACCAGTTTGGAAGTTATGACTCGGTTTTGGGGAGTTGGGAAATTGTTGTAGTTTATTGTGTAGCTATTCACAGGTCTCAGACTATGTTAGCTATGCTACGTCAACAACAAATCATTGAGATCAACATGTTGGCTGCAGTCCTGTAGGCATGCAGGCTGAACTACAGACTAAACAGGACTGTTTTTCTAGTATTTATTTCTATATTTTTGTCAATGTTCAATGTTTCACAGTTGAATGTTCATGTGTTATAATCTTTATCTTCAACAATATATAGCTTGATAAAACGCCAGTGTTTTATTGCTTTTTAGAATTGCCGCTGAACTGCGTGTCCTCCAAACCTCAGTATTATGATTCATTTTGACAATAATTTGATGACACAAGAGAAACAGCAATTGCATCACTCACAGCTACACAATATACACAGCTATGCTGTTGTTGTTGTTATCTATGGCTACTTTATTAATGTTACATTAAGCCACATATTGTATTATAAAGGCCTGAAAAAAATTTGGCGCACACCAGTGGCGGCTGCTTGTCTTTCAGACAGGGGAAGCTCATTGTCAGCTTACATCAAAACAAACAAAAAAAAAAAGTCAAGTTATTTAAACATACATTCGTCCCTCCGTTCCTTTTTAAGAAAATGGTCAGTAACCTTATCGTACCAAGTAGGTGTCTTTTCCAGGGACTGGACCAGTGTCCTCTCTGCTCACATTGCCTTGGCCCATTGTGTTGTGGGTGTAAGACTTCAGCCTTTTTAAACTACAGATGCTCCTTTCACTCCGACCTAGCCGACAGTATGATTGATTTAACTGTCTACAAAACGATATTAAACTCGAACAAGAAATGATTAAATTATGGAACTGAAACAAGAAAACAGTGAAATTATGTTAAATTGAAACAAGGAAGTACAATGAGTGTGTTTTATTTACAGTGCAAGAAATGAACGAGTAATTTGGTGGTGGTTTCTCTGCTTTCTCAGCAGAATGTGTGACGGTATTAAACTGAACTGTGTCAGTGAAGGAGCAGATCTGAAAATAGCTGTCAATCAAACGGGATTCAGCCTTTCGACTGATCCTCCAATCAGCACGTGGGATTCTGGCGTCCAGCCCGGCTGAGCTCCGCCCACAGCTCCCTTCACCCCCAGAAACGCCCGGCGTCCGGGGGCGGGACAACATCGTGGCATTTATCCAATTACCGTCCAGTTTTGAGGCAATGAAAAAACCTGTTCCACTCAGTCCCATTGAAGCCCAGAGACGCCTGGAGTCTACGGACAAATACACTGAGCAGAGATGGATGAGAAAACAGTGCAACGGGAATGGAGAAGTGAACAACATCGAGTCTGTTGATTTGTGATAAAGCTGATTTGAACGAACTCATCTTTAAGATGAACGTGTTGTAACACATTTATAGTCAATAAAATGTCAACACAACCGTACATATTTAACCATTTAATTTTCGTAATTTTAGGGGAAGCCGGGCCTCCCTTGCAGTCTGTGAGAAATTGCCACTGGCGCACACATACTGCCCTTTTGTGACTTTGAGCCCCTGCCCCTCTATAATCCTTTGCACATCCCTGTCAGAGGATAATTTTGTCAATTTTTATATCTGGAGGTGTGACTGAAATTCAATGTTGTGGTGTGACAAAATGAACTTAAAAAGTGAAAACAAACATGAGGTTTAAATGTTAATCCCTTTTCATTTTAAGATAATTTTAATGTTCATTACAACATATTTTAGGGTTAAACCATGATTTAATTGTATTTAAAAAGACTGGTTTAACTCTGTACTTTTATACTTTGTGCAACTTGTCCCAGATATGTAAGTGTCTGTCAAGTTTGTGTCCCAAATGTGAGCAGTTGACAGTTACATACCCTGTGTTGCAACATGCTATTCGCCTGTCACTGCACTAACTAGACAAGAAAATCGTACTGTGACAAAGTGGCATTATACTCATACTGGTACTATGTTGTGTCTTTTAAAGATGATGTAAAAGCAAAATGAATGTAAGTAAACTGACTATAATGAAAGGGATGTGATGTAATGATTGTGAATCCTGCACTTTTGGTGAAAATCTTTGGGATTATCTTTTCTTAGTGTGGGTCTTACAAATCTGAAAGTATGGGGTTGGAGCTCCTACTTTCTGAGTCTTAAAGTGTATTTTCTCATGTACAAGCTGTAGATGAAACTATCGAAACTTAACAACCTCTGATGAGCCTGATTTAGAATCATGTGAATGTTTAAAAATGTGTATTTGTAAACAGCAGTGGAAAGAAGGAAATGTCAATAATAAGATACAATAACAATAAATATTTACCAGACAAAAAAAAGAGGTAATCTTTGGTTGCATGGGATTCATTCTTCTTTTTACCAGATGGAAAAAGCTTTTTTTCTGTCTTGGGTTTCTCAAACAGAGTCAAGTGTTTTTGAGTTATGTGACTTAAAAACCTTCCAACATCTGTCAATTTGTCGTTCAAATGCTCAAAAACATGAATATATATTTAGTGTAATGTCAGTGGAAGTCATCAGTCCTTTCCATAATGTACATAGGTACAATATGAGTGACCTATAAATACTGCAGTATACAGTATTTATGGAGAAATTTGAAGTACTTGTACTTGTCCTTTGCTTCTCAGAGGAAAATATTGTACCTTTTATTCCACTATAAATGTCTGCATTTTCAGATTACAAATGTTCCTGACTAGTGAAAACGGTGAATGTGATGATTTTGGATGTTTATGATAAACTAATGATACAAGACCGTCTTGCATTCTCTTCAAAATGCATCTTCACAAACCAAGACCATCAAATGTAGATTTTATTTATTTATTTATTACCCAGCCCCCCCCCCCAACCAAGGAGAGGCAAGGAGTATTGTTTTTGGTTTGGTTTGTTTGTTAACACTTTAGCAGAATCTGATTACATTTTGGGAAAAGTAGGCCAAAGTTCCAATTCTAAATGAATTTTAATTTTTTATAAATGAATTTTATTTTATTTTGTAAACATCAAGATATAAAGTAGTTCAACAGAGCTCAACCTTAAACATGTACAACAGTAAAAGTCTTATTCTTTAAGCATTTTATTATGTAATATTCAGACTTTTACTCAAAAGACTACATGTGAAGTGTCAAAGAAAGAGACAAAGTGATGAAAGCTAAAAGCACTGTGGTTGTTTTCACCACTGGACACAGCTCTAAATGAAATGAATGGAGTTTGATGCTGAAATAGCAGCATTTCTTCTACACAGGTGAGTTTGATTATGAGGCTTATGAAGGTATTTATTATGGGATGTTATTACTTTTTCTAAGTTGCAAATAAATCTTTGGTGCAGCTATTGACAACACAAATCGTACAGAAAATGGAGGTGATTTGTAGTTTTACTGTGGCTGTTTTCTGTCTTAAAACAGAGCTAAGCTAACAGAGCATGTATGAATGTAAACTGTCAGCTGATGAAGCATGTGAAGATTATAAGACACAATGTTATTCTGAGAGACTGTAAACATTTTGTGGCCATGAGTTTTAGTTTGTAGAAGAAAACTTGAAGAAACCATTATACAGATGTGTGTAAACAATGAGTTTTACACAACAGTCATTTATCATACCTGCATGTCTGGTTTTCCCACTCAACCAACGATTATATAATTTAGTAAAATGATCAGGAGCATATACATATATTTGCTCTTATACTGAGTTAAGGTGAAGGCCTATTGTGTACTGGGTTATGATGGCTTGGCTTTATTTTTAACCCTTAAAGACCTAAACAGCTGCCAGTGTCTAAATGCATTTACTGACATAAAATGTTCAATAACTTTAGAACCAATAATCCTATTAATACATGTAAATAATTCAGATAAAATGCAGTTTCTGGGCTTTTCAGCAGCATCGCATTTGTCTCATCTAGACATTCAGAGGCTTCATAATGAATGTGGAAACACCATCATGTGTGTTACACTTCAGTCATTGATAAAGTGTTAGATAGATAGATAGATAGATAGATAGATAGATAGATAGATAGATAGATAGATAGATAGATAGATAGATAGATAGATAGATAGATAGATAGTGTCGATGAGCTCTGTGATAAATCAGAGGCACAGGATGAAGCTGGTACTTCCTGTTTAATGTCTGAACATCTTGTTAGATGCTGTGTAATTATCAAACCCCACACTTGTTACGTTTTCATAAATTTTAACTACAGTAAACACCAGTTTTATCCTGGACTGTTCAAAGACTCTTGACACAGCATCATTAGTGTATGTTTGAGAGATATTTGGACTTTCTGATTCAGGAAAAACACAAACCAGAGAACACTGGGCCTGTCTGTTTCATTGCATCTCAATTTAGTTTGTTCTGATAATAATCAGAAAAGCCAAGATGTTTGTCATTTGACATTAAATTCAGTCTGAATTCTGTCTTTGTATCATATCCTCCTCTTCCTCTGCCGGCAAGCGTCATCTTGTTTTCTATGGAAAATCATTTATCTGATGGATGGCGTTATCTACAGACCTCTGATTTCAGGCCTTTTGTGACTGATTTTATTTCCTGCTGTTTAATTAATTTCAGTAATTCTCAGCTTTGTCAGGTTACTGACTTACAGTGGCAGCACCAGGATTCCAAAAGTGTGGGGGGAACTGGAGGGCAAAGAAAATGTTGGGGGGGGGGGGCGAACAAAAGAGTCCAGCACCCAGTTGCAGAGAGAGATTCTGAGTCCCAGGTGTCTAACTCTCTGTCTTAGCGTGTTGAATACGGAACTAAAATCTAAGAACAGCATTCACATGTATTATTTTTTTCAAATCCAGGCGAGTGAGGGGTGAGGAGGAGGAGGAGGAAAAAGGTAGCATAACTAGAGAAACCAGTGAGGCAAAAGATGAACAGATTTGAGTGGGTGACTTTAAGAGAGTGAGGTTTACAGCCAGGGAAGGGGTGGCGCAACAGTAAAAAACACAGTGACAAGGTGACGGAAAGCAGTAACAGGTCAGTGTTTGGCAAAGCGAAGTGAGACAAGAGGATGGCTGGGTTACTGTGGGAGGGGAGAGGTATGAGGGGACACTGCTTCTCTTTCATGCTCACTGTCTTGTTTCTGGGGACCCTGCTGACCACTTTCATCTGGTACATGTCCAACAACAGGTAAGCAGACGGAAAAAAGCACTCGGATCTGTTAGGATTTATAAAATACTGTGAAAATACTTCACTACAAGTAGAAAGCCTTAACTAAGTAAGCCCACAGGGGTACTATAAGCAAAAAAGTATGTTAAGTATGAAGACAGACAACAGAATGATGTCTCGAAACAGGTCAGTCCACACCTTCAAAAATGTAGAAAGTATGTGAACACATGGCTTCATTTCTTTTTCCCAGAAGATGTATTTAAATTTCAGTTTTAATTGTACAGCTGTTTTGATGTCTTCTTAATCTATTCTTGTATTTTTAATCTATAATTTTGCTTTTTAATCTTCTGTATGACACTGTTTTTATTGTACAGCTGCTTTATGTCTTTAATCTATTCTTGTATTTTATTACATTTTATTTTTATTATTTATTTATTATTTTTTAAAATTTTGTTTTTTCCCGGTAAGTCGCTTTGGAAAAAAGCGTCTGCCAAATGCATAAATGTAAATGTAAATGTATGTACAGAGAACAGACTGGATTTTCGCGTTGTAAAACTGGATCAGCAGCTCTTGGGGCAGGTTGAACATTTTGAGCTGATGCATGAAGTACATCCTCTGCTGGGCTTTCTTGATTATGGAGTCTATGTTGGGAGTCCACTTTAGGTCCTGGGAGACGGTGGATCCCAGAAACCTGAAGGTTTCCACAGTAGTAACAGTGTTGTTGAGGACTGTGATGGGGGCCAATGTATGGGGGCTACTCCTGAAGTCCACTGTCATCTTCACTGTTTTGAAGGTGTTCAGCTCCAACTTGTTCTGACCACACTAGAGGGTCAGCTGTTCCACCTCTCATCTGTACGCAGACTCGTCACCATTGCGGATGAGGCCAATTAGAACTCCTTATGTTCTTATGGCAGGATTTCCTTCTGTATTGATATAAACATCAGAACAAGAGTCATGACGTCAGCAGGAACAGGATCCCAGGCTCAGAGTAAATTAGATTCTCTGTTTTATCTCTGGCCTCTATGTATTATTCCTCTGTTCTATTTCTTTTCAGTCATGTGGAGCCTCACAGACTACCTGCTCCGAAGAAAACTGAGAAAAGAGCCCCCTCTGTGTCCTCTGACAGCTGTAATGACTGCAGGTGAGAGCCAAGTCACTTACATTTTTGTCTTTGTTCATCTGTTTATCAAACTGCAGCGTGTCACCACCTACCTGTGTATTTGTGTATCATTTATAAAGTGTTAGAGCAGTATTCTCAAACCTGGATGAAACTGTGTGTGTGAGAGACTTTAATAGTGTTGAGAAACTGTGAGATGGTGATGAATGTTTCCTAACACATACAAGTGAAGGGGTAAACTGTGGCCAACTTAGTTCTGCACACTACTGCCTTCTATTTGTGCAAAGGGGAAAGGAAGAGGTGGAAGAGCAGCAAAAGACTCATTTCAACACTTGTGATCGGGACATAGAAGAGAGAAAAGACAAAACAGCAGAAAAAACAAGGTTTGACTGAACAAGACGGAAAAAGGAGATTGATAACAGAGGCATGCTTTCACTCACCCAAGAAGATTAAAGATCTAGTTTAAAAGATTTTTTATCATACTGCCACCAGCCCCAGAGGGAAGGGTTTAGAGTGGAATAGATACAGGAATAGACCAGGAATTCTGTCTGTCCAAGACTTTGGTCCAACTGATTTCTCACCTGATTTACTTGATTCTTTTTAAATTTACACACATTCTTTACCACTAGGAGAGGTACAGAGCAGAGTTTCTTGGGTGAATTTAAATTTTTGGATTTTTCTTTTACAAATTTTTGCAAATTTCAACTTCAAAAATTTGTCCAACTGATTTCTTGAACACAATTCACCCAATTTCTTTTCAAGTTGTAAACATGTTCTTTACCACTAGGAGAGGTGCAGTGCATAGTTTGATGGCTGAAATCCAGTTTTGGGATTTTGAAAAAAAAAAATTTTTTTTAAAATTTCTACTTCTCAGACATTATTCCCTAATTGTAATTCAAAAAAGTGGAAGTGCTGCTGGGTCTTCTTGGTGATTATCCACAGGTGCTCTTTGGAAACTTGTGGTGTGTCTGGTTATTTAGAATCAAAAAAATCCGCATTAGCATGCTAGATTTAAAAAAATATATCCAAGGCACACTGTAAGATTTGTGTAAAAATAAAATGCCTTCATTAATTCATGGCAGTCTTTAAAATACAGTCAACACGTTGCGACCTCTGGTCTTTATCAGGGCTTTTTTCACTAGTGAGTTGCACACCTTCATACAATCACTTTAATGACCTGAAGGAGGGAGGTGTGAGGGGAAAAAAGAAAAAAAAAACAAAAAACATGCATGCAGACATACATATACATATGAACACAACTACACATATATACACACAAAAAAACAGTAATAAAAATGAAAATAAAAAAAATCAATAAAAAAAATCAATAAACCAAACAAAAAAAGTATATCAAAAAGTATAATAAAATAAAACAAAATAATATGAAAAAAAAACACACTTCTAAAGTTAAGTCCCACTATTAGTACCACATGCTCAAATGCAATACACTTTAAAATCTTATTAATTCATATTTTCTCATTACCAATCCCACATAACCAAATATCCCTCATGAAATAACCCTTTACAAAAAAGGAGAGAGGTCCACATCTCCATTGAGGCCTGGATGTTTTGTTGCTTGCAGTTCTATAATCCAGAAAGTCTCCTGTTGGAGTAGTCTTTTTACACGGTCGCCTCCTCTGATATCCTTTTCTACAACTTCCAGAACAACCGCTTTCAGTGTGTTGGGGCTTCCATGTCCCACCTCCATATAATGTGATGCCATAGCATAATCAACATTTCTTGTACGGATGGCATTTTTATGCTTCACCAATCGATCTTTGAGCCTTCTTTTTGTTTGTCCGACATAGAAACAGCCACATGGGCACTCCAATCTGTAAACCGCGTGTGTGGTGTTACAGTTGGCAAAAGTTCTCATTTTATATATGCGAGATGTTGTTACATTTAAATTGAAAATCAAGACTCAAAATTAATCCCTGTATCAGTGAGCAGGAGGGGAAGGTGTTTTTCGACCAGGCGGGGGTATTAGTAAGCTCTGCTAACTTTTTCACTTGTTTATTGTCAATTCACTGGATTCACAGGATATAGAAAGAATGTAGATACTGTTTCTCTCTCACCTTGTTATTAAATGCCATGCAATTCAATAGAATACAACATACTGTAGAAAAATAAAATATGAATACATAAGTGGCATAAAGTATAAACTATAATAGAATATTATAGGTATATAAAAGGGAGTAGGTTTGATTTTGACATTGGTGAGGACACAAAAGTGCTCAAAGGCAGTACTCCTGAAAGTTGATGTTTTATTATAATTTCATGTCATGTAGAGCTGATCAAATGAGCAAACAATCATAGTCAGAAAAAAAATTCAGTAACTGACATGTTTACAATGCCTATCTGAACATCTAAAGACGATACAAGAATTTAATGCATTCTGCAATTTTATTCCCATGACGAACATATCCATTATTTAACCTCACCGTGAATTTCCAGCCTCTATCGTCTATCTCTTCCTGTCTCTACTGTTTGTCCCCTGACACAAATATGTTGATGCATGACATATGAACAGATTAGATTAGGGATACAATGATCATAGAGTTTGATGATACAGTTATTGTCTGAGCAAAAAAGGCTTTTACTTTCTATTATTACATGTAATTTATTCCCCAAAAATATGGATAAATTCACATCTAGAATCACATTTAGAATCAGAGGTTTTATTGTATTTTCCCCACAAATTTTCTTTGTGTTTTTTAAACAGTTGCTCTCTTCCATAGAAATACAAGAAAATAATAAGTAAAAATAACTTTAAAAAGTGTATCTGTTTAGCATTAAATAATGTCTTTTAACCAATATCTGTATTGTTGAGCCTCTACAGTTCTATACCCTTGAACTAACTTACACTTTGACTACTAAAGAAGTGTCTTCTGTCCAGTTTTCTTTTCTCTGACATTCTTCAAATCCTAATTACCAAGCACGCACGCACGCACGCAAAAAGACACATGTACAAATGTAAATGTTAATGACACCACTAATATTCAAATCTGTCTAGCTAACGTGACTCAATTAGAACAAATGCCAAACATATTGACAACTTAAGTTAACGGTCCAACTAGTAGGTTCCTTTTACAAGTAGATGGAGTGACAGCAGGGATGGCCAATCACATGTACGTTAGCAAAACCAAAGAGCCAATCGGAAAGCGACATTTACGTTATAGGTGGGACTTCTAGCAGACAGAGTGTTAACCCTTTGTGTGCCATAATCATTGACTAAACACTACAGACAGCGGTTGTATTGATAGTGACTTACTACACAGTAGTGGCTGGATATTGGTAGGGACGTGTCCCTAGAGTCCCTACGCAATTCTACGTACCTGGGTATATATCAAATCTATTTATAATAGCATCAGTAGTGCAATTCAGTATTAGGTGAGGAGGTTCCTAATGGAACAACAGTAGCAGATATGACAATAGTGCAATGTTCATAATAAAGTACAGAAGACCATCAGCAGCAGATGTGAAAATATCACAGGTTGTAAGTCTACTGAGTCTTATGTCCAAAACTGTTAAGGTAGTGTCCTTCTGTAAATGTGGGGGTGGGTTACAGTCCAGGGATGGGTGGCAGAGGGGGGAGGTAGTGGACAGAGTTGAGCATCCTGACAGCCTGATGGACAAAGCTGTTCAACAGTCCTGTGGAGTGGGACCTGAAGCTCCGGTACCGTTTTCCTGTGAATGCAGGATGCTGAAGAGGGAGTAGGTTAGTGTAGGAGGGAGGGTGGTATGAGGGGAAGTCACTCTTCTCTTTCATGATCACTGTCCTGTTTTGGGGGACCCTGCTGACCACTTTCATCTGGACATCTAAGCAGCAGGAAAAAGGACTGAGATCTGTTAAGACTTGAGATCTTGAAATGAAAGAAACAACACGCATTAGAGCTTCTTGAACTCTGATGGCAGGATTTCCTTCTGTATTGACGTAAACATCACAACAAGAGTCATGATGACAGCACAAACATCCCAGGTTCCTAGGCTCCAAGGCTCAGAGTAAATTAGATTCTCTGTTTTATCTCTGGCCTCTATGTATTATTCCTGTCTTCCATTTCTTTTCAGTCATGTGGAGCCTGACAAACTGCCTCCTCAGAAGAAAACTGAGGAAAAAGCCCCCTCTGTGTCCTCTGACAACTGTAAAGGCTGCAGGTGGGAGCAAAGTCACTTCCATCTTTGTCTTTATCTATTTATCAAACTGCTACATGTCACCACCTAACTGTGTATTTGTGTGTGTTACAGTAAAGTCATAAATAAAGTTTTAGAGCACTATTCTCAAACCTGGACCAAGCAGGAGGAAAATTACCTAAATTTCAGGTAAACTGTGTCATAACATGCAATAAAATTATCCTTGTGTATTGTGCTATAGAAAACTGAAGTCTCAACCGTTCTTATGTGCACAATGGGATTTAACCTCAGACAAAATATAAACAGGGCTCAATGGTTTGAGGCCATTTACACACATGATGTTTGTCAATTTCAAAGTTACTTTCATGAGCCAAGAATGTCACAGTTTTCTTAAAAAACAGTAAAGAAACATAGTTTTGAGTTAAACAGCTCAATGGACTCTACCTTTTGTTGCTTGTGATACACTTCACCAACACCAAAATGGGCACTGCTTTGGTTTATTTTACCTCAATTTTTAAGAGCAAGTTGAAAAATTTTAAGAGCTGAAAATCACTACAACTCTGGTCATGTTGAAACCGCAGAGACATATTCAGTGAATGACGGTCCTTTGTTGGACCCCAAAAACATAAATAAATGTTATATTCACTAAAACTGTTTTAGATAATGTTGGTAGACTTAATTTACATTTTAATGTATTTTCATGAAGTTTATTTCTATGAGTGTCATTTTGTTAACATAAGTTATTTACTTTCATGGTATTCATTCAAGAATTGTACAGAAACAGTAAATAATCATAACATTATTAACATATTGCATTAAAGCAGAGTGTTGGTGTATCATATAGGCCCAGATATCTTCAAAATATCATTCAACTTTTTACTTTAAAACCGAAATAACTCAGGTGAAACTTATGTGGAAATGATTGAAATCAGTGACTTTAAAAAGAATAAAATTCTGTAATTTTCTTACTCTTCAAAAGTCTATTTAATGTTTTATATTTACATTTCTTCAGGTGATACTTAATATTGATTGACGAAGTCATTTAAATGTATTGATGCTTAAAACTAATTGCTAGTATATTTCAACAAGGTTGCTTTTCAGGTATTAATTCATCCCAGTTTAACTCTTTAACACCTTTAATTTTTGCCAATTTTTTTTTTTTTTAACCATAGTTTTTGTTTGTCTAACTGGCAATTGGTGATGAGAAAGAACAGCCATACACATGGAATGAGAATTAGAACCAGAAATGTGCACTGCATCAGGGGAACTTACAACCATATGGTCTAAATTTAACATGACTTGAGGTCATGTGTGTTATGAAAATGAGGGGCTTCACCATAAGGATCCCAGATTCTTTGTATAGAACTGACTTTGTGCACATGAAAGTGGATGGTTTTCTTTAAGAGCTAAAGCTTTCTCCACCTCCCATTTTCTCTCACAAACTGTATGTTATTTGACTATAATCTTGTGGTTCCCAGATCTCAGTTGCACACCAGGTGCCGTGGCTCTGACAGGGCCATCCTCACCCAGGCCAATGCCCCGGTGGGATCGAAGATTGTGTACGATGGCGAAAAAAAGGTCCGCGAAGTAACCCCGGAGCTTTTCAGAACATTTGTGAAGGTATGAAGTTTTTTTTTTTTTTTTTATTGAGGAACACAACACCTGCAACACCTTTGGAAAAACAGAGGAAGCCTAGTAATGTGACAAAATATATGATTTAGAATGCATAAGTAGAAGGATTACCTGTTTGTATGTGTTCTTCCAACATGTAACTGATCCTGGGAATTAAATTAGATTTTATTTACTTCACATGGATGTTGCATCCCCCCCATGAAGGATGACACTTTACTGATGATTTTTTAGATTTAATGGTACTAAATCCTTAAATCAACCATAAGAGCTAAAGAACACACAAAAAAACGTGTGTAACTACAAAGTAATTACATTTCACATTATCAAAAATAACTGAGGATTAGCTTGACTGAAACCTAACAATAAACGTTAACTTAGCTCGCTAGCATAAATGATAAATTAATAAACCTTTGAGACAAAATATTCAGTAACATCTCTACATTTAACACAAACGTACCTTGTGCCTCTTCAGAGGGGCAGCTAACACAAAACAATTCACTGTGTCGAACTCTCTTTGCAGTTTTTTAACCGTGTTTTTGTCCTTGTGATGTTAAGATAGGAAGTTACTCTTCAAAGCAGAAGTCCGCTACGTCCAACCCGGAAGTTACCCATTACGTAGCCAAAATAAACAATACTTCAAGACACAATTACGGAAGTAAATTTAGCAATTATACTGAGAGTTATTTACAATGGACATAATAATGGGAGGTGTCTTTTAAAGGGGTTCTATCTAATATTGATATTCCAAACTCTCAGAACACACAAAACTACCAACAAATGAATGCACAGACTGTATCATTCACTGGTTAAATTATAAAAACTCTCGTTTTGCACACATCTGTATTATGTTATCATCAAGTTGTCTTTGTCAAAATAAAACTAAATTGCTGGTTATTCTGACAGTGTGATAACGTTAGTACAAGCACTGAATCCAAATGCAGAACTCGGACACAAAAAATAAGGTTCAAAAGATTTATTATTTACACACAGGTGTAAAAATAATATGAGTGACAATCTTGAGGATAATGGTTGGGGATTTCCTCCTCTGATTCGTCCTCCGGATCGAGGGCGACAGCCCGTCTCCCCGAGCGGCCTTTGGGGTATTTTTCCCGACTAGGGAAAAGCAAAGGGAGGTCAGGGATGGAAACAGGTCATGCACAGGCAGGCTATCAAACAGGCGACAGGACATAAGGACAAGGCTAAACTCACGTACCAGTAGTCAGGGCGAGAAGGTCAGAACCAGGAGATCAGATGAGGCAGACAAAACCGACAGGGAGCAGGCAGAAGGCAAAAAACCGAGGAATGCAAAAACGGGTCACAACAGGCAGACAAACGAACAGACAAGGTCAAAACGCTGGTAAGAACTACGAGAGTTACAAACTGGCGTCTGACAGGGGGAAGAGACAGGGTTTAAATACACAAAAGGGAGGGAAGACAACTAGACACAGGTGGCACAAATTAGGGCGGAGACAGGTAATCAGGGGAAAGGTGAGAACGATCAAGGAAAAGGAAGTAAAGACGACAGACAAGACACATGAGGGGAAACTTAACAAAATAAAACAGGAAGTGACAAACAAAACATAAAAGACAGACAAAACCAGACTATCGTCTGGCTGCAGGTATGACAGACAGTTGTTCAAAAATAACACTAGCTCTTTAAATCTTCATGTTCTGCATCAGCTGATAGTTTACATTATAGCTCCGTTAGCTTAGCTCTGTTTCTACATAGAAAACAACCACAGCAACAACACAAATTACCTCTGTTTTCTATACGGTTCGTCTTGTCAGGAACTGCAAAGATCTGTTTGGAATCAAATGAACAAAGTCAGAACTGTCACAGTTTAGTGTGAATCATATATCCACAAACGACATCCCATAATAACTTTGTACCTTCGTAAGTCTCATAATCAAACTCACTTGTGTAGAAGAAACACAGGGACTGGTTTAATTTTTGACAGTATGTTATATTTTAATATAACATGTATAATATATTTTAAGTTGTGACACCTGTAAAATTGAAGTCATAAATGTTAACTAGTGACAGAACTGCACATCTTATTTCAGGGTCAACAAGTGACATTTTGCTGCACTCTAACAGTCTTTTATCATTATTCAAAATTTTTGGTACATAAGTGGTGTTACATATATGTATATGTACATGTATAAGTGTGTTCGTGTGTATATATGTATACATATACTCTGCCACAGTTGGCCAGCAGGGCAAATGTGACAAACGTGATAATTAACAAATCATACAAGCACATAAACAAAATAAACAGACATAATAGAATAAGAAAGTTAGAGAGGAAGGAGGAGATTGTGAAACAGCAGTCAGCTTTATATTGGCAAACAGTCAAAAATACTTTATGCTGTAGTTACACCTTTAACCTCTAAATCAGTGGTTCTCAACCTTTTTTGAACAAATGCCCACTCACTTCATCATGAGCATCCTGCTAACCCCCCACCTCCGAAAAATATTTACAAACAGATGACCAGCTTGTGGAGGACGTGGGATGTGCCTTTAATACATGTACATTTTTGTGTTGATTTTAGGAGTCTCCATTTTCAAATAAAACATGGGACACATGTGCTGTGGTTGGAAACGGAGGGATCCTGACCAACAGCAACTGTGGAAACACAATAGATTCAACCCAGTTTGTCATCAGGTGAGAGCAGTGTTGAACCAAATCCACTGACATAATGACGATAGTTAACTAAGAGAATGAACATTTGTCTGCATCATAGGTGCAACCTACCTCCTTTGGAGAATGAATTTAAGGCACATGTGGGCAGCAAGACCGACATTGTGACTGCAAACCCAAGCAGTTATATGAAGAAGTGAGTAAGAGTTTCATGGTACTACTCAAGTAATGTACTTAAATTTGATATACTTGTACCTTACTTTTATCACTTTGTTAGCCTCATAGCATAATTTTCTATCATATGTTGGGCCAAATTGTGATATCTGCAAAAAATGAAGCAGCAGTGTTAGAATAAAGTTGTGCACGTACCAGAGTTTGGCCAAAATATGACTTAGGTAATTATGCTATGAGGCTAACAAGTTAGTATTTTGATTTTATGCAGCTTTATTAGTAAGGCTCATTTAGTTTGTATCTGGGCAAAGCCACAAAGATATAATGACCTTATGCAACATGATTCAGATCAGATTAAACTATAACAGTAGTCTGGCTCACATTTCAGATGTGTGGGATTAATAGACATTTTTCAATTAAAACTTCTTATATTTAATTTCATGTTAAAAAAAAAACAAAAAACTTCTGCACATTCCTGTACTTACTTTGTGGTACTTTTATGTCAGTAAAAGATATGAATGCTTGTTCAACTACATTGTTTTCAGATTTGGGGGTCTATTAGGACCGCGCCGTCCATTTGCGGATAGTCTCCAAATATATGGAAACTCCATGATGCTCTTTCCTGCTTTTAGCTTTTTGGATTCCACTCCTTCATGCCTACGGGCACTTTACTCCATTGAGGACTTTGAGATCCCCATTCAGCCTGTCTTACTGAACCCTGGGTACGTCCAGAGTCTGACTGCTTTGTGGCGCAGCAAGGGTCTGAAAGAAATCCGGCTCAGCACTGGTTTAGTCGTGACCAGCCTGGCGCTGGAAATTTGTACCAATGTGCACCTGTATGGCTTCTGGCCCTTCAGTAACCACCCACACGGATTTCAACCCCTCACTCACCACTACTACGATGACCAAAAGGCAAATCACTTGCATGTTATGCCTTCTGAGTTCCAGCTCCTGCTGCAGCTGCACAGTCAGGGGGTGCTCAGGCTTCACCTGGGACAATGTGGGGAACAGTAGCTCCATGTAGTCCCATGGAAAACTCAGAAGTACAGTGCCTTTCTTGTATCCTCAGGATGAAGCCTGTGAAGCCTTCCCTTTATTTTTAAGTGAATTGAGGAATCTATTTTGGCTAAAGTCATAGATCAAGTGTATCCGACTGAGTTGGATGCTGACTTGTCCAATCTGCAGCAGCATTGCACTGATTACAATCATCTGTAAGACTGTAAAAAATATACTTAACCTAAACCCTTAGTGTTCCTACTATTATATTTATTACTCTAAATGTTCAAGCTGGAATCTGGATAGAGTAGTTATGCTTTTAAAGGAGAGGCTTTGTAAGGCCTTTGTCAAGGTGCTTTCGTAGTACCTTATGTTAACTAATTACTCATGTGAATTACATAATCGACCATGAAAGATTTTAGATCAAAGTAATTATATGTTGAAAAAATTGAAATACCTCCTCAATGGAAGATTGTCTGTCATGTTTTATGAGAACACCAGCACACTGAATGTATGATTTCAGTACAAAAGCATATCACACATTACCAACAAATACTCTGACAGCTGTTGAAGGGAAATGTGTGGCACTCACAATGGTTTAACAAGGCATTACAGGTGATTTAATAACAAAAGTTAAATGAACAAAGGTTATTTCAGCACCATTTTTCATGTGTTCCTACTTACCGTCAGCCGATTTCACTTTATTAAGTCCTGGTTTTATAAAGACAAGGCTTAGATCTTTAGATCTTCATACCACTCAGCTCATTTTAACTGTTATGAGATATTTTACTGGGAATGTTTGGGTGCATATGTAGTTTTGTTTTTGTTATTTGTTTCTATTGAGTAGGTGGCTGGTGTTGATGGTGGGGTGGCCGAGGTGTGCAGTTTAAAATAAATCTATCTTTATTTTTTGGTCACACATGATACACCAGTATATGATACACCAATATGTTTGGAATCCGATGTTTGAATCTTTAGTTACTTGTGAAACTGTCTTACATTAGACAAAACTATGGACATCAACAAGTGTGTGTTTTTAATCATAATCATGGTTAAACTTTAACTAATGCAGCACCAAACTTTAAAACAAGCTTAAAGTCAAGACTCAAATATTCATAATTATATTTCAATAATATAATCACGTGAGAACTATATAGTTTTTATTTCTTACAGTGTCTCATGTATTGTCCCTTCTACACTAGCATGGGTATTTTTCTAAATGGATAGTTACTTTCTCTGTATTTTTAAGAATTCTGCACAACCATAGCTCTATTGGGCTGTTTAATTGGACTGTTGTCTTTGTCTCAGTTTACATGCACTGTAGTGTATTGAGTTATTATTGAAATCATGCCCGCCCCGCTATGATTGGTGGATATGCGCTCTTTCAGCTTGTTAGGCCATTGGTTTGGTTGACCTACAACATCACAGAGCACAACAATAGTCAGTAGTGAGCTAGCAAGTCATCTACCCAGAGGTGTCTGAATTTTTTTGTCAAACCAATGCAATAATTCATTTTTTAAGTGTCATGTAAAGGTGCATTTTCATGAAACAAAGTAATAATAGATGTTAGCAAAACTTGGTGTGATGCCATTGTTTTCCAGTTTCTACATTTACCCTATCCCTAACCTAATGGTGCATTTATGTATGACTGACAGGCCCAAACATAGAGAAAAATGTCCATTTTGTAAAATTTCCCTGGTAGTGTGGATGGGCCATATATCTTCAATGGGAATGCCTTTAATGCCTTTAATGGACTCTGCCATGTTTCTTCAATAGCTTGTTTTAAAGTGGGTTGTATCCAGTGGTGTAGCCCAGGGCATACAGGGGTATATGGAGTATACTCACTTATTTTTCAGTCATCATTGGATATACCCACTTCTAAATCCCCCTGATGCGCACCATTCAGTATAGTATAGTAGTATCTGAGCTAAATTGCCCATTTCTTCCCCTAGGATGGTGAAGCCATGACCCGCCCTACTCTGCCTCTAATTGGTTCGTACTCGCTACTGTCACTGATTAGATTGGTTAACTTTAGGCATGAGGACTGATTAGCCAATCAGAGGCACAGTAGGGTGGGTTACTGAGAGGAAAATATTGCTAACTAGTGCTGACCATCTCTGGAATCTGATTGGACACCTCAGGTGCCAGTGCCACTCCAGTTAATTGACAGGTCACTGCACGTCTCGTTGAAAGATGCGTGATTATTGGAAATATGAATGAGAAAGGCAGAATAAACATCTTTCAAATGAGTGACACATATCAAGAGAACCTACTTTCATGGATTACATAATTCTGAGGTAAGCTTTAAGGTGGTTTCAGAATGAGTCACTGTTTAAATTACTGGTCATATGACTGTACATTTAGAGAAGAGAAGGTGTCACCAATAGTTCAACTATGCGAGTAGACTAACGTTATGAAAGGCTAAAGTTATCCTTTGTTTGTCTCATGTTGAATACATTTACATTCATGCAGCTGCTTGTGTGACCAGTAATACCTACAAACTGCTCCTGATCAAGTCATGATAATTTTATAATAGTGAGGAAATGCTACTGATGGATTTTTGGGTAAAGTAAATTGAGTAGTCTTATTTGTTAATGTTTCTGAAACAGCGTTTTCCTAGACTACTTCAAAAAAAAAAAAAAAAAAAAAAAAGGCAAAAATTGAGACTATACCCACTTCACCAGGGACCACCACACCACTGGTTGCATCCATCATTAAGGTACATTACTGCCACCCACTATGACTATTTATATTTTTTACATCCCTTAACTTCACAACCCAGAACAGAAAAGCAACTCTAATGAGGACTCTAAATGAAAAGAATGGAGTTTGTTGCTGAAATTGCAGTATTTAATCTAAACAGGTGTGTTTGATAATGAGGCGTATGAAGGTGTAAAGTTAATATGGGATGTTATTTTCTTTGGTAAGTTGCCGTTTGTTGATCCATGGTTCAGACCAAACAGATCTTTAGTGTAGCTAAACAAACTGCCAAAATAACTGACACTAAGTTTTAATTTGTGTTTTCAGTCAGCCTGCAACCTCACTACTAGTTGTCACTAAATATTACAGGCTGAACCTTTAAATCTCTTGCACAAATAGGTTGAGGCTGTCCTTTATTTTTGTCAGAGGATAATTTTGTCAATTTCTATATCTTGGAGGTGTTACTGAAATTCAATGTTGTGGTGTGACAAAATGAACTTAAAAAGTGAAAACAAACATGAGGTTTAAATGTTAATCCCTTTTCATTTTAAGCTAATTTTAATGTTCATTACAACATATTTTAGGGTTAAACCATGATTTAATTGTATTTAAAAAGACTGGTTTAACTCTGTACTTTTATACTTTGTGCAACTTGTCCCAGATATGTACGAGGGCTGTTCAATAAGTTCATGGCCTCACCCAGAAATACTGGTTGTTATAATACAGGATGTTACATTCTTTCGTGATGGGATAGTGATGCTTGAACATCGATGGACCAAGTGCATTGCTGTAAATGGAGATTATGTTGAAAAATAAAATATAAATTACCAGTCTGTGTTGTTCTGTTCTGGGTGAGGCTATGAACTTATTGAACGGCCCTCGTAAGTGTCTGCCAAGTTTGTGTCCCAAATGTGAGCAGTTGACAGTTACATACCCTGTGTTGCAACATGCTATTCACCTGTCACTGCACTCATCAGAAAAGAAAATTGTACTGTGACAAAGTAGCATTATACTCATACTGGTACTATGTTGTGTCTTTTAAAGGTGATGTAAAAGCAAAATGAATGTCAGTAAATTGCCTAATGTAAGGTGATGTGATGTAATGATTATGAATCCAGCACTTTTGGTGAAAATCTTTGGGATTATCTTTTCTTAGTGTGGGTCTTACAAATCTCAAAGTATGGCATTGGACCTCCTACTTTCTGAGTCTTAAAGTGCATTTTCTCATGTACAAGCTGTAGATGAAACTATCAAAACTTAACAACCTCTGATGAGCCTGATTTAGAATCATGTGAATGTGTAAAAATATGTATTTGTGAACAGTTGTGGAAAGAAGGAAATGTCAAAGAGAATAAATATTTACCAGACCAAAAAAAAAGAGGTCATCTTTGGCTGCATGGGATGCATTCTTCTCTTTTTGGGGTTCTCAAGCACAACCCACTTTACACAGAGATCCTGGAAAAAAAGGTGAGATGGTGATCTCACCTCCATGTGTGATAGAGAAATAAGTTTGTTCGCAGAGTACCCTCTGTGAATCATCCCCCACCACTTTCACCCATGCATGAACATTTTTCCATTCTTTTCTATAGTTGCATCTTCTTTTTTTTGTGCAGAGTTTCCATGATTTCTGCCAATATTTGCATATGCTGGTGTCTGAGGCTTTTGCCTTTGTTTTTGTGTGTCAGTGGGCGGAGCTCAGGAGGACACCGGTGACAGGTTGATGGACTCCTGACGCCACGTGAATGTTGGCTGATTGACAGCGGACACAGCCAATGGTGATAGCGCTGTCACCACTATAAAATGAAAGTCATGTCTGGAGAAAGACGACTGTCCTGCACTTTGGAGAGCCAGAGCCAATCAAATGTGGGACATTGTCTCAATTTGTGGGATGTGGAAAAAATGGACATAATGCTGTGCAGTCCCGCACAAAGCGGGACACCTGGTCACCCTGAGCCGAAGGAGTAACAGAGGTGAGACAGGCTGGACTTTTACACAACGGGCCTACTTTCTGCACAAAGCTACATTTTTACGACAGTGGGACTCCGCATATATGTACTTGGTGTCACACAATGCAGGATTATGTAGGATGATAAATGTATGGACTATGAAACCTCAAATGTTGATATATACTCAATTCAGGAAACATTACACATTACAGGAAAGTTGTCTTTTTGGCCCTGTTGCACACAATCACTTTTTTAAACCTTCGCTGCTTGATAGCACATTTGCTGTCTGGCACAGCAAAGGTATCAAATGCTTTGGGGACCTATTCATGCAAGGCATATTTGCCTCTTTTGATCAGCTTGCACAGAAATTTAATCTTACAGCATCACATTTCTTCAGGTATCTCCAAGTCAGGCATTATGTGAAGAACACTATAGTAGATTTTCCAAACAAGCCGAATATTACCATTTTGGATGATGTCTTTACCTTTGATCTGAAGAAAAAGGGTGCCATTTCTTTTATAATGAGGAGAATGTCTGCTATATCTCATCCTCTCAATGGGAAAACATGACAATTGTGGAGCAAAGACCTACAGGTGACAATAAGTGAAGAGGTATGGACTGCGGTTTTGAAGCAGATTCATTCGTCCTCTATATGCGCACGTCATTCTTTAATTCAGTTTAAGATTGTTCATCGGGCACACATGTCAAAGTCCAAACTGACTAAAATGTTTCCCCAAATTGATTCTACCTGTGATAGATGCAAAACAAATGAAGCAACACTGTTACACATGTTCTGGTCCTGTTCCAGTCTTGAACACTATTGGAGGAGTATTTTTGAAGCGCTTACTAATATACTAGGAGTTACGATCCCCCTTGACCCTTTAACTGCACTGTTTGGTATCGTTCCTGGAAGGCCGCAGTTACCCGCAGGAGGACTCAAGGTGGTCGCCTTCACTACTCTTTTGGCACGTCGCCTTATTCTTACAAGATGGAAGGAACCTGCCCCACCTTCTGTTGGACACTGGGTCAGAGATGTGATCTCCAACCTTAAACTCGAAAAAATCCGATCTACATTACGTGGATCTGAACAGAAGTTTCATAAAGTCTGGAAATCTTTTTTAATCTTCTTTGACAATCCTATGACTCATGTACAAGGCCCTTAACAAGTCAAGATGTATTTGTAACACCTTGATATGTGACTTTATTTATATTTACAGTGCCATATTGTATATGCATATAGATTGGTGACAGCAAGGGGTTTGGGAGGGTTAAGTGGGTTTTGTTTGATTTATTTATTTATTTTTATTTTTATTTTTTTTATGTTTGAATACCTGTGTATATTCTATATTTGAAATTTACTTTAATAAATATATCTAAACAGAAACCTCAAATGTCCACGGACAGTGGTGGAGTCCGCATGCTCACAGTACGGCCCACTCCGCCAAGATCATGAGGTGCAGTGAAGACAATGAGCCAGTGCTGCACAGACCAGACCCTTAAATACAGGGTGTACTGATGAAACAGGAGCTGCTACTGTGCAGCAGGTGAATGTTGTGTCTGATTGCTGAGGGAGGGGTCTGCGACCATACCAAAGCAGACCGGACCACCACCTCCACCTTCGCTTCCACCGTGTGCATCAGGTGAGAGGAGGGGAGTGTCCAAGCTCAGGCAGGGGGAAGTGGGCGGGGCTTTTGGGCTCATCTTCAAATTTTTACAAAGTGCTGTGAGACATGTCACATTGGTTGGTATAGCTTTAATGATACATTTTGCTGAAGACGTCCCATTTCTTCAGTTTTCTTTGGTTTAAGGAAGAGAGAGAGGGTAAGAGGCCAGACTGGGGTTTGGGAGAGCGCAGAAAACAGAAGGAGCTTTAGCCTGGGGACTATTTTGTACAGTTACAACATGTCTGTGATAGATAGATAGATAGATAGATAGATAGATAGATAGATAGATAGATAGATAGATAGATAGATAGATAGATAGATAGTGTCGATGAGCTCTGTGATAAATCAGAGGCACAGGATGAAGGCGGTACTTCCTGTTTAATGTCTGAGCATCTTATTAGATGCTGTGTAATTATCAAACCCCACACTTGTTACGTTTTCATAAATTTTAACTTCAGTAAACACCAGTTTTATCCTGGACTGTTCAAAGACTCTTGACACAGCATCATTACTGTATGTTTGAGAGATATTTGGACTTTCTGATTCAGGAAAAACACAAACCAGAGAACACTGGGCCTGTCTGTTTCATTGCATCTCAATTTAGTTTGTTCTGATAATAATCAGAAAAGCCAAGATGTTTGTCATTTGACATTAAATTCAGTCTGAATTCTGTCTTTGTATCATATCCTCCTCTTCCTCTGCCAACAAGCGTTGTCTTGTTTTCTACAGAAAATCATTTATCTGATGGATGGAGTTATCTTCAGACCTCTGATTTCAGGCCTGTTGTGATTGATTTTATTTCCTGCTGTTCAGTTAGTTTCAATAATTCTCAGTTTTGTCAGGTTACTGACTGACCTAAAATGACCTGTGTATCAAATCTACAGCTCTCACTTGAGAGCTCAAACATGCTCAAACATGTCTATGAATTTTAGTTAAATCCTGTAAATTGCACTTCACGACAAATGAACAAACAAAAAAAATCCTGCTTTGTCTCCCTCTAGTGGTCATGTATGATGTGACAACCAAATCATTTGTTTAACTTCATGGACATTCCTGGGTCTTTTATGTTCAAATACTGTTAGGTGGGTCACAGTAGATGTGAAATACATTTGTGTTTTAACCATTAAACAAGAAATTAAGAAGAGGAATGTTGTTGACCAATTCTGATTGCTTGTATTCTTCCATTAATTTTACTTATGACACTGGATCACAGTGAAAAACTAGTCACACTGTTTTACTGAGGTGAAGAAACAAAGTTTGTTGTTTATGAAGAAGTCCATAAAAGGTAATGATTGAGCAAACATACAATAACAAGAAAAAAGTGTGTGGAACTTTTGGAATGTCCTACTTTTCTGCATGAATTGGTTATGTAATATGATGTGATCTATACATGCAAGTCACAAACACAATGGGCCTCATGCAAGAAACCATATATAAACAAATGCATTCTTATTTTTTCTCTTACTCCAGAGAAGATAACATTTTATGAGTGGTCGAGGTTTTCACTGCAAGATGGAGTACAATATTTTTTCCCTTTGAGAATCTGACAGAACTTACTGGATCCTGCTCAGTTTTTTCTGTTCCTGTAACACCAGTACTGACACTCTGAAAGATGGCATGTTTGATTTGATTTAAAAATATTTTGGTTTTGCTGCTGATAAAGTCCTTCTTGTTCATACTGTCCTTTTTTGGCGCTATCTCTAAAATTTCTGACCTCAAATCCTCTGTTTGCATATAGCCCAACACCTGCCCTTATATGGTGTTTAGTGGGTGTGGTCGCATATGCTAACTAGAAGCACTCGGAGAGCGCAGACCTCCGCCAAGGCTGATCAGTGGGCCCCCCCGTGGGCCCCCCCACCCCTGATCACCACCAAAATTGAATCATTTCTTCCTTATCCCATTTCCAACAAACCCTGAAAATTTCATCCAAATCTGTCCATAACTTTTTGAGTTATGTTGCACACTAACGGACAGACAAACAAACAAACAAACAAACAGACAAACAGACAAACAAACAAACCCTGGCAAAAACATAACCTCCTTGGCGGAGGTAATAATTACAAACAATCAACCACACCTGTACCATTTACAACTAGAAGCACTCGGAGAGCGCAGACCTCCGCCAAGGCAGATCAGTGCCCCCCCCCCGTGGGCCCCCCCACCCCCGATCACCACCAAAATTTAATCATTTCTTCCTTATCCCATTTCCAACAAACCCTGAAAATTTCATCCAAATCTGTCCATAACTTTTTGAGTTATGTTGCACACTAACGGACAGACAAACAAACAGACAAACAAACCCTGGCAAAAACATAATCTCCTTGGCGGAGGTAATAAGTGAAAATTAAACACAACACTTTTGTTTTTGCTCCCATTTTCCTTGAGCTGAACTCAAAGAGCTAAGACTTTTTCTTTGTACACAAAAGGCCTATTTCTCTCAAATATTGTTCACAGATCTGTCTGAATCTGTGTTAGTGAGCACTTCTCCTTTGTTGAGATAATCCATCCACCTCACAGGTGTGGTGGATCAAGATACAGATTGGACAGCATGATTATTGCACAGGTGTGCCTTAGACTGACCACAAAAAAGATGCTGATCTGAATCACACCTACCCTAAACTAGTGTTCGCCTCACAAATATGTCTGTACCAATGGTCTATATGTTTTTCTGATATCACACTGCTGCTTCACTACTCTGCCATTTCTGTCCAATATGCTTTTTCATCAAGCATTGGACATCAATAAAAACATGTAGTTTTGACAAAGGACAGAGGCTGTATGCACCGGTTAAAGCTATACCGTATGATATGGCATTTTTACACTTCTCTTTTGTCATCTTAAAATGCTTCTATTAAGTGTGTGTCAAACTAAAATATAAAAGAAATCCACCAGGTTTTGAAACTAAAAAATGTTTAATTCTAATATATTTCTAATAAAAGTCTGACCAATCATTTTATTCGGTCCAAATACAATCATTGGCTGAGCCTGGCTGAGCCTCCTGTCAGTCATCTGTTACTGCAGTCCCACATCAGATACCGGTACCTCTGAATCTGACGTTTCACTTGCGCTGCTCCTCCTGTCACTGACCACAGTCAGGGGCGGTTTCTCATTTGGGCAAAGTGGGCATTTGCCCAGGGCGGCATTTCATGAGGGGTGCCGTGCCATGAGCTCTTAAAAAAATTGAGTCCTTCTATTAGTGATGTGATGTTCATGAACGAATCGAATCTTTTGAATGGCTCTTTAAAATGAACGATAGGAACTGAGTCTTTGTAAAGAGCCGTTCATTTTTTTTTTTAAATTAATAACAGTGATTAATCATTGTGTTGTTTTGTGCAATTTTTTCTGTATGTTTACACACATTTATGGTTCTTGTTCTGAGGGAAAATGCACTACATTTTTAAGGTATTTAAGTAATTGCAATGATAAATCACTTTTGTGTTTTGTGCATTTTTTCTGTATGTTTACCAACATGCTGTTCTTGCTCTGAGAATTGTACCATAGCTCAGGTATTTAAGTAATTGCAGTGATTAATCACTGTTGTGTCTTGTGCAATTTTTTCCGTATGTTTACACACATTTATTGTAATTGTTTTGAGGAGAATAAAATGTTATTTCATAAGAAAATGTTTTATTTTCTTCTTCATTTTTAGGCTAGACTAGTCCACATAATGTACCGTGATGTTTTTGGTCAAATTCCAGCATTTGCCTAATGTCACCTCTCATGTCATGTATTTAGCCCACACATGTGAACTAACTATTCTTTTTTACGGTAAGATAATACTTACTACCGCGCCAATTAAACACCTTTAAAATGTCATGTCAATCATCACATGTAGCCTATTTAGTCATTAAAACATTGGTGCTTCAAAATAATGCAAAAAACATAAAAGAGCCAGTCTTTTGAACGGCTCTTTTCAGTGAACGGCTCTTTTCAGTGAACGGCTCCGGATTGAACGGCTCCCTTCAAAGAGCCAACAGTCCCATCACTACATTTCATGAGGGGCGCTGTGCCACGAGCTCTTCAAAACATTGAGTCCATCTGTCACGGTGTGCCAGGGAATTGGCACAATAGCGCCCCCTCTGTTGCGCAAGCGCCCCTGCATGCTGTGGTGGTGCCGTGCGGCGCGTGCACAAAAGCAGCGAGAGAAGGAGGGGGAGGGGCAGCGTGTGACAGTTCATTTACATTTACATCATGCATTTGGCAGACGCTTTTTTCCAAAGTTCACCTGTGGGTCTGTCAGGTGTTCAGTTTACAAAAAGAAGAAGAGTTTATAGAAAACGGGCAAAACATAAAGGTCTGCAGATGTTCTCTCCATATTATTGTGTATGTTCTGAAAACAGGGCTAAGGTTCATTAAACAGGTTCTAACTCTTACATTTGTTAGCTTTATCTATGATGCTAGCTCTGCTCTAATACAACAATATTTCAGCTGATCTGAACTAACAAACATGATATACAATTTCACCATAATGTGTCCTGAGTCCCAGGTGTCTGGCTTTCTGTATTAGCATGTTGAAACCGAAATTAAAATCTAACAACAGCATTCACATGCATTAATCCTTTTAAATCCAGGTGAGTAAGGGCTGGGTGAGGAGGAGGAAAAAGGTAGCATAACTAGAGAAACCAGTGAGGGAAAGGATTGCCAGTTTTGATCTGGTGACTGTAAGACAATGAGGTTTACAGCCAGGGAGGGGTGGCGGAACACTATGAACAGTATAAACAGAATACAGTACAAACAAGGTGATGGAAAGCAGTAACAGGTCAGTGTTGATTAAGGTGCAGTGAGACGAGAGGATGATTGGGTTACTGTGGGAGGGGAGAGGTATGAGAGGACACTGCTTCTCTGTCATGCTCACTGTCCTGTTTCTGGGGACCCTGCTGACCACTTTCATCTGGTACATGTCCAACGACAGGTAAGCAGATGGAAAAAAGCACTCGGATCTGTTAGGATTTATAAAACACTGTGAAAATACTTAACTACAAGTAGAAAACATTAACTTTGTTAGCACATAGGGGTACTATGAGCAAAAAAGTGTGTTAAGTATGAAGACAAACAATAGAATGATCCATAGTCTGTATTTGTAAGGAGCAGTAGAATGTAATACAATGAAAAAAATAACATGTTATATGCTCTAAGATCATCTTGTTTATAGTAACACTGTCCTGTGATAATCACATATCACTAAAACAGTCTGTGACAATGCAGCTGATCCAAAAGGGTTATGAAGTGGTTATTTAAGTCAACATGTTGAACTCTTTCAGTTCATAAATTAACACATAGTCTTTCAGTTTATCACAAACATCCAGAATCATCAGTTGTTTCCATTGTACAGATAGTGAAAAATTGTCATCTTAAAAGTGACTAAAACTATCAGACAAATGTAGGTGAGTAAAATGCAAGGCTTGCTTGTGAGATGTAATGATGTAGAACCCATAAGGACAATAAGATGGATTATAAAATACTTCACATTGATTATATTTGATTAACCCACACTAACACAGTCCCATAGAATTCCAGCCAATTCAGTCAGATATGTTTTTGGTTTTGTTAATTTTTTTAAAAATATGATTGACCGACGTATGTTGTTTGCTAAAGAACTTTGAATGGTTAAATGTTTATCACAGTAAATCATTGATCATCTTTTGATGTCAAGTTCCTTAACAAACTACACCTACAAATGGACTGTACTTATATAGTACATGTTCTAGACCTTCATGGTGCCCAAAGCACTTTACAATTCACCCATTCACACACCAGTAGGCAGCTGCTGCCATGCAATTTAGGGTTCAATGTCTAAAACTTCAATAAAGCAGAATCAGCTTTATTGGCCAAGTATGTGAACACATACAAGGAATTTGGCTTTGTTTTCTTTCCAGATAATGATGGATGTGCAGAGAACAGACTGGATTTTTGCGTTGTAAAACTGGATCAGCAGCTCTTGGGGCAGGTTGAACATTTTTGAGCTGATGCATGAAGTACATCCTCTGCTGGGCTTTCTTGATTATGGAGTCTATGTTGGGAGTCCACTTTAGGTCCTGGGAGACGGTGGAGCCCAGAAACCTGAAGGTTTCCACGGTAGTAACAGTGTTGTTGAGGACTGTGATGGGGGCCAATGTATGGGGGCTACTCCTGAAGTCCACTGTCATCTCCACTGTTTTGAGTGTGTTCAGCTCCACCTTGTTCTGACCACACCAGAGGGCCAGCTGTTCCACTCATCACTGTTGTGGATGAGGCCAATGACTGTTATGTTGTCCGCAAACTTCAGGAGTTTGACAGATGGATCTCCCAAGGTGCATTTGTTGGTATAGAGCAGTGGTTCTTAACCTGGGTTCGATCGAACCCTAGGGGTTCGGTGAGTCAGTCTCAGGGGTTCGGCGGTCAAGACACACACTCGACAACAGCAGAAGCCACACTGATTTGCAGTAAATATTCATTATTATTGTAGCCTGATGGAAATTAGGTGATGGGTGTGTGTTAAAATGTTAAAAATGATAAATAGCATAAATACAATAAGTTCATTATTGGAATACATCGGCACATACATGTCCTCACAAAAGCTAGTGTAGGATGTCACAGTGTCAGTGAGTCCATTGAGATCTGTTGCAGCAGCCTCAAAAACAAACCAATCAGTGCAGTCAAAGCAGGCCTGAAACTCCAGCTCTGACTCAGTGGTCCATCTCTTCACAGTCTTCATTACATGCTGAGCAGATCTGAATTTCAAACTTTAAGTTGGGAGAAGATGAACCATGCAGTGATCAGAGAGCCCTGAGGCTGCACGGGGGACGGAACGATATGTGTCCTTTAAAATAGTGTAACAATGGTTCAGAGTCGTCAGCCCTGCGATGAACTGACGACTTGTCCAGGGTGTACCCCGCCTTCGCCCCTATGTAGCTGGGATAGGCTCCAAGCAATCCCTGTGACCCTAGTGAGGATAAAGTGGGTTCAGAAAATGAATGAATGAATGGTTCAGAGTGTTTTTGTACCTGGTGGGACACTTAACATGCTGTCTATATCTTGGCAGTTCACAGCTGAGGTTTGCTCTGTTAAAGTCCCCAAGAACAATGAGTAGGGAGTCTGGATGTTTTCTTTCCATATCAGTTATCTGGTCAGCCAGGTGATGTAAAGCCTCACTAACACAGACCTGAGGTGGAATGTAAACCCCAACCAGAATAAATGAGAACTCCTGCGGAGAATAAAACGGCTTACAGTTTATGAAAAATGTTTCTAAGTGGGGGGGGGGGGGCAAAAGTGTGTTTGTTAGGCGCAGTAGGATGAATAGAATCACACTGATTCTATTCAGCTTCACCCACAGTGGCACAGTCCCATAGAATTCCAGCCAATCCAATCAGACAGGTTTTTAAAAAAAATGAATGAACAAAAAAATTTGATTGATTAACGTATGTTGTTTGCCAAAGAACTTGTTATTACAGTAAATCTGTGATAATCTTTTAAGGGCAACTTCCGTGACATTACACAACAGATGAAACAGAGGAGATGCAGAGCAGTAAATAAAAAGTATGTTCAGTATGAAGACAGACAATAGTTTATAAGCAAGAAAGGTGTGGCAGCAGTTAAACATAACGTGCCCTTGAAAACCCTCAGCCTCCAGTCCATGCCAAAGTGTTTGCACATACAGACGGACAGACTGATGGATATACAACGAACTGATGACAATAGAGGGTGTGCACATACATCACTTCCCCCCTGGGCCATGCCCCTCTGAGTCAGACTGAGTGGCAAAAACCAACCTGCTCAACATGACAGAGTATAGCAGTAGACACAGAGAGACTGGGAAAATGTGAAATATGAAATTAGATGAAGGACAGTTGGACTGGACATGGATCTGTACGAGCTACCAAAGAACAAGTGGTCCATGAACACTGACATGTGGACTGAAATGGAGTATCCTGACATCCAGGGTGCAGGGGATCATCGCTATTTTTACCTGAAACAAATATACATGGTTTCATCATCACTGAAAACCAGGGTCCAAAACTAGGGCCCAGAACCAGCTGATCCAAAGTGCATTTACAGTAGACAGGGTTCTGACCCCAGTGAATATATGCAGGATCTACTGGGACTGAGGAGATTTACATCCAATTCAGATCAAGTACTTTATACAACACAGATACTACTGCTTTGGATGAGCGGGGTATGACTTTATTCTGGTAAATTAGGATATTTTTCCCACCTGTTTTTAAATCACCACATTATTCTTGTAATATTATGGCTTTATTGTAGGAATATGATGACTTTAATCTCATAAACGAATGACGTTTTTGTTAAATTATGAGGTTTTTTTTTTTTTTTATAACTACGACATTATTCTCATAACATTGTGATTTGTTTTGTGTTCGACTTTATTATCATAAAATTACGGGTTTTATATCAATATTTTATGAGTTTACACTCGTAGTGACAAGTGTTTTTATTTTCTTATGTGGCCCTAATACTCCATCGTAGCTTTATTCTCCAGTTCCCCCATATTTGAAAAACTAGGTTAGCCTCAGTTTAAGTTAGTTTACTAATCATGTAGAGCACAAGGTTCATAATCAAAAAATGAAGACAAAAACCATGAAAGATCTGATCGTGAAACCAAGAGCTTACTAAGAAGTAACGTCAGCCAAAACAATACGTCATTTAAGGTCTGATTTGACCCAAAAATACAGCATAAATTAATGTTACCTGACACCAAACAGGATCCACAGATCTAGGTTTGGTTTCCTGGGTTTGTGGATCCATCTACTCCTCTTTTCTTTGTCTTTCGGTGCCTGTAAAATGATAGCTCCGACTGCTTTTCAAACCTGTTCGTACAATCAATCTCACAACAGCTCTTCCCCATTTTTACTAAATATTATTCTTAAATTTAGACAGTATTGAAGCCAACGCTGTCATTCATCTCCCTCTTTCTGCCACTCGGTGGGCGGAACCGCGGTGACGTCACATGCATACCCTCTATACCAGGGGTAGCCAACCCTGGTCCTGGAGAGCCACTATCCTGCATGTTTTAGATGTGTCCCTCTTCCAACACACCTGATTCAAATGATAAGCCTATCATAAAGGTCTGCAGAAGCCTGAAAACGACCATCAGGTGTGCTGGAAGAGGGAAACATCTAAAACATGCAGGATAGTGGCTCTCCGTGACCAGGGTTGGCCACCCCTGCTCTATACCCTGCAGCGAGGGCCAAGGGTAAAAAGTATGTTACCCTTTAGATACCAGAGTTTTTCTTTTTTAAATATTCAATTTTGATATCAGTACTTCAAAAAGCTGTCTGTTCCACTCAGTAATGTTGCTTGTTGCAGTATTATGACTTTTTATTATATTAAAATAAATAATATTATACCTATATTATTATATAATATTATACTTGTTATTACTATACTTATATTATTATACTATAATAATAATATTATACTTTTTATTATGATGCTTAAAGGGTTAAGTGTGGATATTAATTGCTACTGTATTTAATGTTTTTGATTCATTCTACAGATTTATATGCTTAAATTTTACTCCACTTCTTTTCTTCCGACATCATTTATGCACTAAAAACAGATTTCACCCTAGCATCAAAGTAAACCCAGTGTAAATGTGACTGGTGACTGTAAGAGAGTGAGGTTTACAGCCGGGGAGGGGAGGAGGAACAATGTAAACACAGTTTAAACACAGTGACAAGGTGACAGAAAGCAGTAACGGGTCAGTGTTGAGCAAGGTGAAGTGAGACAAGTGGGTGAGTGGGTTAGTGTGGGAGGGGGGAGGTATGAGGGGACAGCACTTGAAGTCACTCTTCTCCTGCACGCTCACTGTCCTGTTTCTGGGGACCCTGCTGACCACTTTCATCTGGTACACATCCAACGACAGGTAAGCAGCCGGAAAAAAGCACTCGCATCTGTTAGGACTAATACCACACTGTGAAAATACTCCACTGCAAGTAGAAAAAAACCCAGAACTAAGTAAGAACATAGGGGTACTATAAGCAAAAGGTATGTTCAGTATGAGGACAGATGATAGAATGAGGCACCGAAAGACAGAAACTAAAGCTACAAAAGTGCACTTGAATGGAGCAGAATGTAAAATAACGAAAAAATAACATGCATCATAATCTTGTTTATAGCATATGTGTCCTGTGAGAACCACATATCACTAAAACAACCGGCCTGTGACAATGCAACTAATCCAAGAGGGTTATGAAGTGGTTATTTAACTCAACATGTCAAATTCTTTCAGCTCATAAAGTAACACATGGTCTTTCACAAACATCCAGAATCATCAGTTGTTTCCATTTTACAGATAGAAAGTGAAAAACTGTCATCGTAACAGTGACTAAAACTGTCAGATAAATGTAGTGGAGTAAAACAAAAAACAAACAAACAAACAAACAAAAAAACCACACAAAAAAATGAAGGTTTGCCTTCAAAATTTGAATTTTATCTCAGATTTGATAACAGTCAACCACACCCACAGTTCCACACTTTCACAGAATCCAGTCAGACAGGTTTTTGAGCATTTGATTGGCAAACAATGCTCACCTCTTTCAATCAAGGAACTTTGAGAAATAAATATCACAGTAAATTGATGACAGTCATTTAATGATTCCAGATTCCTTGACAAACTACACCTATACCAACTGCAACTACACATTATGGTAAATCAGTGATGAAGCAAAGATTAGAAGGCAGTACATGCAGAGCAGCTGTTAAAAAGTATGGATATTAAAACGGTTCCTGTTGGTGTCCTGCTATTGTATTTCATGTTTTTGATCCATTCTACTGCTTTAAATGTTTAAGGTTAAGTTTTACTCCAATTCTTTTTTGCTGATGTCCTTGAAGCATGAAAAAGGTGCTGATTTTTCTTATTTCACCTAGGTATAAACATCAAACTATACCTAGTGAATATGTGCTCCAGTGTTAAGACACTCCAGACTCTAAGGCACTTCTAGGAGGTACCACATTGCCGTTATTTGTTTACATCACTTGAAACATGAGGTGCTATTTCAGCTCACTGGCAAAACCAGACTACTACCCACCTGAAATTAGAGGGCATTTGGCAGGATACACGCTGGACAGACAGACATGCAAAACACAACAGTCTCCAACTGAAATATGGCACAGAGTCAAAGGTCTATGGTTGTGTGTTTGTTCACTGGTTGTTCATTCATGATGTTGAAAGAAATTCAGACTCTCAAAACTAATCTGTCCTCTTACAATCATGTCCCACAGATGCAAAACATGATGATTGTATTTTTGTGGGTGTTTAAGTACAGCATAGACACATACTCATCAGTTGACCATGAGCTGCAATTTATGAAAGATGATGCAGCTTTTTTTACTTGAGATGAAGGAAATAACACATGCATTGGAACTCCTTATGTTCTTATGGTCGGATTTCCTTCTGTATTGACATAAACATCAGAACAAGAGTCATGATGACAGCAGAAACAGGATCCCAGGCTCAGAGTAAATTAGATTCTCTGTTTTATCTCTGGCCTCTATGTATTATTCCTCTGTTCCATTTCTTTTCAGTCATGTGGAGCCTCACAGACTACCTGCTCCGAAGAAAACTGAGAAAAGAGCCCCCTCTGTGTCCTCTGACAGCTGTAATGACTGCAGGTGAGAGCCAAGTCACTTACATTTTTGTCTTTGTTCATCTGTTTATCAAACTGCAGCGTGTCACCACCTACCTGTGTATTTGTGTGTGTTACACAACAGTCATTTATAAAGTGTTAGAGCAGTATTCTCAAACCTGGATGAAACTGTGTGTGAGAAACTTTAATAGTGTTGAGAAACTGAGATGGTGATGAATGTTTCCTAACACATACAAGTGAAGGGGTAAACTGTGGGCCAATTTAGTTCTGCACACTACTGCCTTCTTTTTGTACAAAGGGGAGAGGAAGAGGTGGAAGAGCAGCAAAAGACTCATTTCAACACTTGTGATCGGGACATAGAAGAGAGAAAAGACAAAACAGCAGAAAAAACAAGGTTTGACTGAACAAGACGGAAAAAGGAGATTGATAACAGAGGAGGCATGCTTTCAGTCACCCAAGATGATTAAAGATCTAGTTTAAAAGATTTTTATCATACTGCCGCCAGCCCCAGAGGGCAGGGTTTAGAGTGGAATAGATACAGGAATAGACCAGGAATTCTGTCTGTCCAAGACTTTTGTCCAACCGATTTCTCACCCAATTCACTCAGTTCTTTTCGAATTTGACACACATGTTCTTTACCACTAGGAGAGGTACAGAGCAGAGTTTCTTGGGTGAATTTCAAATTTTGGATTTTTCTTTTACAAATTTTTGTAAATTTCAACTTCAAAAATTTGCCCAACTGATTTCTCGAACACAATTCACCCAATTTCTTTTCAAGTTGGACACATGTTCTTTACCACTAGGAGAGGTGCAGTGCATGGTTTGCTGGCTGAAATTCAATTTTGGGATTATTCTCTAATTGTTTTCAAATTGTACACATATGTTCTTTACATGTGCCTTTCTCTCTCAATTTTTGCTTTTTTTTTTTTTTTTTTTTTTTTTTTTTTTTTTACAAATTTTGGAAAAGTTTCTAAGAGCTTGAAAGTCAAGACTCAAAATTAATCCCTGGGAAGGAAGGGTATCAGTGAGCAGGAGGGCAAAGTGTTGTGCGACCAGGCGGGGGTATTAGTAAGCTCTGCTTACTTTTTCACTTGTTTATTGTCAATTCACTAGATTCACAGGACATACAAAGAATGTAGATACTGTTTCTCTCTCACCTTGTTATTAAATGCCATACAATAGAATATAACATGTTAAAGAAAAACAAAATATGAATACATAAGTGGCATAAAGTATAAACTATAATAGAATATTATAGTTATATATCAAATCTATTTATAATAGCATCAGTAGTGCAATTCAGTATTAGGTGAGGAGGTTCATAATGGAACAGCAGTAGCAGATATGACAATAGTGCAATGTTTATAATAAAGTACAGAAGACCATCAGCAGCAGATGTGAAAATATCACAGATTGTAAATCTAATGAGTCTTATGTCCACAACTGTTAAGGTAGTGTCCTTGTGTAAATGTGGGGGTGGGTTACAGTCCAGGGGTGGGGGGCAGAGGGGGGAGGTAGTGGACAGAGTTGAGCATCCTGACAGCCTGATGGACAAAGCCGTTCAACAGTCCTGTGGAGTGGGACCTGAAGCTCTGGTACCGTTTTCCTGTGAATGCAGGATGCTGAAGAGGGAGTAGGTTAGTGTAGGAGGGAGGGTGGTATGAGGGGAAGTCACTCTTCTCTTTCATGATCACTGTCCTGTTTTGGGGGACCCTGCTGACCACTTACATCTGGTACATGTCCAACGTCATCTAAGCAGCCGGAAAAAGGACTGAGATCTGTTAAGACTTGAGATCTTGAAATGAAAGAAACAACACGCATTAGAGCTTCTTGAACTCTGATGGCAGGATTTCCTTCTGTATTGACGTAAACATCACAACAAGAGTCATGATGACAGCACAAACATCCCAGGTTCCTAGGCTCCAAGGCTCAGAGTAAATTAGATTCTCTGTTTTATCTCTGGCCTCTATGTATTATTCCTGTCTTCCATTTCTTTTCAGTCATGTGGAGCCTGACAAACTGCCTCCTCAGAAGAAAACTGAGGAAAAAGCCCCCTCTGTGTCCTCTGACAACTGTAAAGGCTGCAGGTGGGAGCAAAGTCACTTCCATCTTTGTCTTTATCTATTTATCAAACTGCTACATGTCACCACCTAACTGTGTATTTGTGTGTGTTACAGTAAAGTCATAAATAAAGTTTTAGAGCACTATTCTCAAACCTGGACCAAGCAGGAGGAAAATTACCAAAAGTACAGGTAAACTGTCATAACATGCAATAAAATTATCCTCATGTACTGTGCTACAGAGAGCTCAAGTCTCACCCCTTCTTATGTGCACAATGGGATTTAACCTCAGACAAACTATAAACAGGGCTCAACGGTTTGAGGCCATTTACACACACGATGTTTGTCAATTTCAAAGATACTTTGATGAGCCAAGAATGTCACAGTTTGTCTTAAAAAACAGTAAAGAAACATATAGTTTTCAGTTAAACAGCTCAGTGTACTCTACCTTTTGTTGCTTGTGATACACTTCACTAACACCAAAATGGACGCCGCTTTGGTTTATTTTACCTCAGTTTTTAAGAGCAAGTTGAAAAATATTAAGAGGGAAAATCACTACAACTCTGGTCATGTTGAAACTGCAGAGACATATTCAGTTAATTTCAGGTATGTAGTCTGTACTTTTGCGTATATGTATTTGGCTCATAAAGTTGGAATAAAAGGTTCTTCCCTGTTCTCATGAAGTGATTTTGACAATGTAGTTTATTATTGATAGATAAAGTGTAACTGAGACTCACTATGTAATCATTGCCCCTAGTTAACTCTTTCCCCGCCATTGACGAGATATTCCGTCAATTGCTTCCCAACGCTTCCCCGCCAATGACGAGATTTTCCGTCAATCCGTGTTTTCACTGTTATACTGTAGTTGGAGGTATTGTGGATCATGTGAATTACTTTCCTTAGTCCAAAAACAAACAATTAAGCAGCTTTTTCGGAAAAATGACGGGCCGGGTTTAACGTTTTTGCACTGGAGTCTCCGTATCCCATGGCAACGCATCCAGCGGCAGTCACTGAATGAGGAAGTGCAGACTGTGCAGGAACCGCGCGCAGTTTCAAAAGCCTTAAAGATGATTATGGAGACAGAGTCTGACAATTCAATATATGATGGAGCTACAGAAGAACCATTTAGAGACAGGAACGGAGAAACAGAAGGTGAGGGAGACGGACACGGAACACGGGAAACAAGGAGCGGCTCAGGTCCGACACGGAGGTGCGGGTGGGGGGGGGGGGGGGGGGCGGGGGCACAGAGCAACACGGAGAAAATGACAGACAGGAGGAAGAGAAAAGAGACATTTCTAGTGGACATTCAAGGAGAAGACAGACATACAGACATGGGACAAGACAAAGGAAAGCTAGTCTGCATCTGTTAGAGTGAGTTCAGATTCAGACTGAGGACACAGAACATATTCAGCTGTAGAATGTCAGCAGGACACATGGAAGACACTGTTGGATTTGGCTTTTGTATGAAATAAATAAATACATATATTCATACAGAGATAAACAACTAGATGTCCATAGAATTATTTACAGATCAAACACAGCAGCTGGTCCAACAGGAGGACCTGGTGCAGCCAAAGGCCAGAAATCTACAGTATTTAGTGCATTTGTTTCTTTTTTTCTTGAAAATGAGGAATATTGAGGTGTTTATATCCAAAAGCTAAACTACTATGTGTTAGACTTATAACTGATGTATGTAAATGTGCAAAGTTTAGAAGGAACCTGGTGCTTTACAAGATGTTCGGTCTAAAGTTTGGTGTGGATTCCCCTAACATTTTGTGGAATGATGGGATATCTTAGAGCTGTTTGTTATTATTATTGCTGTTATTATTATTTTATTTTGTGATTTTGAAGACAGTGTTACTGTTGGTAAATAAGAAAGAGTCAAAAATGTAAATAGGAAATCAGTTTTCTCTTGAAAATCAATATCTTTGAAAAAAATGCAATTTTCTCAGCTTTTTGCTCAAAATTCAGTTTTTTCCTGAAAATGACCAATATTCAAATGTTTATATCTCACGAACGAATAAAGATAGAATAAAATAGTTTTTTGTGTTTAAAAGTTGAAGTTCTGTTCTTTCTTTTGATGTATTCAGTGTTCACATACTCCTAACACAACATTTTCAGTGAGCCTCCAAAGATTAGTGAAAATGACCAAAACGGCTGGCGCTGGCTACCAACTCACTGGAAAATGCTCTGGCGGGGAAAGAGTTAAAGGTGATTATTGATGTGTATAAATAGGAATAAAAATATTATTCCAACTTTATGGGTGTATTTTCAGTCTGATAGTTCCAATAGTTTTACCACAAACTGCAACTTTTGTGGCTTTTAAAACTATGTTTTAATTGACAAATATATGTGTAAGTGATTGCTTTATTCAGAGAGGTTAAAAAAAATACGTGAATATTCAAATGACTGCAAAACAACTTTTTTCAAAAAGTTCCCATGAAGAATAACCAGAATAGAGATGTCCGTCCTTTGTTGAACCCCAAAAACATAAATAATAATAATGGATATGATTTCTACAGTGCTTTTTGGGACACTCAAAGCGCTTTACATTTTTGACCCATTATTCATTCGCTCTCACATTCCCCCTCTGGTAGTGGTACACTATCTATAGATGCCCTGGGGCAGGCTGACAGAAGCGTGGCTGCCAGTTCGCGCCTACTGCCCCTCCGACCACCACCAAACATTCATATGCCAGTGTGAGTGGCACTGGAGGCAAGGTGGGTGAAGTGTCTTGCCCAAGGACACAGCGGACAGACTAGGACAGAGCGGGATTCAAACTGCCAACCCTTCGGTTATTGGACGGCCCGCTCCACCTCCTGACCCATGGACTAAATGTTATATTCAATAAAACTCTGTTTTAGAAAATGTTGGTAGACTTAATTTACATTTTAATGTATTTTCATGAAACTTATCTATGAGTGTCTTTTTTTAACACAAGTAATTTACTTCCACTCTATTCATTCAAGAATTGTACAGAAACAGTAAACTAACATAACATTATTTACATATTACATTAAAGCAGGGTGTTGGCGTATCATATAGGCCTAGATATCTTCAAAGTATCATTCAACTTTATATTTTAAAACCTAAATAAGTCAGGTGAATGTTATGTGGAAATGACTGAAATCAGTGACTTTAAAAGAGTAAAATTCTGTAATTTTCTTACTCTTCAAAAGTCTTTTCAGTATTTTATAGTTACATTTCTTCAGGTGATACTAAATATTGATTGAAGAAGTCATTTAAATGTATTGATGCTTAAAACTACTTGCTAGTGTATTTTAACAAGGTTGCTTTTGTTCAGGTGTTAATTCATCCCAGTTTAACTCTTTAACAACAGCCTGAATTTTTGCCTAAGTTTTTGATACCATGGTTTTTGTTTGTCTAACTAGCAATTGTATTGTTCTTGGTGATGAGAAAGAACAGCCATACACAGGGAAGGAGAAGTAGAACCAGAAATGTGCATTGCATCAGGGGAACTTACAACCATGTGGTCAGTGGTGTAGTCCAGGGTATACGGCAGTATGCAGCGTATACTTACTTATTTTTCAGTCAGCATTGCGTATACCCACTTCTAAATCCCCCTGATACACACCATTCAGTACTGTCTGAGCCAAATTGATATTTTTTTCACCTAGGATGGTGAAGCCATGACCCGCCCTACTCTGCCTCTAATTGGCTAATACTCTGTACCTTCACTGATTAGATTGGTTAACTTTAGGCATGAGGACTGATGAGCCAATCAGAGGCAGAGTAGGGCGGGTCATGCCGAGGAAAATATTGCTAACTAGCGCTGGCCACCTGTGGAACCTGATCGGACACCTCAGGTGCCACTGCCACTCCAGCTGATTGACAGGTCACTGCACGTCTCGTTGAAAGATACGCGATTATTGGAAATGTGAACTAGAAAGGCAGAATAAACATATTTCAAGTGAGGGACACATATCAAGAGAACCTATTTTCATGGAATACATAATTCTGAGGTAAGCTTTAAGGTGGTTTCAGAATGAGTCACTGTTTTAAACTACTGGTCATATGACTGCACATTTAGAGAAGAGATTTTTTCACCAATAGTTAAACTGTGAGTTTGCAAATGTTATGAAATGCTAATGTTATGAAAGGCTAATGTTATGAAAGGCTAAAGTTATGAAAGGCTAAAGTTATCCTTTGTGTCATGTTGAACACATTTACATTCATGCAGCTTCTTGTGTGACTAGTAATACCTCCAAACTGCACCCTATCAAGTCATGATAATTTTATAATAGTGAGCAAATACTACAGATGGATTTTTGGGTAAACTAAATAGAGTAGTCTTACATGTCACTGTTTCTAAAACTGGATGTTTTTTTCTGGACGACTTGGAAAAAAAAAAAAAAAAAAGACAGAAATAGAGAGTATACCCACTTCTCCAGGGACCACTACACCAGTGCAGATGGTCTAAATTTACCACGATTTGAGGTCATGTGTTATAGAAATGAAGGGCTTCCCCTAAAGGATCCCAGACTCTTTGTATAGAACTAACTTTGTGCACATGAAAGTGGATGGTTTTCTTTAAGAGCTAAAGCTTTCTCTACCTCCCATTTTCTCTCATATACTGTATGTTATTTGACTATAATCTTGTGGTTCCCAGATCTCAGTTGCACACCAGGTGCCGTGGCTCCGAAAAGGCCATTCTCACCCAGGCCAACACCCCGGTGGGATCGAAGATTCTGTATGATGGTGAAAAACAGAGGTTCCGCAAAGTAACCCTGGAGCTTTTCAGAACATTTATGAAGGTATAACGTTTTCTATTGAGGAACACAACACCTTTGGAAAAACATGGGGAACCTAGTAATGTGACACAATATAATATGATTTAGAATGCATAAGTAGAAGGATTACCTGTTTGTATCTGTTCTTCCAACATGTAACTGATCCAGTGAATTAAATTAGATTTTATTTATTTAACATGGACATAATAATAATAATGGTAAGTATCTCCTAAATGGGTTCTATCTAATATTGATATGCCAAACTCTCAGAACACACTAAGTTCTACCAAAACTAACAACAAAGAAGTGCACAGACTGTATCACTCACTGATTAAATTATAAAAACTCTTTGTTCGCTCACATTAGTATTATGGTATCATCAAGTTTTCTTCCTCAAAATAAAACTATATTCCTGGTTATTTTGACAGCTGTTCAAAATAACACTACCTCTTTAAATCTTCATGTTCTGCATCAGCTGATAGTTTACATTATAGCTCTGTTAGCTTAGCTCTGTTTCTACATAGAAAACAACCACAGCAAAAACACAAATTACCTCTGTTTTCTATATGGTTCATGTTGTCAGGAACTGCACTAAAGATCTGTTTGGAATCAAACAAACGAGGTCAGAACTGTCACAGTTTAGTGTGAATCATGTACAAACAAACGACATCCCGTAATAGCTTTATACCTTCCTAAGCCTCATAATCAAACTCACTTGTGTAGAAGAAACACAGGGACTGGTTTAATTTTTGACAGAATGTTATATTTTAATATAACATATATAATATATTTAAGTTGTGACACCTGTAAAATTCAAGTCATAAATGTTAACTAGTGACAGAACTGCACATCTTATTTCAGAGTCAACAAGTGACATTTTGCTGCACTCTAACAAAGTCCTTTATCATTATTCAAAAGTTTTGGTACATAAGTGGTGTTACATATATGTATACGTACATGTATAAGTGTGTTTGTGTTTATATATGTATACATATACTCTGCCACAGTTGGCCAGCAGGGCAAATGTGACAAACGTGATAATTAACAAATCATACAGGCACATAAACAAAATAAACAGACATAATAGAATAAGAAAGTTAGAGAGGAAGGAGGAGATTGTGAAACAGCAGTCAGCTTTATATTGGCAAACAGTCAAAAATACTTTATGCTGTAGTTACACCTTTAACCTCTAAATCAGTGGTTCTCAACCTTTTTTGAACAAATGCCCACTCACCTCATCATGAGCTTCGTGCTACCCCCCCATCCCCGAAAAATATTTACAAACAGATGACCAGCTTGTGGAGGACGTGGGATGTGCCTTTAATACATGTACATTTTTTGTGTTGATTTTAGGAGTCTCCATTTTCAAATAAAACATGGGACACATGTGCTGTGGTTGGAAACGGAGGGATCCTGACCAACAGCAACTGTGGAAACACAATAGATTCAACCCAGTTTGTCATCAGGTGAGAGCAGTGTTGAACCAAATCGACTGACATAATGACGACAGTTAACTAAGAGAATGAACATTTGTCTGCATCATAGGTGCAACCTACCTCCTTTGGAGAATGAATTTAAGGCACATGTGGGCAGCAAGACCGACATTGTGACTGCAAACCCAAGCAGTTATATGAAGAAGTGAGTAAGAGTTTCATGGTACTACTCAAGTAATGTACTTAAATTTGATATACTTGTGCCTTACTTTTATCCCTTTGTTAGCCTTATAGCAAAATTTTCTATCATATTTTTGGCCAAATTGTGATATCTGCAAAAAATGACGCAGCAGTGTTAGAATAATGTTATGCACATACCATGGTTGGCCAAAAATATGACTTAGGCAATTATGCAATGAGGCTAACAACTTAATATTTCAGTTTTATGCAGCTTTATACGTAAGGCTCATTTAGTTTGTATCTGGGCAAAGTCACAAAAATATAATGACCTTATGCAACATGATTCAGATCAGATTAAACTATAACAGTTGTCTGGCTCACATTTCAGATGTGTAGGAGTTGTCAAAAATGCCATTAAAATACACATTTTTCAATCTAAACTTCTTATATTTAATTTCATGTTAAAAAAAATCCAGGAAAGTCCAAAAACTTTTAATGAATGTGTGTCACAACTTTCCCATTAATCATATGATGAGCCACTATATACATAAATTAGTTCACTCACCTTCCACAGATTTAACAGTAACATGCTTCACTGACACTTCACTATTAATAATTGAATTGCCATAAACTGTACATAAAACTCCATATATTCTGTTTCAGTATGTTTCATGTTACTGCAACTACTACAACCAGTGCTTTTACTTTTGTACTGTTCAATTGAAACTTGAAGTAAAAATTGCTATTAATGCAAAAACAACACAATACAATGAAAATTCACTACAGGTACACTTTAATGCTGTCAGGGCGATGTTATAAAAAAAAGTTATCCATCTATCTAAAATCAGAGGCCATCATTCTGCAGTGACTAATTTTGATATACAATATTGTGCAAAAGTTTAAGGTGACAAGTAAGTTTGGAGTATAATGATATATTATAATGTACAGAAACATTTCTTTGTCTCTGAAGGAAGATACCACTGAACTTGGATTAAAAATAAGAATTTTTAATGTTTAGTGTGTCCGTCCTTTTTACTAAATGAGTCTTGAACTCTTCTGTACAGACCTTATGAGATTTACTGAACTGATATTCAACTGTTTGACCAGGTTTCATTGAACACATGTCCAATGTTTCTTATTGTTTGGAATACTCTTTGCCATGGGAACACTGATTTTTTTTTTTTCCTGTAGAAATCATGTAGTTTGTTTTAATGTTTTGCCCAATATTTCAAATTTATTTTTTGTTGTATTTTAATAAAGATAATGAGAGGAAAGATATTGAATACGTTGGTAGAAGGATGATGGACCTAGCAGGTAGGAGGCAAAGAGCAAGAACAAATAGGAGATTTATGGATGTGATGAGGGAGGACATTCAGACAATAGACAGGGTCAGATGGAAGCAGATCTGCATTGCTGATCCCTAAGAGAAGTAGTAGTAGTCGTAGTAATGAAGAGACTGATAGATATTATGCTCATTACAACTGTGTAAAAACAACATAGATATGCATGGTCAAAGACTTCTGCACATTCCTGTACTTACTTTGTGGTACTTTTATGACAGTAAAAGATGTGAATCCTTGTTCAACTACATTGTTTTCAGATTTGGGGGTCTACAAGGACAACGCCGTCCATTTGTGGACAGTCTCCAAAAATATGGAAACTCCATGATGCTCCTTCCTGCATTTAGCTTCGCCTTTTCCACTCCTCCGTGCCTGCGGGCGCTTTACTCCGTTGAGGACTTTGAGATCCCCATTCAGCCCGTCTTTTTGAACCCTGAGTACATCCAGAATCTGACTGACTTCTGGCGCAGCCAGGGCGTAAGAGAAATCCGGCTCAGCACTGGTTTAGTGGTGACTAGCCTGGCGCTGGAAATTTGTACCAATGTGCACCTGTATGGCTTCTGGCCCTTCAGTCACCACCCACACGGATTTCAACCCCTCACTCACCACTACTACGATGACCGCAAGGCCAATTACTTTCATTCCATGCCTTCTGAATTCAAACTCCTGCTGCAGCTGCACAGTCAGGGGGTGCTCAGGCTTCACCTGGGACAATGTGGGGAACAATAGCTCCATGTTGTCCCATGGAAAACTCAGAAGTACAGTGCCTTTCTTGTATCCTCAGGATGAAGCCTGTGAAGCCTTCCCTTTATTTTTAAGTGAATTGAGGAATCTATTTTGACTAAAGTCATGGATCAAGTGTATCCAACTGAGTTGGATGCTGACTTGTCCAATCTGCAGCAGCATTTGCACTGATTACAATCATCCCTAACTGTAAAAAAAAAAAAAAACTTAACATGAAGCCTAAGTGTTCCTACTATTATATTTATTATTCTAAATGTTCTAGCTGGAATCTGGGTAGAGTAGTTATGTTTTTAAAGGAGAGCCTTTGTAAGGCCTTTGTTAAGGTGTTATCATGTGCCTTATGTTATTCAGTTATTCATGTGAATTACATAATCAACCATGAAAGATTTTAGATCAAATTAACTGTATGCTGAAAAAATTGAAATACCTCTTCAATGGAAGATTGTCTTTCACGTCTTACAAGAACACCAGCACATTGAATGTATGATTTCAGTACAAAAGCATATCACACATTACCAACAAATACTCTGACAGCTGTTGAAGGGAAATGTGTGGCACTCACAATGGTTTAACAAGGCATTATAGGTGATTTAATGACAAAAGTTAAATAGGATGAACAAAGGTTATTTCAGCACTATTTTTCTGACACCCTTTTACAACAGGATGTGATACAGACGTGGTAAACAGAGGCTGGTTTCATCGACAGACTCTGAATGTGGCTACAGATAGATAAAAACAATTATTTGGTGCACAAACAGTAGCTGTTTAGTTCTTGAAATCTTAAAATGACTAGGCAGACTACTGCAGTCTCTAAAATTCTTTCCCTTCTGACTTTTTACTCCGCAATATCATCAGTAGAAAACAATCATGACCCATGTGTTCCTACTTACCATCACTTTATTACGTCCTGGTTTTACAAAGACAAGGCTTAGATCATTAGATCTTCATACCACTCAGCTCAGTTTAACAGTTATGAGATATTTTACTGGGAATGTTCAGGTACATATGTAGTTTTTTTTTTGTTTTTTTTTGTTATTTGTTTCTATTGACTGGGTGGCTGGTGTTGATGGTGGGGTGGCTGAGGTGTTCAGTTTAAAATAAATCTGTCTTTATTTTTTAGTCTAACATGATACACCAGTACATAATACACCAGTACATAATACTTCAATATGTTTGGTATCTGATGTTTTCGTCTTTAGTTACTTGTGAAACTGTCTTACATTAAACAAAACTATGGATATCAACAAGTGTGTTTTTTTCATCATAATTATGGTTAAACTTTAAATGATGTTGCACCAAACTTTAAAACAAGCTCAAAGTCAAGACTCAAATATTCATAATTATATTTCAATAATATATCACGTGAGAACTATATGGTTTTCATTTTCTTACTGTATCTCATGTATTGTCCCTTTCACAGGTTTAAATGTTAATGCCTTTTCATTCATTAGCTAGTTTTAATGTTCATTACAATATATTTTAGGGTAAAACCATGATTTAATTGTATTTAAAAAGACTGGTGTAACACTGTACTTTTATACTTTGTGCAACTCTTCCCAGATATGTAAGTGTCTGCCAAGTTTGTGTCCCAAATGTGAGCAGTTGACAGTTACATCCCCTGTGATATGACATGCTATTCGCCTGTCACTGCACTGACCAGACAAGAAAATTGTACTGTGACCAAGTGACATTATACTCGTACTAATACTATGTTGTGTCTTTTAAAGATGATGTAAAAGCTAAATGAATGTCAGTAAACTAACTATAATGTAAAGTGATTGTGATTTAATGATGATGAATCCAGCACTTTTGGTGAAAATCTTTTCATAGTATGTGCGGGTCTTACACATCTGAACGTAGTGCATTGGAGCTCCTACTTTTTGAGTCTTAAATAGAGCCCGACCGATATGGGATTTTTGGGGCCGATGCCGATACCGATATTGGCCAATAACCGATATATATTGGCCGATATATGAAATAAGAACATTGATCTACACAGGATATAATAATCTTATATTAGATAATTGTGGACAGGTGGATTAACAGTTGCATAAATCTTTGTTTATCTCACAAAGATAATGTACACAACTTTAAACTGCTGTATATTAGTCTTATATTAGACTAGTATGTGACTTGTGGGGAACCATGGGATTTAGATGTAGTAGTTTTATTCTAGGGAAAGCAGACTTTTGAAAAAGATGCGAGTCTATATTTTTTAAGTAGTGACATAAAAATTGTTTGGTAAATCATTCTTTAAAATGTAAGCGACATCTACCTTTAATGAGTCCAGCTACAATGCAAACTATGCAATCACAAAAATAATAAGAGCAAAAAATATTACTACCACAAAATTATGTTTTCACTCACAAATTTGGATGTGTCTGCCTCATGGCACTACAACTGCCCATGTGGACTAAGGACTAAACTGAGCATGTGCAGAGTTAATTATGTGAGTCCTAAGTTGTTCCTGATTGGAGCAATTGCAAGAGTTACAACTGATCTGTGTTACAACTGTCCCCGGTGTCCCCTACACTATCAACACCCAGGCCTGCCTGCAGAATGAAACTGTGAGGTAGACAGGAAGCGTACGTACATGGGTGTGCGTGGGGGGGTGAATTATTCTTAAGATTAAGACTGGTGGGGGTAGTGGTCCGTGATTTTTGGAGGGGAGTCGGAGCGGGGTGGGGGTGGGGGGGCGCAATCCGTGATTGTGTGTGTGCGTGTGTGGGGGTGATAGCGTCATTATCTGAGCAGAAGTGAAAGTGAAACTGACAGGCTTTACTATTCCTCTAACCCTTCTGCCAGCACACACACACAGGAGCAGCAAGCGACAGAATCTCCGCAGCATAAAAAGTTAATACATTGGTTACATATTGGCTGACGTTGATTCATCGGTGATACGCTATTATCAGCCCCATTAATCGGCCGGCAGATTAATCCATCGGGCTCTAGTCTTAAAGTGTATTTTCTCATGTACAAGCTGTAGATGAAACTATCGAAACTTAACAACTTCTGATGAGCCTGATTTAGAATCATGTGAATGTTTAAAATGTGTATTTGTGAACAGCAGTGGAAAGAAGGAAATGTCAATAATAAGATATAATAACAATAAATATTTACCAGACAAAAAAAAAAAAAGAGGTAATCTTTGGCTGCATGTGATTCATTCTTCTTTTTACGAGATGGAAAAAGCTTTTTTTCTCTCTTGGGTTTCTCAAGCATAGTCAAGTGAGTTATGTGCCTTAAAAACCTTCCAACATCTGACAATTTGTCATTCAGATGTTCAAAAACATGAATATATATTCAGTGTAATGTCAATGGAAGTCATCAGTCCTTTCCATAATGTACATAGTTACAATATGAGTGACCTATAAATACTGCAGTATACAGTATTTATGGAGAAATTTGAAGTACTTGTTCTTGTCCTTTGCTTTTCACAGGAATATAATGTACCTTTTGTTCCACTATAATTGTCTGAATTTTCAGATTACAAATTTCCCTGACTAGCAGAAATGGTGATAGTAATGATTTTGGATTTTTATGATACACTAATGATACAAGACCCTCTTACATTCCCTTCAAAATGCATCTTTTTTTAATAATTCAAGTTTTTATTACAGTTTTCACTTGGTACGCAACAATTATGCAGTGTTGCTTAATGTTAACAAAGAGGGCTTCCGTACATACATGAAAAGTATCAAAAATACCACAAAGCGTGTAAGTTCCCAAAAAGAAAAAGTTAAATAAATAAATAAATGAATGAATGAATACTAGAGGGAAGTAGTTGAGCTGTCATCCTGCTGACTGTCAGTCATAGCTATGTAAGACCAGAATGGCTCCCAAACTGGTGCTGTGGTTCCATCCCTATTGTTAAACTTATGAAGCACACATTCATATGAAGCAGTCTTTATCATCTTTAAATTGTGTGACTTTAGGGGTTTTCCAGTGTTAAAGAATAATCCTGACTGTTACTGAGACCCCAACCATGATAACAGAAAATTTTCCATTTGATACGTTAGCTATCTGTCCTTTTTCACCCAGTAAACACAGCCTTGGACAGAGTGGGACGATTCTGTCCAACCAGTTATTCAGAGTATGCACTACAACCATCCAGAAGCGTTTGATGATTGGACATTCCCACAAACAGTGGATCAGAGTACCATTATCATTTTGACATTTCCAACACAGTGAGTTATTCATCAGACCTAATTTATTCAGTCTTACAGGTGTCCAATAATATCTTTGTTCTATCTTATATTGTGTAAATTTACCTTTACCTTCCCATAAAAATTTTCCACATTGTATTAATGTCTGAACATCTTGTTAGATGCTGTGTAATTATCAAACCCCACACTTGTTACGTTTTCATAAATTTTAACTTCAGTAAACACCAGTTTTATCCTGGACTGTTCAAAGACTCTTGACACAGCATCATTACTGTATATTTGAGAGATATTTGGACTTTCTGATTCAGGAAAAACACAAACCAGAGAACACTGGGCCTGTCTGTTTCATTGCATCTCAATTTAGTTTGTTCTGATAATAATCAGAAAAGCCAAGATGTTTGTCATTTGACATTAAACTTAGTCTGAATTCTGTCTTTATATCATGTCATCCTCTTCCTCTACCAACAAGCTTCATCTTGTTTTCCATGGAAAAACATTCATTTGATGGTCTAAGTTATCCTCAGTCCTCTGATCTCAGGCCAGTTGTGATTCATTTTATTTCCTGGTGTTTAATTGGTTTGAATTAATCTCATGTTTTATCCAGTAACTGACTGACCTCAAATGACTTTTGTACCGAATCTACAGCTCTCACGTGATACGTTTAACCAGTCAAACATTTTTCCTCTGCATTTTAATAGAAAACCTGTAATTTACTTTGTTAAAAAAAAAAAAAAAAAAAAAAAAAACTTTGTCTCCCTCTAGTGGTCATGTGTGATGTGACAACCAAATGTTTTGTTCGACTTTATGAACATAGTGGGACATTTATGTCTAAACATCTGACTGGACAGCTTTGTATCAGAAATAATAAAAAACAAAATTAAATAATCAAACAAAAGGACGCAGAGGATATAAATGTTTTTCACTTTAACCCAAAAGGACCCATTGTGTCACTTCCCAAATAAATTTGTTTAACCATCCTGAAGTGATTTATCACCATTTCTTGTAATATTATCTTCTGTATTTTGTGTGTGTGTGTGTGTGTGTGTGTGTGTGTGGGGGGGGGGGGTTCAGTGAAAACCTGATATTTTCCTACAATTTACTTATCATGTAGATGTTCATAACAGCTCAGAGTAAACTTGAGGATTATTATATCAAAAACTAAAGAAAATTTAAGAAAAAGTGACTTTTTCAGCAAAATCTATCATTCACTGAACATAAACAAAGTGTCTCCATCCACTGTCATCGATCAGAATCCATGGGTTTTACTGGTAAGTATTATACATATGTGTCACTTTTCATAGTGCACATTACACACACACACACACACACACACACACAGTACATAACACTTTAAGGAAGGATGCTCATTAACCCATAAAGACCCAGCACTACTTTTGTGTGAGTTCACACATGAAATTTTCTCTGTATCTAACCTTTTCTTAAGTGACTTATCACCATTTATTATAATATTATCCTCTGTATTTTGCATTTTATCAGGATAAATCAGTAAATTTCCTATTTCCTCCGATCATGTAGATGTTCATAAAAGCTCAGAATAAAGTTGAGAGTTTTATATATATATATATATATATATATATATATATATATATATATAAACAGAAAACTGAAGAAAAAGTGATGTTTTCAGTAAAGAATATCATTTACTGAACATAAAAACAAGCATCTACATCCATTGTAATTAATCAGAATCCATGGGTGAATCAATGTTGTAGAAGATGACGGTGTTTCCATGTTCACTACGGAGCGTCTGAACGTCCAAATGGGTCATATCTGATGACCATGAAAAGATGACAAACTGCATTTTACACCAATTATTTACATGTATTAGTAGATCAACAGGGACTAAACACTTTATGTCAGTAGATGAGTTTAGATGGTGGATATGTGGGTCTTTATGGGTTAACATGTTATCCTTCAGATTTGTTTTTGTCATGAGACCCCATAAATAAATAAATAAATAAATGAGTGGGGGGATACAACAAGTCCTTAAAATGAAAAGGCCCTCCATCTTGCAGTGAAAAAAAAAAGTGGGAAAAAATGTATGTTTGCATTTATTTATTCTGAGTATTATAGTTAGTCAAACAGTCTTCATTCAGACCCTGATGAAGATGTCATCCACATGTGTTGGCCTGTTTGTTTGATTGCACTCATCCATTGATATATTTTTTTCACTGCAAGATGGAGTACAATAGTTTCTTTCCGTCTGAGAATCTGACAGAACTTCCTGGATCTCCTTTGTTTTTTGTGTTCCTGTAACACCAGTACTGACACTCTGAAAGATTACATGTTTCCTCTGTTTGTTTTAAAAGTATTTCCGTTTTGCTGCTGATAAAGTTCTTCTTTTTCATACTGCCCCTTTTTTTTTGGTAGCATCTCTGAAATTGCTGACCCCAAGTCAGCTGTTTACATATAGCCCAACACCTGCCCTTATATGGTGTTTAGTGGGCGTGGTCACATATAATGATTACACACAATCAACCACACTTGTTTCATTTACAAACAGGTGATATTCAACGTTCATCACTCCTGGGGAAGATCAGATCTGGAAGGTAAGAATATTTAGTGATATGTTGTGAATTTATAAGATAAATTTGAGAGAATGTTGCTGCATGAGGCACATTGTTCTTAATTTAATACCACACACAGGATTATGATATTTTGTGCCTTTGTTGAACACAGATAGTAAAAGCTTTGTTTGTCATACTTTTTGTTGCCATTATATCTCCTCTGAGATGCTTGTTTATCTTTCCAACATAACATTAGAATAATCATCTGGAAATGGTAGTAAAAATGGTGAGGAACATGCACATAAATTCACTTTTTTCTGGAATGATTTGTTTTTCTTGATTTGTGAAACCAAAAATGAGTGTGGTTGTGACAGTCTCTCAGTTTTTTTTTTTTTTTTTTTTTAATCTTTCTAGATCATTTTCCAGGACAGTTATGTGATATTTCAACAGCCGCCTCTTGGTATAAATCCCTATGCACTGTACTTTGACTCTAGAAGTTCTCCTGTACTTGGGAAATACTTTCTCTAGTGTCAAAGGACATTATTGTCATTTCAGCCATGACACAGTGGCATGAAATGACTTTACTCAAGGATTTTGTTGCAGCATAAAAACAAAAAAACACATGACTACTTACTTTTTTTTTTTTTTTTACTTAAACTTTTATTGTTTATTCAACAAAGGAAAAAAAAACAGGCCAATGCTTTGACTTATCTATTGATATAGATACCTGTACAAAGTGTGTAGGAAAAAAAATAATAAGAGGACGATAACATAAAATTAAAACAACATTAAGATTAAAACAAGACGATGAGCAAAAATATATCAAACTGTATTTTACAATAAAATACCAACTGAGATCCTCATTGTTATGGCCTCAGATAAATTTTAATAACTCTTCTTAATGACTCATGGTGGTCTCCTGATCTAATCTTTTCAATGCTCAGTCACATTTTAACGAGGGCTATCAAAATTAACGCAGATTAATTCATCGTGATTAATCTGATTGAAAATTTTAGTGCAATTAACCCATCTGCAGCAAAGAATGACTTTAAACATCTCTGCTAACGCATTTTCGGCAGTTTGTCCAAGTAGAGTTACCGTCGCACATGCACAAATGGGCAGTTGATCCGGTAGTGACAGGCAACAGAACCAAACCAATAAAGATGGAAGACGCTAAACAATACCTAAAGGGCCCTCTGGATGGAAATATGAGGACAAACAAAACAATAGTCGGCCAACAAACTATTATTTTCACTCTGCAGGAAGGAGTTTTCTTTTCACTGAAGCACTTGCAGCTTAAAAAACAACATTAACACGAAGCATACAGGACATTAGTCAGGGATTTTGCTAGTACTTCGGCTGACACATCACCCAGTTAGTGACAAACATGTTAAGTGCATATATTACCTTCTTACTTGAGTCTGTTTGCTCATGCAAAATGAAATGCGATTAATATAGATTAAAAATTAACGAAATTTAATTGTGATTAATCTAAATTAATCCGCAGCAACCCTGTGATTAATCTGATTAAAATTTTAATCGGTTGACAGCACTACTTTGTAGATACTGAATTCATTTTATGGGCCAATTAAAGAGAAAAACTAATGAAACGTCTTAAATGTGTTGTCTTCTAATAATTTTGGCCACCACTGTATGCTTAAAATGTCATTAAAATGCAACTATGGACACATGCTGATATTTCAATAGAATTAAATCTGTTGTGAAGTGGCAGAAAATGAAAATCTGTGGGTTTTTTTTTAGGATGACGGATTCCCAGATGAAGTGTTTTACTCATAAAAAAACAGTAATGAAATGTTTTTGGTTTTTTTTAATCTGTTCTTTCTGGACAAATAACAATTTTAGATCTATCCTGTTCCTGCTGTTGAAGACTCATTTGTAATACCTTGGTATGGGGGGGTCTCTGATGTCCATTATATCCATGGCAGGATGTGTAAATTATGCATGTACCCCTCTAAGTGAATTTGTGCCGTACAGCCATTAGTTGTAGCCTGGTCTGCAGGTTTGACATCATTTGTGAATTGCATGTTTTGGTTGAGTGAGTGCTTACGAGACGTAGACGGCGCTAATAGTCCAAACAGGCACGAGGGCACTGGGCCTCATGTTAAGCACCAGTGGAATGCAGTGTGCAGGATCAGCTGTTCATTTACCACATGACCCCCCCCACACACACACACACTCCTCAGAGCCGCCTGATGTATCGCTGTGGCAGTTCATTACAAGTGGAGTAGAAGGTGACAGCATTTTAATGACTCACAGCTGGAGAAAACACACACAGATCGCAGTGTTAATAAGTAGATCTAATGTATACGCTAGTGGAAAACTCTTGAATAAGCAACACAGCTGTGTCAAACTCTTCAAATACAAGTACAATTTTCTTACAATAAACAATTATTAGAAAGCATATGACTCTCAGCAACTAGCTGTAATACTCCAGACTTTGTTGTTTACATTAATTTTCTGCTCTTATTTATTATTGTTTTTATCAAGTGCCATTTGATATGTCATCATCATCCTAAACGAATTGCCCAAGTCATTTTTTGATAACATTTGACAAGAATTTTTTTGCTAAAATCATCAAATGCTCAATTTACGGTTTCATTTTTTGTGTGCGTTTCCTGAAAAACTGGAAAAAAAGGCTTAGGCAATTATTTTAAAAATACCTTTTTACTTCTTAAGTTAAAAAAATCCTATTTTTTATATAGTGTATTTTATTTTTTAAAATGTATTTTTTTTTTTTTTTTATTATTATTATTTTTTTTAATTTTTAGTATATTACCCTCAGCAAATAGTTGTAATACTCCATACTTTGCTCTTTACATATATTTGCCGTGCCACTTATTACCTCCGCCAAGGAGGTTATGTTTTTGTCAGCGTTGGTTTGTCTGTGTGCAAGATAAGTCAAAAAGTTATGGACAGATTTGGATGAAAATTTCAGGAAATGTTGATACTGGCACAAGGAGCAAATGATTAAATTTTGGTGGTGATCGGGGTGGCGGGGTGGGGGACCACGGGGGCCCACTGATCTGCCTTGGTGGAGGTCTGCGCTCTCCGAGTGATTTTCTAGTTATTGCTGTTTTTACTGAGCGGTTAGGGTGATTATCTATTGTTTTTATACTTAATTTAATCTTTATTTGTAATATTACTATCCTTATGCAACATATTTCCTTGTTTTGGGACATTTAGCAGCAAGATGTACTTTTTTAAAACAATTTTTGAAGTAAAAGAACAGAGAATAGCTACTCAATTAATATTTTCTGTTTTACGAACCATTAATCCTAGAGATAAGTATATATTTATATATTTGTTTTTGTCACACGCACAGTTATACAGAGAAGAATGCACACTGAAATGCATTTATTCCTGCAGCCAATAGTAAAATGGAAAAAAAAAACTCAAATGCAGCATACATGATAACAAATGTACAAATATTAATTACTATCTTAAAAAAAATTAAAATCTCAGGTTAGTAGTTTCTGAAATACTCAGACCATGCAATGTTTAAAGTCTCTTAAATCACTGTTCTTCTCCATTCTGATGCTTGGTTTGACTTTCAACAGATAATCTTGACCATGTCCACACTCCTTACATACATTGAGTCGCCATCATGTGATTGGTCTATTCATAATATCTATATTTAGATATTTGTGTTGCTGATGCAGTGGATCAGCTGTGCCTAATAAAGTGAACGGTTCAATATTCAAAAATCTTTGAACTTTATAATGAAAAGATCTTAGTGACAAAAACAATCAGTATATTTGGACCCTGACTTGTGCTGCTAACAATCTCATAATTGAATTGATGTGGCTTCTAACCTGCAATAAATGAACTGTTTTGCAAGATAAATTTCAGACTGAAAACAACTCATAAACATGTGAGTCATATTTTGCGCCTCAAATGCAGTTCAAATGCCTCTTTTCTTTTCTTTTCTTTTATCTTTTTTGCCAGAACTTTGGAAACACCAGAGCTGAATCCCAATTGTAGTGGTTCAATATCAGTATCAACGCTGACCATCAAATTGTTTTTCATGCATCAGTGCACTCAAACATGGTCTATACTGTATTGAACCTACATGTATTGATTTGTCTTGTTCAAACCTGCATTATATTCACAGTCTATTTTCTTATCAACTCAAGTGATGGATATTGAGTTTTTTTGCTCTGATATCTATAGTTGTTAGGTCACAATAAATCTTCATACTGTTTGTGCTTCATATTAACAATAGAAACATGCACGAGTCTCTCAAAAACAACAAAGAGAAAGTGTTTCTGAACTTTTGACGGACACTGCGCGTACCACAAAACATGTAGTGTCCTATTATCAGGTTGCTCTTATCATCTTATCACCCGTAACAGACAGTAACACTCAGAGAAGAAGAAGTCTCTTATCATATATTTTCAGTTTTTGTTTACAGACACACCTAAACAGTGGGGCAGTGTTTGTCCATTAGTGGCCACAGCATAATTCACATTCAGTTTGGACAAAGAAACAAACACTAAAAACTGTTTCAGTATGTTTTTTTTTATTTATTTTTTAATCAGTGAAACAGGAAAGATTCCAAAATGAAGATACAAACATTACACTGTACTCCCAGGCAGAAGATATTTATGAAAACACTTATAATAATTTGTATAGTTTATTATAAATTATATTGCGTTGTTTGTTTTAGCTTAATGTCAGAGGTCAGTGTGGGAGAAAAGGTCCTACTGATTAAATGTGATCACAAAAATTATGACAAGTTAATAAAATTAGGAATATAGTAAATACATAATGTTGAGTTTGTATGAATGAATGTCAAAGGGGAACTACAGTATTTATGTGCAAACTTTGAGTACACATTTGCACAACTTCAGGAAAAATTCTATAGCATATTATACAACTGTACTGATGATGAGGTTGAATGTTTAATACAAGATTTATTACCATCTTATGTGATCACTTACTGATTTTGTGGTTTGTTTGTAGTTAACGTTGTAGAATGAGAAACAGAATGGACTATTGGTGAATTAGTTTTTACCCCTCTTGTTTAATATATGTATTTATATGCACAATATTCAAGTAGGTTGTTTGGAGTAATTCTGGTTTATAGCTATATTTACTGTCCTGTTGATTTGGGGTCTGTTAAAGAAGGTTATCCTAAAAGCAGCTGTAGCCGGTTGTCACCTGAAGCCCAGAGAGTCTGGAGGACACGGAACAGAAACACTCGAAATCAAGATTATGTGAGAGTTTATATTGAAGGCCATCAAGTGACAGGGAGAGCTAGGAACAGTGTGTACAAACCATCACTGTGTCAAAGTTGGAAGTAATTCTACTCATCAGGTATCTCTACTTTACTTCTTTTTACTTCTACTCCCTACAGTTAAACGCATATATCTACCTTACATTTTGAAAACAGGCTTCAGTTTTGATGCATTTAATTGGAATATTTATCATATTGTATTGCATGACTGTATGGATTGATTTTAAGACTGATTGGAGCCTAAAATGATGGACCGATAACCCACTCCAAACTGGTTCATATTACGAATGGTGAACAAAATGGTTTCTTTGGTTGTATAGAAGTGCTGTGTAATCATACTGCTTTAAATCACCTCCTATGGACAAATAAAGATGAATAGAATGTACAAGATGCAGAAAAATTAAACAGACATGAAATGGAACTGGATTGTGAACACTGGAAAAAAATGTAAATCTTACCAAGTGTATTTTTCTCATTTCAAGTCAAAATCTCTCATTGCACTTAAAATAAGACATAATCATCTAAAGAGTAACTTTTCAGTGAGATATAAGAACTTTGGCAGATTTTTTGCTTGAATTAAGCAAAAAAATCTGCCAATGGAACAAGTGAATATTATCTTGGTAAGATTTCTTGAAATAAGATTTTCAAAATCTATTGTCCAAAAATATGTTCTTATGTCTCACTGAAAGGTTACTCTTTAGGTGATTGTCTTATTTTAAGTGTGATGAGATATTTTGACTAGAAATGAGAAAAATGCACTTGGTAAGATTTACATTTTTGCAGTGTATGCATGTGTATAGGTGTGTATGTGTATATATGAGCTCATTGTAGACTGACTACCTCCTTCCCATGTATTTATTTATTTCATTTTATTGTCCCCTGGGTTGGTTTTTATGCACTTTTATTAGTTTTTATGCAGTTTTATATATATGTATTTATAGATAAACGTGGACTTTTTTTTACAGAATTATGTATTTTTTCAAGTATCTTTTATCTGACTCCCTGAATGACCGCACAAAAGTTCCTATGTGTATAAGTATGCACAAATGGCAAAAAATTTTGTTGAATCTTTACCTCCGCCAAGGAACTATAGAGGTTATGTTTTCATCGGGGTTTGTCTGTTTGTCTATTTGTTTGTTTGTCTGTCTGTTAGCAAAATAACTCAAAAAGTAATGGACAGATTTGGATGAAATTTTCAGGAAATGTTGATACTGGCACAAGGAACAAATGATGATTACATTTTGGTGGTGACTGGGGGGGGGGGGGGCTGATCTGCCTTGGTGGTGGTCTGCGCTCTCAGTGCTTTTCTAGTTTGAGTATTGGTATTTATTGCTTTTTGTGAGGGTAGAATAAGTCTTCATAATAAATAAATATGATGTGATATTCAGTTAAATTTGCGCACAGGAAACACCTTTCAAATGTCAACTTTTTTACTCATAACACAATACCTGTACTTCTCAGTGCGTGCTTTTCCCCTTCTGCTTAGACCTGTATTTAACACCAAAGAAATCCACTCAAAACTGTAAATGAAAGTGTGCAACAAATGTCAAAGTGACTTCCTGCCTGTGGTATCTCATTTTGTTGGTGACAGAGCGTCTGGTAGTTTGTCTCTCTTGAATCTGCGTGGTCTGCCTGTGACAGCTCTCAACACTCAGATGCCTCGGCGGCTGACGACTCACGCAACCTCTTAAGAAATGTTTATACTTTAGCAGCAGGTGTGAGTCAGACTCGGTGTTTTACTCTCGGTGTCGCCCACAGAAGAGGTAGCCTTCCCAAAGAAGAAAAAGACAATGACAGGATGCTACAGTTGTGTTTCAACAATTGTCCGGATGTGGTACAAAAAAAAACAAAAAAAAAAAACATGCTTGCTGCTTTCTGGGTAACCCCCTCTGTTATGCTGAGACGTCTCATATCCTGTTCCTCAAGTCCCTCATAAGGACCACATTTTTGAGACAGAATAGAATAATCAGTTTAAATCTAGTCTCCTGGATGAGGTGTAAGGCGAGATGCACCGAGAACCATGTGGTTGACAATAAGGCCGTTATCAGGTTGTTTGCCTTGTGATGATGTCACGTGGGCTCCTATGGGTAACCTCATCTCTCCCCTGGCAGCGTCTCACCTACTCAGCCTCCATCATTGCATGCCACCCTGAAGTACACTGTGGTTTGGCTTCCTGTCAAAAGCAGCTGCAGATAGTCAGCTGGGAAATGTTTACCGACCATCAAGTACAGCACTTAAGTACAAATTAGACATGCTTTACTTGAGTATCACTATTCTATACGTTTTAAACTAGTACTCCACTACACTGCAGAGGCAAATATTTGTAGTTTGGACTCCAAAGTATTTATCTAAAAGCTTCAGTTACTTTTCAGATTACACTTTATCATCCCCCTCCTCCAGTGAAAACCACATAAGTCCAAATGCATTCGGGTCCGATCAAGCAAAAGTGAACATCAACATGAAAAATAACATTTGCACATATCATTTATCAAGTGGGCTCATTTTTTAGCAAGATATCTATTTTATGGAACTGTTATCCTTTTTAAAATACTACTTGTAGAAAAAAAAGTTACAACCAATTTTATCAATTGTACTTTTTACACCATAGCCATAGCTCGAATTTGACGCTAAAAATAATATCTAAAAAAATTGAAAATGTATTCAATGTGTTGATTATATAGATGATTAAGTTTCAAGTATTAGATTTTCATTATTTTGTGAATATTATTGATATTTATGAGTTTGAACATTTGTGAGTTCCTTGAAGGGCCTGTCCACATGCTACCATAAGAATACCAATTTTTAATTTTCAAGTTACTTATAATTCAGATATTTGAGTGAAATTTTCAGAAAGTAATGATCTTTTGATACATTTTGGGTGATGCATACAATGGTAAAGAGTCATCCACGTGTTACTATAGCAACCTGTCCACGTGTTATCACATTCTCAAGTCAATAAAACTGAGCCTTTTCAATATTTTACTCCAAAATTTATATATCTTTATATATAAAAGGTTTTGTCCTACTTGATAAAAATTTCTGTCGAGAACTGCATGTTTTGAATGTTTGCGTAAAGCTTAAAAAAATGTCCGTTTCAAGTCCACGTGCTACCGAGCAGTAATTTGACATTTTTCACTTAAAAATTTTATCTACCCAAATTTTGTTATCCACAGTGTTAAAGTGCTTATAAATACCCACTTAAATATGTATAATACATGCATATAAGTTATTCTGATTACATGACGGAGACTGTTGAACATGAAATGTGTCCATGTGTTACTGCTTGATCAGACCCATTGGTGCAAGAAGGACATGGGTTCAAAGGCAGGTTTTCTCTGAGTTTGCTTCAGTTACTTCAGCCTCGTCACGTTGATTGTTAATCTACAATCATCCATTGTTGTCTCTGTGTCAGTCCTGCTTTGAACTGATAGCTGAGATAAACTCCAGCATCTTCGCAACCCTCCAGAGAGTGAAATGGTCTATAGCGGTGGTGTCAAACTCATTTTAGTTCATGGACAACAAACAGCCCAATTTGATCTGAAGTGGGCCAGACCAATAAAATAACATAATAAACCTATAAATAATGTAAAATCAAACTTTTCTCTTTATTTTAGAGTGAAAAATGTACAATCATATTCTGAAAATGTCCATATCTACAACAAATATCTAAATAAATATGAATAACATTAACAAAGAAGACAAATTTGTGTAATTTAACAATATTGCATCTCTCATTTACACATGTGCTTTACAACTTGCAGATCACAGTGGATTTACAAAGACACAAAACATTTAGTAACAGGAATAATAATGTTAAAATTGCACTTTTCAAGACTTCATGTTCATATTTGTTCAGGTTATTCACATTTTTTGTGAAAGGATAGTTTGTAAATGTAAACAAGATTCATGTCATTTACTTTTTCTTTTTTTTAACACTAAAACAAAGATTAAAAAATTTGGACTTGTCATTATTTTTAGGTTATTATGACAGTATTTTACTGGTCCGACCCACTTGAAAAGGATTTGAGCTGTATGTGGAGCCTGAACTAAAACTATTTTTACATCCCTGATTGTTATTATCTTCAGCGTAACTTTTGCATTTCACAAATTCATCCCATGGTCTGGATTGGACCCTTTGGTGGGTCGGTTTTGGTCCGTGGGTCGTATGTTTGACACCTTTGTATAGACAATGAATGAATGAGATTCAAAGGCCATTGCAATTTGTATAAAATACAACATCCACTGTTCTTTGACTATCAGTTTAGAAAAACTTCCCTCTTAAACATGGGTAAAAACAGATTGCTCTTGCAGGATGGAGTCTATATAGAGCCGGTGTCCTGTTCGGGGCATACTGAGGTCCTCACTGCTTGGTTTGTAGTTAATTACTATGTGGATTGATGTGTATGACGTGAGTCCTTGTGTGTAACCAAAATACTTTTAACCTCTGACCACAATGATGACATTTTCACATCATTCTATCGAGTGTTGTAAAGGCATTTTTTTACATGGTCATCAGGGGTTTAGCACTAAACCCTTTAAAGCGTAACCTTACCCTTTAAAAAAACTATCCTCCCTCCCTACATTCCTCCTGGATTCAGTGGAAAAAACTGTTTTTGTGAGCTCATGAAAAGTTGACTTTTGACAGATATATGGTTCTTACAAAACTCACCTCCTCAGAATAGCTTACCTACCATAAGTTTTACTCTCCATTTTACTTTGTACCGCACTTCTTCGTTTTCATGTATTGTAATTACTCTTTTATCTATTTGTTTACTTCTTTGTATTCTATGCATTGTCTGTTTTATTCTCTGCTGTACAGTGTCCTTGGGTGTCATGAAAGGCGCTTATAAATAAAAATTATTATTATTACAGGACAGTGATACTACAAACATGATGATCTTATAAAGGATGATGTATCGCTGTAGATCACAGGTGTCAAACAAGCGGCCCGGGGGCCAAATCCGGCCCGCCAAAGGGTCCAATCGGGCCCGCAGGATGAATTAGTGAAATGCAAAAATTACACTGAAGATATTAACAATCAGTGGTGTCAAAATCATTTTAATTCAGGTTCCACATACAGACCAATTAGATTTCAACGGGGTCAGAGCCAGTAAAATATTATCATAATAATAACCTATAAATAATGATAACCCCACATTTTCCCTTTGTTTTTTTGGTGTAAAAAAGTTAAATTACATGAAAATGTTTACATTACCAAACTATACTCATTTAAAAAATGTGAATAACCTGAACAAATATGAACAAACGGAAATGTCTTAAGAAAAGTAAATGCAATTTTACCAATATTCTGCCTGTTACTAAATGTTTTGGGCAATTGTAATGTATATGTGTAAATGATAAACTGATAAATCGAGGCAGAATATTGTTAAAATTGCGCTTGTTTTTCTGAAGACAATTCAAGTTGTTCATGTTATTCAGATTTTTAAAGAAACTTTGTAGATGTAAACCTGATCATAATAGAATTTTACTTTTTTCACTGTTATTATTTTACTGGTCCGGCCCACCTGAGATCAAATTGGGCTGAATGTGGAACTGAACTAAAATGAGTTTGGCACCTCTGTTATAGATTAAACAATCAACAGTTTGTGAAGTTAATTGAATGAGCTTAAATATGTAACGCAGAAAAACATTACACACACATTAACTCATAAAGACCCAATGCTACTTTTGTGGCAGTTCAAAAATATTTTTTTCTATATGTAACTTTTTCTTAAGTGATTTTTTGCAATTTATTATGACATTATCCTCTGTATTTTGCATTTTTTTCAGTGAACATCCAGTATTTTCCATCCATCCATCCATCCATTTTCTTCCACTTTATCCGGGGCCGGGTCGCGGGAGTAACAGTCTAAGCAGGGATGCCCAGACTTCCCTCTCCTCAGACACCTCCTCCATCCAGTATTTTCTTATATTTAATTCTCTGATCATGAAGATGTTCATTAAAGCTCAAATTAAAGTTGAAGGTTATTATATCTAAAACGGAGAAAACTGATGAAAAAGTTACTTTTTCAGACAAATATATTATTAAATGAACATAAAACAAGTGTGTCCATCCACTGTCATTGATCCAACTCCGTGGGTTGTACTGGTGAATCAATGCTGTAGAGGATGATGGTGTTTCCACGGTAACTACGAAGCCTCTGAACATCCAAATGGGTCGTATCTGATGACCATGAAAAGATAAATAACTGAATTTTACACCAATTATTTACATACATTAATAGATTTAGTGGTTCAAAAGTTATTAAACATTTTCGATCACTAGATGGTTTTGGTTGTCAGTGGCTGTTTGGGTCTTTATGGGTAAATACAGCTGTAACATTAATCAAAAGCATCGTCAGGACCATAGTTTTTGTACTTCAGTTAGATTTGGCTGAATATGTTTATATTACTATTTCTTAAAGTTGTAAGGCAGAACTGTTACTTGGAGCACAGTGTGATATCAGTGTTCGCCCAAAGCTCCATTAAATCATCTTTAACTCACTAAAATCACAAACGATCACTAATTAAGGACAATGTAGACCTAATAATAAAGGAGTCTATGCAGAATTTTACTCAATTGCAGACACTCATCCATTTTACATCGACTCCACTTGAGCTGAAGAACAGATTAATCACCAACTGCTCCTAATTACACAATCATCAATCACAGAGACGATCATTCCAGCGTGATTCATCTATGCCCAACCCAACGAACTGAGGGCAGGCAGAGAAGTTCTATATGTTACAAGATTATGAATGTCATGTTGAAAAATCACTTCTTTGGATTTAATGTGGTTATGTAGCTTAAGGAGTCTTTGGATGGAAATTGCGTTTTCTGTAATGAGCTAATGACTGACTGTTGTGCGCAGGAGGCAGCAGAATGACTTGTAATGAGTTGAAACCAGATGAGAGGTCTGGATATTTCATGTAACAGACCACCAGGTGTTTGTTTCCGTCCCTAATCTATGATACACTTCAGTTTTTCTGGGGCATTGGCTCTTTTTCACATGCCCACAGTCTTGTTGTTACCATGCTAGAGAAAAGCTCTTTCCCCAGATTTTTCTCTACATTCCTGCTTGTGTCGCCTGATGCACGAAAGGTCATGCATGTGTGCTTTTTGTTCCACGGGCTTGCCTCTCAGGGCTGAGGTTGTTATCTCTCTCCTCTGATAAGGATACATTCAGGAATTTTTTGATATAGTGAAGAAGGATCATTTGTCTCTGGTTCCGCCGCAGACAGAGCTTCTTTTATACCTTAAACCATGGTGGAATGTAACCGAGCACTTTTTAAGTATTTGCAGTTTTTCATTTGCTTCCCAGAGGCCAGTGTTGTACTTTTTGCTCCATCAATTTGTCTGACATCTTTAGTTCATTTCCATATTACAGTTTTCATCCCCTTTTCTGTTCAGTGAAAAGCAAGCATGTGTTGATTGAAAATGTTTGTGGAAAGTTGAGTAAAAGGTCAACAGATGGTGAGGTGTAATAATAGTTTAGAGCAGGGAAAACCTGATTTTGATGCTGGAAACTATGAAGGAGGATTAGGGTCACAATGAAGATTTAAAAAAAAAAAAAAAAAAAAAAGAAGATATTTCTGAGAATGAAGTCAGTAAATTTTGTGGAGTCATAGTTTTCTGACGATAAAGTTGTAAAGAAAAGGAAATATTTATGTTAAAATGAGGAATCTATAGGCTGTTTCCTTATCATCTTATCACACTTAAGTATATATTTCACAATAATGAAATAGTCAAAAGGATTGAAAATATATTGACAGATTTCTACTTCATTTACTGACAGAATTCAGATTTTTATTCTTGTATCATTTTAACAGTTAAATATTTCAAGTTTATTCTTATAATATTTTTACTTTTTCTCCATGAATTTATTCTTAAAATATCTTATTGTTTTTTATTCGCTGTGGCCTTAGTCCTCCTTCCTAGGAAACACATAATGCGTCTTTGACTGGATAAGTGGAACTTTCGCAAAGTCAAAGTAATAAATTCCTACAAAAACAAATCTGAATCACTGAATATTCAGTAATTAATCAAACAATGGTAAACTGTGAAAGGTAGCAGAAAGGTTTTAGCTTTTGAGCCATAATTTCCTCAAAGTTGGTACTTCCAGTTTAGAAAGCTGGCATAATCATTGTCAGCCACACTGATTATTTCTTTCTCTAAAGCGATAAACGTTTCATGGGAGAAGCTTCTACATGACCTTTTTTGACTCTTGGTTTCACTGGAAAGTGCATTGTGACAGGTTAAAACACAATGAAAAGCTTATTTTAAGGAGTACATGATTTTCACCAGACAGTGATGCATGGTGCTCTTCTAAAATATGACTCATTGCTGTAGATTAACACTCAAAGATATAATCAGCTACCAAAAACCAAGAACACCTACTGATTTATAATGTTTAAAAACTTCTGAACCACCAATCCTATCAATACATGTAAATCATTCAAGTAAAATGAGGTTCCTTAACTTTTAATCGTCATTGATTTGAATGTTGAAAGGCTCCGTAGTGAACATGGAAACACCGTCACCTTCTGCATCATTGATTCACCGATGAAAAAACATGTAGTTTGACAAACGACAGAGGCTGTAGACACCAGTTAAGGATGTATTTTGCTGAAACAGTTACATTTTCTTAAGTTTTATTTATTTTAATAAAATAAAAGTTGGATTTACTCTGAGCTTTTATGGACATCTACAAAGACAGCAAATTAAATATAGGAAAACTAGTGCATGGACTCATGGGGATCCACGGGTCCTAAATGTGGTAGTTTTTATGCTGTTGTGTATTCATGGATGCTGTACCGCATTTGTCCAGCAGTCACCGCCAAAGCGTTCTGGCCATATCAACATGATTGTAAGGCTGTTATATTCCAAAATTACTAATATCTACCAAAATGTTGGTCCTATCAACTTGTCATTGTCGCTAGTCTATTCCTTGGCCAAAAATACAAATATATATATGCCAAACTGCAGCAGTCAGTTCTTTCCAGATTTTGTGTGAATCCCCGAATACACACACACACACACACACACACACACACGTATGCACGCACACAGAGGCCACTTGGCTTTTATAATATAGATATTTGACTTTCACTGAAAAGGGCAAAAGGATTCTTTTATAATAATTGGTACTAAATCACTTAGTAGGTTAGATGTAGAGTTAAATTTATTTGTAAGTCACTTCAAAATAGCTGTGGGTCTTTAATCGGGTTAAATTAACAGGTTATAAAATTCAGGTCAAATAGGCTCAAACTTTAACATCTACTGCAGTAAAATGGAACATATATATTATTACAGCAGTAAAATGATTTTTTTTTAAAAAACAACAACATACAGTATGTTAGAGTAAAACCATTTTACAGTCTATATAAGGTGGAATTTGGTGTTAACCATTTACAGTCCTCTGTAAGGTTAGAAAATATTGAGGTTTGCATGGTTGTATTTGTTAAACATAAAAAAGGTAATGCAGCTTCTGATTCTTCATCAGTCTTTTGTTTGTTTTTTTGTATTTTTTTTAAACTGCTTTTTCTTTGTGTTGCAAAGCACCGTCAGAATGAAAACTTTGTAATGGTGCTATTGTTTTGGATTTTCTCTGCTGGTTGCTGTGCAGCTTACTCAGCAGGCACTTATAGGCATTATTATCTCAGCAAAAGGAGCTCAGTGTGCAGTTTTCCACTGGAAACTGAAATCAGAAGGGATAAAAGTAATGCCACTAGGTGTGGTCATCTGTCCGTGGGAGTTTATTGTGAGATGCATGCCACACACTTGGCATGTTTTCCAGACATCTCCTTTAAGAAACACTACCTCCGAACTTTTCTTTTCTTGCCAACATGCAGCTAAACACAGGTTTCCCAAAAGAAATCTGTGGACTGGATGAGTTATGACTCTTCTGGGTATCAGCCCACCGTTTTCTACTTTTTGGCACAGTCTGAGTTCCTTCGTTTTCTGCTTCTCCAATTGCTGTGGTTGTTATATTAGTCTTAAATTCAGCCATACTGAAAACAGGGTCCTATCTCAGCTAAGAGGAGACTTCCCCTCCTTGGCCCCCAACCCCCACCCATCTCTGAAAGTAAAAGAAACACTCCGTTATGTTGTCAGATAATGAGTTGACAAAGCTGGAAAGAGTTATAATGAATAAATCTGTTTGTGTATGAGACTTTAAGGGTGTTGAGAAACTCTGTGAGCTGGTGTTGAACGTGTTTCCTGACACATGCAAGTCAAGAGGCAAACTGTGGGCTAATTCAGTACTGGGCACTCATGTTACTGCCTTCTTTTTGTGCAAAGGGGAGAGGGGATTTAGGGGGTGTGGGCGGAGGATGGCTGGGGGTGGGAGGGGAAAGCACAGAAGGGAGAGAGAGCGAGAGAGAGCAAGAGGGAAGGCTTGGGCTCAGGGGAGAGGGCGGAAAACAGAAGGAGCTTTAGCTTTGGGACTCCAGAGGAAAGTAGAATAGTGTCTGTATGAGCACATGAGGGAAAAGAAAGAAGATGGATGAGACTTCGAAGGGTGGTAGAGCAGCAAAAGACTGATTTCAATACTGCTGATCTGGACACAGAAGAGAGGAAAAACAAAACAGCAGTGCACACAAGGCTTGTCTGAACAAGAAGCAGAAAAAAGGAGGCGGATAACAGAAGAGGCATGCTTTTACTCACCCAAGAAGGGGGAGAAACAGTGAGTCAAAGCAGGCAGACAGACAGGAAGAGGCTGAGGGGGAAAGGAGGAGGAGGAGGAGGAGGAGGAGGGTCAAGGGAGGAAAAAGAAAGCATAACTAGAGAGACCAGAGAGGCAAAAGATTAACAGTTTTCAGAGGGTGACTGTAAGAGAGTGAGGTTTACAGCCGGGGAGGGGAGGAGGAACAATATAAACACAGTGACAAGGTGACAGAAAGCAGTAACGGGTCAGTGTTGAGCAAGGTGAAGTGAGACAAGAGGGTGAGTGGGTTAGTGTGGGAGGGGGGAGGTATGAGGGGACAGCACTTGAAGTCACTCTTCTCCTGCACGCTCACTGTCCTGTTTCTGGGGACCCTGCTGACCACTTTCATCTGGTACACATCCAACGACAGGTAAGCAGCCGGAAAAAAGCACTCGCATCTGTTAGGACTAATACCACACTGTGAAAATACTCCACTGCAAGTAGAAAAAAACCCAGAACTAAGTAAGAACATAGGGGTACTATAAGCAAAAGGTATGTTCAGTATGAGGACAGATGATAGAATGAGGCACCGAAAGACAGAAACTAAAGCTACAAAAGTGCACTTGAATGGAGCAGAATGTAATATAACGAAAAAATAACACGCATCATAGTCTTGTTTATAGCATATGTGTCCTGTGAGAACCACATATCACTAAAACAACCGGTCTGTGCCAATGCAGCTAATCCAAGAGGGTTATGAAGTGGTTATTTAACTCAACATGTCAAATTCTTTCAGCTCATAAATTAACACATGGTCTTTCACAAACATCCAGAATCATCAGTTGTTTCCATTTTTCAGATAGAAAGTGACAAACTGTCATCGTAACAATGACTAAAACTGTCAGATAAATGTAGTGGAGTAAAACAAACAAACAAAAAAAAATCAAGGTTTGCCTTATTATAAACCTGAATTTTATCTCAGATTTGATAACAGTCGACTACGCCCACAGTTCCACATTTTCAAAGAATCCAGTCAGACAGGTTTTTGAGCATTTGATTGGCAAACAATGCTCACCTCTTTCAATCAAGGAACTTTGAGAAATAAAATAAATATAAACGGTTCCTGTTAATGTTTTGCTGTTGTATGTCATGTTTGTGATTCATTCTACTACTTTAAATGTTTAAGGTTAAGTTTTACTCCACTTCTTTTTCACTGATGTCTTTTAAGTATGAAAAAGGTGCTGATTTTTTTCTTATTTCACCTAGGTATAAACATCAAACTATACCTAGTGAATATGTGCTCCAGTGTTAAGACACTCCAGACTCTGAGGCACTTCTAGGAGATACCACATTGCCATTATTTGTTTACATCACTTGCAGTGAAACATGAGATGCTATTTCAGCTCACTGGCAAAACCAGACTGCTACCCACCTGAAATTAGAGGGCATTTGGCAGGATACACTCTGGCTTTTAATAACAACCTGTCATTCGTTGTTGATTTGTTGTCCGATGTGGACGTGAAGACAATGTTTGCAAGACTTAAACTGGACTCAAACCCTTTTCTTCCCATCAAGACCCTAAAAACAGGAAGACAAGGAGGTACACAACTTCACAATACGAGCCACAGACCACAGTCATTTCAACACAATCAGACATGCAAAACACAACAGTCTCCCACTGAAATGTGGCTCAGAGTCAAAGGTCCATGGTTGTGTGTTTGTTCACTGGTTGTTCATTCATGGTGTTTAAAGAAATTCAAGGACTTTCAAAACTAATCTGTCCTCTTACAATCCTGTCACAGAGAATGTGCAAAATGTGATGACTGTATTTGTGTGGGTGTTTAAGTACAGCATAGACACAAACTCATCTGTCGACCGTAAGCTGCAACTTATGAAATGATGCAACCTTGACTTGAGATGAAGAAAATAACACATGGTTTGGAACTCCTTACGCTCTTATGACAGGATTTCCTTCTGTATTGACATAAACATCAGAACAAGAGTCATGATGTCAGCAGAAACAGGATCCCAGGCTCAGAGTAAATTAGATTCTCTGTTTTATCTCTGGCCTCTATGTTTTATTCCTCTTTCGTTTCTTTTCAGTCATGTGGAACCTCACAGAGTATCTACTCAGAAGAAAACTGAGAAAAGAGCCCCCTCTGTGTCCTCTGACAACTGTAATGGCTGCAGGTGAGAGCCAAGTCACTTACGTCTTTGTCTTTATCTATTTATCAAACTGCAGCGTGTCACCACCTAACTGTGTATTTGTGTGTGTGTTACAGTAAAGTCATTGATAAAGTGTTAGAGCAGTATTCTCAAACCTGGACCAAGCAGGAGGAAAATTACAAAAAATTCAGGTAAACTCTGTCACGAAATTTTCTTTGTGTATTTATTTGACAGGGACAATGCAGTCAAACATACAGTAGTTGCAGCTGATGTGATGCATATAGAGTTTATAGCTAGTGCTAATTCTCAACTCCAGTCCCCGGTTGGGCTCTTGCACAACATTGCAGTACAATATGAAAAATACATCAGGGTCAAAACACAGTGATGTATCGTGAGAGAGCGAACTTTAACTGACTGCCATTCCGAGATTTATTTCAATATAAAGTAGCTCTTTGTCATGGATAATCCCTTATGGTCCAACTAAAGCAAAAATGAATTTAAAAGTAAAAACGTGCATCATTTAGCAACACTAATCTGTCAAATTGTCTCTAAAATGTCCAGTCAGAGAGATTTTGAATATTGTTTTGACCCATCATTTAAAACAGTCATCATACCATATAATTCAATAATCCAGTGTTGCATTTATATGATATGAGGCATTCATTCACCCACTCACTCAGTCCCCCACACAATATACACAATATTTACAGATGAGAACAGTTGTGTTTTGTCTTTAACCAGGTTTTGATTAAAGCTTTTGGCTCTGAGATGGATTTTATTTCTGATGGCAGTGAGTTCCAGAGTTTAATACTCTTACAGGAGAAGGATAATTGTCTGAAAGTTGTCCTGCAGAATGGGATTTTGCAATTTAGGTTTGCAATGCAATAATATCCTCAAGTATTGTGCTGTAAAGAGCTGAAGTCTCACCCCTTTGTCTGTGCACAATGGGATTTAGCCTCAGAAAAAAACACCATTTACACAATCGATGTTTGTCAATTTCAAAGATAATTTCATTAATTTTAATAACGATAATTTCATGAGCCAAGAAAGTTAAAAACGGTATAGAAACATGCAGTTTTGTGTTAAACAGCTCAATGGACTGCACTTCTTGTTACATGTGATACACTTCACCAACACCAAAATGGCCACTGCTTTGGTATGTTTAACTTAATCTTAAAGGGCAAGGGAAAAAATCTCAAGAGATGAAAATCACTTCATGTCTTGTCATGTTGAAGCTGCAGAGACACCTACACTGACTTTCAGGTGTGCAGTCTGCAAGTTTACATAGACTTTTGCTCATAAAGTGGGAATAAAATGTTCTCACTTCTTCTCATGAAATGATTGTGACAATGTGATTTATCCTTGATAGATAAAATGTAAATGGGACTCATTATGTAAGCATATCCCCTGGTCAAAGGTGATTTATGGTGGGTATAACTAGGTATAAAAAGAGGAATGTGTCTTAAAACAAAGTTATTCCAAGTTAATTTCCAATAGTGTATTTTTACACTCTGATAGTTCAACAGTTTCATCACGAACTCCAACTTTTTTGACTTGTAAAACTTTCCTTTAAATGGACATATACAGCCATGGCCAACAATACGCACCCTTGCTAGTCTGTCAGAAAATGCAACACTTCTCCCAGAAAATGATTGCAATTGCATATGTTTTGGTGTTCACATGTTTATTTCTTTTGTGTTTATTGATCATTTCTATCCCTGAGTCTTAATTTTCCTTTATCTTGTGTTATATTCTCAGCCTTTTTTATGCTGTAGCACATGTTCTACCCAGATTTTTTAAAATGTTATTACTACCTTTGTCTGTAAAGCACTTTGGGTCAGTGTCTGTTATTTTTAAATGTGCTATATAAATAAACTGACTTGACTTTTGTTTGCATTGGAACAGCACAAAAAAAAATCAGAGAAGCAAAGTCCAACTTGATAAGATTTCACTCAGAACTCAAAAAATGGACAGGACAATTACTGGCACCTTTAACTTAATGTTTGTTCAGCACACCCTTTGGAAAAAAGGATGAAAAGTAATCCCTTCCCGTAACCATGAATGAGTTTCTTACATGTCTCTACTGGAATTCTGTACTATTTTTGTTATGCATGCTGCTCCAGGTTTCTCAGATGGATACCGTCCTGCAACTGCTGTTTTAAGATCTCTCCACAGGTGGGATTCATATCTGGACTCGGTGCAGAACTTAAGTTTGTGTGTAACCATTACCATGCTTGTTGAAGTATGTTTTGGGTCATTGTCATACTTGGAGACCTATGACCTCTGGTGATGCAGTTTTCTGACACTCGACTCTATGTCACAGTCCAAAATTCTTGAGCAATCGACAGATTTCATAATGCCATCCACACATTCAAAGAACAGAGTGGCAGAAGCGACAAAGCAACCCCAAAACATCTATGACCCTCCACCATATTTTACTGACAGGACTGTGTTCCTTTCTTTAAACTGACTTTGTATTCTCTGTCCACAGTATGTTCTCCCAGCAGGATTATGGCTTCATTACATAAGTTTTTTTTTTGTTTGTTTTTTTTGTGTCTGTGTGGGTTCTCTTTGGGTACTGCTGCTTCCTCTCACCATCCAAAAACATGCACTGATAGGTTAATCGGTTAATCTAAATTGCCCATAGGTGTGAATGTGAGGGTGATTGTCTCTATGTCAGCCCTGTGATGAACTGGTGACATGTCCAGGGTGTATTCCACCTTTGCCCATAAGTAGCTGGGATAGGCTTCAGCGACCCCTGTGACCCTAGTGAGGATAAAGTGGGTTCAGAAAATGAAAATGAATGAATGAATGAATACATATGTTTTGTCAAACTCCAGTCTGGGTTTTTTCTGCCTTTTTGTCAGCAGTGGGGTCCTCCTGGGTCTCCTACCATAGCATCCCTTTTCATTCAGACGGTGACAGATAGTGTGAGCTCAGTGTTGTACCCTGTGTCTGCAGGTCGGCTTGAACTTATTTAGAAGTTCATTGAGGTTCTTTATCCACCATTTGAACAATCCTTCGTTGTAATCTGACATCACGTTTGCTCTTCCGTCCACGTCCACAGAGGTTAGCTACAGAGCCATCGGCTCCACCTCACAGTGGACACAGGAACAATAAGAGTAGTCTTGAGATTCTCCTTGTTTATCCAGAATTTTGGCTCTCAGTTCCACAGACAACTCTTTACTCTTATTTCTTTTCTCCATGCTCAGTGTGACACATAACCCAAAGGTAGAGCCAACTTTTCTCTATTTTAACTGGTTGTAAGTGCAATAGCTATATTGCCCATACCTGTTATTTGCCACAGGGCTAAATACAAATGACAGGTTTATCACATGCTTGAAATGCAATTATTTCTCACAGTTTTGACAGGGTGCTAATAATTTTGTCTTGTCAATTTTTTGAGTTCTATGTGAAATTTTATCAAGTTAAACTTGGCTTTTCTGTTTTATTGTTTGTTTGTTTGTTTGTTTGTTTTGTTCCAATGTAATAAAAAGAAACAAACCCATGAACACCTAAACATTTGCAATTGCAACAGTTTTCTGGGAGAAGTGTTTTATTTTCTGACAGAATAGTAATGGTGCTGATATTGTTGGTCATGACCGTATACAGTCGCGGAAAAAAATATTAGACCACCCTTGTTTTCTTCAAGTTTTTTGCATTTTAATGCCTGGTACCACTAAAGGTACATTTGTTTGGACAAATATACAGTAATGATAACAACAAAACTAGTTCATAAGAGTTTAATTTCAGAGCTATCTAGCCATTTTACATGTTTTTGTTGATAATAACCAGAATCACTTACTTTCTTACATCACTAGATATGGCATTGTACTGCCAAAAACAGTGCTTTTAGGCATCCCATGTTTTCTTTTGTCTGTTTTAGTCACATGATACACACAGGAGTTAGTACTTGATTGCATAACCATTGTTTTTGATGGTCTAATATTTTTTTCCATGGCTGTATGTGTAAATGATTGCTTTATTCAAAGTAGATCAAAAAATATTTGTCCCCAGCCATTGATTGCAATACACTTTTTTTTTTTTTTTTCCCAAAATAAGGTTACATGGGGAACAACCTGGAATGGGCAGAACAGTCCTTCACTGAACCAAAAAACATGAATATATTTTATATCCACCAAACCTCTAGTAAAATTTAGTTAGATTTCCTTTTTTGCTGAAATTGAATTCTATGAGTATCATTTTTAAACAAAGGTTATTTACTTTCACTGTTAATATTCTAGAATTCATGAAACAGCAAAATAGCCTTTGGTACATTAACATCAAACACTGAAAGCAAGGTGTGAACATATCTTTTACAGATGCAATAACTTTCTTATATTCAAAATATCATTAAACTTTATTTACCCAACAAAGTTAGGTGTAAGTAATGAGGAAATGATTGAACCAGTGACCTTAAAAAGAGTAAAATACTGTAATTTTCCAAAGTCTATTCAGTGTTTTATAGTTAGATTTCTGCTGGTGATACTTAATATTGAATCAAGAAATCATGAAAATGTTGCATTAATACTTCACATTAATTACCAGTTGCTTTTGTTTAAGTGTTAATTCACCCCAGTTTAACCAAAACATTATAAAATGTTTTCCCTCATCTTCTACAACAACCTCCATTTTAATCATAGTTTCTGTTTGTCTAAATGGAAATTGGATTTTTCTTGCATGATAAGAAAGAAGAACGGCCATACATGTGGAAGGGGAAGTAGAACCAGAAATGTGCATTGCATCAGGGGAACTTACAACCATGTGGTCTAAATTTAACACGTCTTGAGGTCATGTGTGTTATAGAAATGAGGGACATCACCTGAAGGAACCAAGACTCTTTTTCTATTGAACTGACTTTGTGGATGGTTTTCTTTCAGAGCTTTCTACACCTTCCTTTCTCTCTCATATGTTATTTGACTAAATCCTTGTGGTTCTCAGATCTCAGCTGAACGCCAAGTGCCATGGCTTCAACAAGGCCATTGTCACCCAGGCCAACACCCCGGTAGGATCGAAGCTCGTGTACGATGGTGAGAAAAAGAAGGTTCTCCAGGTGACCCCGGAGCTTTTCAGCACATTTGCGAAGGTATGAAGTTTGTCATTAAGGAACACAACACCTGCTGTTTGTTTTTGTCACTGGTCATGTAGTGCTGTTAGTCATGTGTCTGCTCACATGTTTGTTCTCTGATATACACAACCACACAGCAGGTTTATTTTTGGTAAGAGGATCACGCTTTTTACTCTGAGCTCTGACCATGACAGCATTTTAGTCTGTGCGACGTGCTCTTGGTCACATTTGACATAGATTTCACATTTTAAGTCATCTCTTCCGGATCTGATCATAGAAGTCAGACATTTCGGAGAAAAAAAGGGGGAGCCCAGTAATGTGACACAATTTAATATGGTTTAAAATGCATGAGTAGAAGGATTGCATCTTTGTATTTGTTCTTTCAACAACTAACATCCACTTACATGAATTTAATTAGATCAGATATTATTTATTAACATCAACATAATAATGTGAGGTCTCTCCTTAAGGTATTGTTTTTCAACCTTGGGGTCGCCTGGAATTCAAATGGGGTCACCTGAAATTTATAGTAATTGATAAAAATTAAAATAAAAACTTACTAATAAAAAAATATGTGGTGAGTTGAGAGAGACAATCCCAATACATTTAAGACATGACAAACTCTAAAGCTGAAACTGAAGCACTGTGGTACTGTTTATCTTTCAAATGTTCATTGTAGTCAGTTTCAGATGCTGCAGCTCTTTCATAATTCATAGTTTGAGTTCTTGTTTGTTCAGTATTAATTGTCAGCCTTGGAAATCCAAGCTGGACTGACTGTACATATCCTGACCAAGGAAAATAAAACTCTCACTTTGTGCAGTAATCTACACCTGGCTTTTCTGCCTCCATCCATAATAATATACATTATATAGACTAAAAGTCGTCTAAAATTAATGTTTATTTGCATCATAGTATAGCAAACTATTACATGATCAAAAACAAATTAACTGTAGCAAAAAAAAGTCTCCATTTTGAATGTCTGGGGTCACCAGAAATGTGTGATGTTAAAATGGGGTCCCAAGCCCAAAAAAGGTTGGGAACCAGTGCTTTAAGGGTTTCTATGTAGTTTTGCTATTCCAGACTCTTAGAACACACTTAGTTCTAACAAAACCACCAACAAATTAATGCACAGACTGTATCACTCACTAAATGAATTATAAAGCTCTTTGTTTGCACACATCTGTATTATAGTATCATCAAGTTTTCTTCCTCAAACAATAACTCACAGCTGGTTATTTTGACAGTTGCTTAAAGTAACACTGTCTTATAATCGTCACGTGCTGCATCAGCTGATAGTTTACATTATAGCTCTGTTAGCTTAGCTCTGTTTTTAGACAGAAAACAGCCACAGTAAAACCATAAATCACCTCTGTTTTCTGTACAGTTTGTGTTGCCAATAGCTGAACTAAAGATCTGTTTGGAATCGAACAAACAAGGTCAGAACTGTCGCAGTTTAGTCTGAACCGTGGATCAACAAACGAAAACTTAGCAAAGATATTAACATCCCATAATAACTTTATACCTTCATAAGCCTCATAATAAATATACCCACGTCGAAAAAATGCAATTTCAACATCAAACTCCATTCTTTTCATTTAGAGCTGTGTCCAGTGGAGAAAACAACTACAATACTTCTTTTTTTTTTTTTTTTTTTTTTTAAATTTTGTCACTTCATTTGGCTCTAAAAGTTGTTTCTTTGTGGTTCTCATCCCATCCATTCACTTTCTGATATTTGAGTCAAAGCCCTGTGGTGTTGGTGTCTAGTGTCTGTAGTGGTCACTTAAATCCACTGGTCATTTGGGGTAAATAGATTCAGTGCATATCTTTGAAATCCAACACAGTGGCATCTTCAGCAGAACTTCAAGACTCATTCTAAACACTCTAATGATACCATGAGGTGATATTTTAACATTTTAAAGTAGAAATACTTAATTTAACCCCTTTAATGCTCTGTGTTAAAAAAAAACTTGTGCTGCTTTAAAAGCTTCTGGAAAGAAATTCAGTTCAATTCAACGTTATTTATAGAGCACATTTAATGCACAAGGCAGACTCAATGTGCTTCATAACAGGTATATAACATTAAAAACATTAAAAAAAAAAATTTAAAAAAAAATTGTTGGGTATGAAAACAAGCAACAGTCAAATAAACAGTAGAAGAAGGGAATGGATTAATGTTCTGGGTAGATGTATGGAAAAAAGCAGATATGTGTGAAAGCAACTAGACTGAAGCTTCTTTTCCTTATTTTCCCCTTAAATGAAACTGACAAAAGTATAATTACATCTTGGTCCTGAACTTAAACAGTGACTTTACATCTGTTGAGTCTAACTTGTGCATCAATATTCAGATTTTGTCTTTATTATCATATTATTCATGTTAAAATCAGACGGATTAAGGCAAGAGTAAATGGGCTATGAAGCAGTTCATAATAAGATGAATTGTTGTGTGTTCATTGAGCATTTTGAGGATCTCAAGTAATGAATGTATTTTAGTGTCTGTATCCCTGCTACTATATTCATAATTCAAAACAGTAACTGAGAAGTCTAATTCTGTGAAACGCGTGTAATACATCACACCGCAAGCACCACAAGCACCACAACCTCATGTCTGCATCAACATTAATATCTCATTTTTGACCATTCTTATATTGTATGATGTCAGTGCTCATGTCAAAGCTAAACACTGGTGTAGGGTCAAGTACAAAATAATTCATGTCAGACGCTTAAACGATTGTTTTGTAAAGCAGAAGTGCAGTTTTTATGAGGACAACTGTCATGTGTCAGTTAGGGAAGTCAACATGCAGTATTGACTGACCACCAGCGTCTGTGACTCATTCTCATGACACTTACTTCATGGTCTTTTACTGAACTAAATGCTGTCTTAATGTATACTCAGACTGGTAGTATTTCTCATTTCTGTATTATTGTGCTCAAGTTCAAAGATGTTTAGTCATAGGTGGACTAGGGGGCACCCAGACTTGAACTAGGGATCTCTTGAGCTGAAGTCAAATGCCCTACCACTGAGCTATACCCCCTACACAATATAGTTTCGGTTCCTTTTTTAGATCCACTGTGATCTGTAACTTATGATGCACATGTGTAAATGAGGCATAATATTGTTGAAATTGACCTATTTTCTTACATTTCTGATTGATTTGTGGTTGTTGAGGTCATTCATATTTTATGTGACAGTATAGTTTGAAGATGTAAACATTTTCATAATATAATTCAACTTTTTTCTACAGTACAACAAAGAGGAAAAACATGGAGTTGTTATTATTTATAGTTTATTATGTTTTTATTTTACTGGTCCGGCCCACTTGAAATCAAACTGGGCTGAATGTGGTCACTGAACTGAAATGAGTTTGACTGTAAATTAGCAAAGACTGAGTTAATTTTTGTCAGTATTTTAGTTTAATTTTTAGTTTAGTTTATTTCAGACACAAACATAATACAAAACATAGGGGAAAAAAGCAAGAAAAAATAGAATAATAGATTGTATATTTGAATAACTTGTGACATTTGTAAAATCGAAAACTTAAACTACAATATTTCCTTGATGATGTATTGGAGTAGACGAATAAAGTTGCAGAAAATAGAATGTAAAAGTATTAACAGTTGCAAAAAATAGTGTGAATTGGACAAAGTAAAATGAAAATCTGAAGGGCACTCAGAGAAAGCAGAACTCCACTCTTACTATTAAACCACAAAGATTTTTCAAAGATTTTTTTTCAATTTTTCTTTAGTTGCTGCCACTGTTTTCCATGTTATTTACCTCACTGTCACCATAGTTTTACTTTTTTCACAGGCTCTCCAATACTAAAGAAAGAATCTGCACCAGAATTTAAGGGGACCGTCCTTGCCTCGTGCCTTTCCACTGGATGTGAGATGAAAATATGTGCAGTAGTTTTTGCGTAATCCTGCTGATAACAAGCAGACAGACAAATTCTTAACCTTCTAGGCTGAGATAATAATCCATACATCAAACAGTCGGCCTCATTTTCTGGGAGGTGATCATCTGTAGTTCATTTTTGTCCTGAATCGATGCCAGATACAACGTGACTAAATAACACCCTTACTCTCCTAGGACACAATGAACAAAACCTCAGTCTCATTTTTAGGATCAGTGTGCAAAACCATAATGGCACTGGACATCTTAATTCAGAGTTGACACTTTGCTGCACTCTAAGAAAGTCCTTTATCATCATTGTTAACCCCACAAATGTAATAACTCCCTCAAATGTAATAAAAAATTTGCAACTTTTAACGTTAAATGTAATAACTTTCCTACAAATGCAAGAACTGTCACCTATCACAAACATAATACCTCATTTTCCCACAGTGTTCTTCTACCCTCTCCATTGTTATCATAATCATATCCAGACATTTTATTTACATGATTCAAACATAGGCTTCTATTAAACTTAATGAGAATAAATAATTTTCAGTGCATACTGACACTTTTATAATAAAACCTTTACAACATTTTTGCCCATTCTGTTTTTTTTTCCCTCCACTTGTATTTGTAATTAAACACCTCTTAATCTGGAATTAGTACCATGTGGTGTAACTGCAACATTTGATCATTCTAAAAAAAAAGACAAATATCTGAAGGACAAGAATAAATGGAAAGAAAATAAAGATGGATGAGTATTCATGCATGCATTACTTAAATGTATGTGATGTACTAATTTATTATTACAATTTTAGAAACTGAAGATTTTTTTTATTGTCCCACAAATGTAATAAATCCCCACAAAAGTAATGATTATTATGTTTGTGGGAAATGAGGTATTACATTTGTGGTAAGCAACTGTTATTACGATTGTGGGAAAGTTATTACATTTGTGTGATTATTATGTTAAAAGCTGCAAAATTTTATTATGTTTGCAGTTGTTTTTTTTTTACATTTGTGGGGTTAACAATTATAAATGTTTGGGAATTAAGAGGTGTAAAATAGATATTAACTGCAATTATTCACTGAAATGTCATCAGCTACTCAGAGAAACACATTCACCTCACCAAGAAATGAATATCAAATCTGTATACCAATGTTACAGCATTAAAAATGTAGAAAACATTAACTCATTATTACAGCAAGATGTACAGGTGGTCACTGGCACTTACATGACCAGATAATTAAGTCTATCTTCAGACAAGAGAGTTCAATCAGATGCATCCATTATCAGTGCACTGTAATGGGTTCATACTGAAGTTATGGCTGAAAATGCTACAGCTGCCTTGACCTTTGACCTTTAGCAACCGAAAACTAATTAGTTCATCCTTGGGTCCAAGTGAATGTCTATGTCATATGTGGATGAATTACTCCAAATTGTTATTGAGATGTTGCTTCATAAAAATGAGCAGACAAGAGGTCAAAGTGAGCTTGACCTTTGACCTCTGTCCATCAAAATGTTTTCACTTTATTTTTGTGTCCAAGAGTAGGGTTGTGCCAGATTTTACTGAGATGCTCCTGAGAAATAATGTTCACAATAATGAACAGACATGAGGTTGCAGTAACATTGACCTTTCACCTTTGGCCACCAAAATGATGAGCATTTGTACCAAAATGTGTATCACTTTGTGAAGCCATTCTTGAGATATCGCACTTTAAACACAACGGAGACCAGTGGACAGGACTTCTTCTACATATGTAGTGATGTGCTATACCAGGAGTGTCAAACTCATTGTAGGTCACGGGCCAGATTCAGCTAAATTTGATCTGAAATGGGCTGAACCAGTAAAATAATAACATAATAATATATAAATAATGTCAACTCGAAACTTTTCTCTGTTTTTAGAGCGAAAAAAAGTTCATTTACATTATGAAAAGGTTTACATCTACAAACTATCCTTTCAAAAGATGTGAATAACAAACACGGAAAACATTTAATAACAGGCAGAATATTGTTAAAATTGCACTTACTTCTCTGAAGGTTATTCACATTTTTTGCAAAATTATACTTTGTTTTATTGTAAATACATGAAAATATTTACACTTACAAAGAGAAACATTTGAAGTTGTCATTATTGCTATGTTATTATGATAGTATTTTACTGGTCCTGCCCACTGGAGATTGAATTGGTCTGAATGTGGAACCTGAACTAAAAGGATTGTTAATATTTTAGTGTAATTTTTGCATTTGACAAATTCATCCCAAGGGCCGGAATGGACCCTTTGGCGGCCAGATTTGGTCCCTGGGCTGCATGTTTGACACCTGTGCGCTATACAATGTAATATGCTGACCAAGTGTGACATGCAATTAACAGATCATACAAGCACATAAACAAAATATATAGACGTAATAAAATAAGAACGTCGGAGAGGCAGGTGGAGACCGTAAAACAAGTGCTATCTTTATATTAGCTAGCAGTCAAATATACTTGCCTTCATAGGAATAAACAGACAATAGGTCAAAGTAAGCTTGACCTTTGACCTTCTGTATAGAGGGGTTTGACAGCTGCTATCAGGAACAAACTACAAATGATGCAAAATAATTTCTCTTAATTGGATATTTAGTAAGCTTTAGATACTTAGTATGTTAGCTCTGACTGTAACACACGGACCAGTGCTGCAAGTTAATAATGTAGCCACAAGTTTTTAGACTTGAATGTGGGAAAGCCCTCTGTTTTTTAAACTTTTTTTCAATGATATTGGCAATAACCTTTTTACTTGAGTTGTGTTTGTTTATCCCATCAGTTAGGTTATGGGGTCACTACTTTATGTCTGTTTGTACTTCTTAAATTGTGGTGATGTGTTTTTGGTTTTCGGGACTACAGTTGGTTGTTGAATGTTCTACTATTTTTCGCTAAAACATGTTAACCTTTTGAGTTTTCTTGTTCTCTGTCTGATAATCAATCAGTTATGCAATTGAGTTTGGAGGGAAGCGGAAACAAATACCCAGATATCATACTTCCTACCAGGGCTCTTTGTGTCACACTCAGTATGATTTCAACTGGATGTAATACATGTACATTTTTGTGCTGATTGCAGGCGCCTCTATTTTCAAATAAAACATGGGACACATGTGCTGTGGTTGGAAACGGAGGGATCCTGACCAACAGCAGCTGTGGAAACACAATAGATTCAGCCCAGTTTGTCATCAGGTGAGAGCAGTGTTGAACCAAATCGACTGACATAATGACGACAGTTAACTAATAGAATGAACATTTGTCTGCATCATAGGTGCAACCTACCTCCTTTGGAGAATGAATTTAGGACACATGTGGGCAGCAAGACCGACATTGTGACTGCAAACCCAAGCATTCTTCTAGAGAAGTGAGTAAGAGCTTTGTGGTATTACTCAAGTGCTGTGCTTAAATTTGATCAGATCAGATTAAACTATAACAGTAAAAGACACAGCGCGTCGTCTGGCTCACAGTTCAGATATGTAGGAGTTGTCAACCACTCCATTACAATAATAATTTTTCATTATAAACTTCTCACATTTTATTTAATGGGAAAAAAATGTCCAAGAAAGTCCAAAAACATTTAACAGATGTGTTTATCACAACCTTCCCTTCTTTTCTCGCCCATTAATCATGTGATGAGCCAGTGTATACGTAAAGTATTTCAATTACCTTCTACAGATTCAACAGTACTGTGCTGCTGTGACACTTCACTATTAATAATTGAATTGTCAGATACTGTACTAAGACTGTATATATTTTGTTTCAATATATAGCATGTTGTTGTAAATACTTATGCACTTTTGCTTTTGTATTTTCATCAGAAACTTGGCCTAATTCTTCTGCACAGTCCTGTACTTACTTTGTGGTACTTTTATGTCAGTAAAAGGTGTAAATGTTTGTTCAACTACATTGTTTTCAGATATGGGGCTCTGTTAGGACGTCGCCGTCCATTTGCAGAAAGTCTGAAGATATATGGTAACTCCATGCTGCTCCTTCCTGCTTTTTCCTTTGGCCACAACACTCCTGTGTCTCTGCGGGCCCTTTACACTGTTGAGGACTTTGGGATCCCTGTTCGGCCCATCTTCTTCAACCCCGAGTACCTCCACAGTCTGGCCAGTTTCTGGCGCAGCCAGGGCCTGAGAGCAGTCCGGCTCAGCACTGGTATAATCATGGTTAGCCTGGCGCTGGAAATTTGTACCAATGTGCACCTGTATGGCTTCTGGCCTTTCAGTAACCACCCACACGGATTCCAACCCCTCACTAACCACTACTATGATGACAGACAGACAAAAAAGAAATTTCATGCCATGCCTGTTGAGTTTGACCTCCTGCTGCGGCTGCACAGTCAGGGGGTGCTCAGGCTTCATCTGGGACAATGTGGGGAAAAGTAGCTCCATGTAGTCCCATGGAAAACTCAGAAGTACAGTGCCTTTCTTGTATCCTCAGGATGAAGCCCACGAAGGCTTCCCTTTATTTTTAAGTGAACTGAGGAATCTATTTTGGCTAAAATCATGGATCAAGTGTATCCAACTGAGTTGGATGCTGACTTGTCCAATCAGCAGCAGCATTTGCACTGATTACAATCATCCGTAAGACTGTAAAAAATATACTTAACCTAAAGCCTTAGTGTTCCTACTATTATATTTATTACTCTAAATGTTCTAGCTGGAATCTGGATAGAGTAGTTATGTTTTTAAAGGAGAGCCTTTGTAAGGCCTTTGTCAAGGTGTTATCATGTGCCTTATGTTAACCAGTTATTCATGTGAATTACATAATCGACCATGGGAGATTTTAGATCAAAGTAATTGTATGTTGAAAAAATTGAAATACCTCCTCAATGGAAGATTGTCTTTCACGTCTTATGAGAACACCAGCACATTGAATGTATGATTTCAGTACAAAAGCATATCACACATTACCAACAAATACTCTGACAGCTGTTGAAGGGAAATGTGTGGCACTCACAATGGTTTAACAAGGCATTATAGGTGATTTAATGACAAAAGTTAAACAGGATGAACAAAGGTTATTTCAGCACTATTTTTCTGACACCCTTTTACAACAGGATGTGATACAGACGTGTGGTAAACAGACGCTGGTTTCACCGACAGACTCTGAATGTGGCTACAGATAGATATGAACATTTATTTGGTGCACAAACAGTAGCTGTTTAGTTCTTGACATCTTAAAAAGGACAAATTGGCAATGAATTTCTGGTAAATGAAGAGTTAAGAGTTTTTTTTTTTAAACTATAAAACATGCCTGACCATGTCACACTCCAAGAAAAACAGCCTGGAAGAATGTAAGAGGGAATTTTACTGGGAAAATTCAGTCAGCCAAGAGTGAAATAATAAAACACATTTGGAAAAGATGAAGGAGAAAAATGTGGCGGTGTTGAGCACTTACGATAAATCCTTAGCTGGACAAATGAAAAAAATTGACAATCTCTTCCAAGCAGTATATTTCTGGCAGACTACTGCAGTCTCTAAAATTCTTTCCCTTCTTACTTTTTACTCCCCAATATCATCAGTAGAAAACAATCATGACCCATGTGTTCCTACTTACCATCAGCCGGTTTCACTTTATCAAGTCCTGGTTTTACAAAGACAAGGCTTAGATCATTAGATCTTCATACCACTCAGCTCAGTTTACGAATTTAACAGTTACAAGATATTTTACAGGGAATGTTCAGGTACATATGTAGTTTCTTTTCAGTCTTTTTTTCTACTGGATTTTTTAAACGACTGGGTGGCTGGTGTTGATGATCGGGTGGCCGAGGTGTTCAGTTTAAAATAAGTCTGTCTTTATTTTTTAGACTAAGCTAATATAATACACCAGTCAACAAGTGCGTGTTTTAATCATAATCATGGTTAAACTTTAAATGATGTTGCACCAAACTTTAAAACAAGCTTAAAGTCAAGACTCATTGAATTTAAAGGCACAATGTGTAACATTTAGGTGGATTTAGGAGGAGCTCGTTCCAAAGAATGCATATGATATTTATAATTATATTTCGATAATATATCACATGAGAACTATATGGTTTTCATCTTGTTACAGTGTCTCATGTATTGTTCCCTCTACACTAGCATGGGTATTTTTCTAAACCGATAGTTACTTTCCCTGTGTTTTTTAAGAATTCTGCGCAACCATAGCTCTACTAAGCCGTTTCATTGGACTGTTGTCTTTGTCTCAGGCCACATGCACTGGAGTGTATTGATTTATTGTTGAAATCGTGTCATCTTTGTTATGATAGGTGGCGATATGCACTCTTTCAGTTTGTTAGTATTGGGCTGTTTGTGGTTGATTTATAACATCAAAAACTACTAGTCAGTAGCTAGCTAGCAAATTAGGAACCCAGATGCGATTCAACTTCCCCTATCATATCTTCAACTGCAACTTCACCACTAGATGTCACTAAATATTTCACTTTCAACCTTTAAATCTCTTTGACACATGGGTTGAGGCTGTCCCTTAATTTTGTCACAGGATTATTTTGCACATATATTTAACAAACTTGAGGATTAAAAGTTAATCTTTTTTCATTTTGAGATACATTTAATGTTCATTGCAACATAATTTGCAGTTGAACCATGATTTAATTGTATTCTAAAAGGCTGGTTTAACACTACACACACATAACAGACTTATATCTGAGACCTTTGTGCAACTTGTCCCAGATCTGTAAGTGCCTGCCAGGTTTGTGTGTCCCAAAAGTAACGTTGTCCATACCAACCATGATGTCCTCTGTGGGCTGAGGGAGGCTCAGGATCCCAGAGAGGCTTGGAGCTATTAAACAGAAATGTCACAGAAAGAAATAGGGCTAATGACACTAGCAAACACATCCAGGAGGCCCTTCCCTACAAAGGTTGCTATGGTTAGGGGTTCACAGTTACTTCCTCTGTGTTACGACATGCTATCTGCCTGTCACTGCACTGACCAGACAAGAAAAAGGGTACTGTGACAAAGTGGCATTATACTCGTACTGGTACTATCTTGCATTTTTTAAAGGTTGATGTAAAAGCTAAATGAATCTAAGTAAACTGACTATAATGTAAAGTGATGTGATGTGATGATTGTGAATCCTGCACTTTGGGTGAAAATCCTTGGGATTAGCTTTCCTTAGTAAGCGTGGGTCTTACAAATCTGAAAGTGTGGTGTTGGAGCTCCTACTTTCTGAGTCTTAAAGTGTATTTTCTCATGTACAAGCTGTAGATGAAACCATTGAAACTTGACAACCTTTGATGAGCCTGATTTAGTCATGTGAATGTTTAAAAATGTGTATTTGTGAACAGCAGTGGAAAGAATGAAATGTCAACGAGAATAAATATTTATCAGACAAAAAAAAGAGCTCATCTTTGGCTGCATGGGATTCATTCTTTTTACCAGATGGAAAAAGCTTTTTTTTTCTCCTCCTTTCTGGTTTCTTAAACATAGTTAAGTGTTTTTGAGTTGTTATGCGTCTTAAAAACCTGCCAACATCTGTCAGTTTGAACAGATGCAGCTGGTTTGACGACACAGTTTGTTCCCAATGTTCATTTCATAGTACCATCCAACATTTGATTAATGCCAGTAGAATAATACTGAAAAAATACAAAGAACAAAATGATTTCCTTGTATGTCAAAATTTATAACAGGTCACTTAGACTCACACATAGTATAATTTTCTTTCCCCATCTTTGTCCTGTCTCCTTTTTCTTTATACCAGAATCCCTGATGACAGTGTTCAGTGTTCCATGAAGTGCAGTGAGCACTTTGGCAAAAAACAACCACAAGATACTATTCAGAGCTCATCAGATTACATTAATTTATGTTACAGATTATTTAAATGAGCAAAAACATGAATATATATTCAGCGTAATGTCAGTGGAAGTCATCAGTCCTTTCCATATTGTATATAGTTATATATGAGTGACCTATAAATACTGCAGAATATAGTATTTATGGAGAAATGTGAGGTACTTAAATTTGTCTTTACATCTCAGAGACAAATATTGTAGCTTTTTTTTCTACTAAATTTGTCTGATTTTTCAGATTACAAATTTTCCTGATGAGTGAAAACCATGGATGTACAAATGTGTTGATTCAGATAAAGTAAGGATTAAATTATCTTTTATGAGGTGAGAAGATTCCTACTTCTTAACTTTAGTAATAAACTTCTTAAAACCTTCTTGCATTCACGGGAAAATGCATGTTTTTCTGAGTCCATGAAATATACTTTTTTTTTTACTCCACAAATATGAGGTTTTTGCTGTAAAATGATGCTACAAACATAAGATTATAATTTAGAATATGATGCATTACCATGGATTAAACTACTTAGAGGATATAAAGTGTTTCAACGGAGCTCAACCTTAAACATGTATGTTGTGTAAAAAAAAATTTAAAAAAAATTACCTAAATTTATTCCCAATGTATTGGATTGTAGAAATATGATCTGAATTTACACTGATGAGCTGGAGGGATTTATGTGACCACTAGAGGTAGTAGTGAGTCACTCTGCAGGTCTTCCATGGTGAAGAACATAACGTGCTGAACATTTTTAATACCCTTCAGTCAAATATAGTGTAAGATTCTGTTCTATAATTTACACAAGATTGTCTTTGTGTAAATTTGGTGCAGAAATCTCAATGCATTCTTCAGATAATGCAATTACGTCGTTGGAAGGACATGCCACCATTTGACCTTGGAAAAGTAGGTCAAAGTCACTTATTTTCAATAGGCTTCTGCTCCATGTCGAAATGCATCCACAGTATAAATGTAGTGCAGATATCTCACTGCATTTTTCAGATAATGTCATTGAATTGACAGACAGATGGATGGATGACAAAACGATAACAATACCCCTTCGGCCCGAAGTTGGCAGAGGGGTAAAAACTAACACTACAGGTCCTTTGAGCAAAGCAACAGAAAGTGACCAGACGGGATGAGAACCACTGAGAAACAATTTTTAGAGTCAAAGAAAGTGACAAAGTGATAAAAACTAGAAGTACTGTGGTTGTTTTCACCACTGGACACAGCTGTAAATGAAAAGAATGGATGATGATGATGATGATGATGAAGAAATCAAAGCATTTCTTCTATGTGGGTGAGTTTGATTATGAGGCTTAAGAAAATATAAAGTTATTATGGGATGTTATTATCTTTGCTGAGTTGCTGTCTGTTGCTCCACCATTCAGACTAAACTGTGACAGTTCTGACTTTGTTTATTCGATTCCAAACAGATCTTTTGTGCAGCTTTTGACAATTTAAACAGATTAAAAACAGAGCTGAACTAACAGAGCTATAATGTAAACTATCAGCTGATGCATCAGCCTATGTGAAGATTATAAGACTTGTAAAACTTGATGACACCAAGATACAGATGGTGTGTGGTTTTGTTCATCCTAAGTATGTTTTTGTCTGGGTTTTAGAGTTTGGAATATCAATACTACATAGAACCACTTAAAGTAAGGGTTTGAGTGCAAAACTTGTGGTGGGGTATGTTGACTGTGTGGTATTTTACTTAACAAGAGGATGGGAATTGTGCTTCTACCACTCCTTTCACTCCCATGTGTCCTGCTGCAGGGCATCCCACTGATCCTGGACAAACAGACATGCAAACAGCTGGATGACGCTCTCACAGGATGTGGGAAAAACTGATGAGGAAAGCTTTGGAAAGTTTACAAGCTGAGTTATTTGTCAGTGCTTTGTCCTCTTTTTCCACATCCTTAAATCCATTAAGATAGCATGGATACACTGTGTCTAAAATGACATCTGTGTGAGGTCAGGGCATTCAGCCAACTGAGCTGTTAATGGGAAGAAATGTTTGTTTCTTTTTAGAGAAAACAGCCTGCTGCCACAAGTTGCCATCCCAGAGGGTGCTCATGGGATTGCATTCACATCGGCAGTGATTTCATTGGACATCCAGCTGCAGCACTCAGCTTGTTCCCAATGGCCAGTCTCCCCAGGGTCTGTTTTTTTTTTTTTTTTTTTTTTTTTTGAGACAGAATGACAAAAACATACTTTTTATGACTATTTTTGCTGTCTGTTCTCCAGGCAGTTTGACTATGAGCTAAAGGAGACAGACACAAACCTCAGTGGAAAAACATAGTGAGGACACAGATATATCTTTATAAACAGACTTTAAATAGACTAAAGAATATAATTATTGTAGATGTCGCTAAAAAAAAAAAGAATAGGACAGAACTATGGTAATGCCTGTCTGGCGTTCTTAGATCAGCTTCTGTTTTAAATAAATTGTTCAGAAAAGTTAATTTGGGGTCTCTTGATTGTATCTGCTCATTGCTTTACCTGGTCATGTTCTCTTTATATTTACTTCAAGAATTTTACCTTTGTTGCGCAGGATATCCACCTGTTACTGTTCAATACTAGAGAGGTCTACTACCATAATAAGACTGTATATATTCTGTGGACCATACATTTTTAGATTTTTATGTTCATATTACAAAAATCTGCTTATTCTTAATTATGCATACTTATTTATTTGTTTTTGTTGTTTTTTTTTAACTTGTCTTGTCCAGCATCCTAACAGCAGAATGGTAGTCTGGCTGCCTTTTGGTGCTGAACAAATTTGCTTTGCCAAGGGTAACTTCATAAAGTATATGAAGCTCCCCTTGATATTGTGCTGATTTTATTATGAGTTTTGTTGAACCACATTTCGATGCCGGAACTGACATGGGGAAAGGGGGGGGGGGGGGGCAAGAGAAAAGAAGGTGGCAAAAACCCTCACAAGAAAGACCTTCACATTTATTTATTTATGAATATTTTCTGATTATACTGATTATACTGTCTGATTATTCTTCTATTTTTTTATGTACATTCCTAAAGTATCTGCATCATGGAAAAGTTCCCACTGGGGTTAATAATGTATTCCAATTCCGATTTTCAATCAAATTTTACATAGTGAACTAATTTGTCATTTAGTTACAATGCCAATAATTGAATATAAGTGATATGCACTGGAGTTTTTACTTCAATCACACTACTTTGGATTTGAAACTGAAGCTACAGCCAGTTCACCTCAGGTTTTGGTTCCATTTCCTCATTCTATTTAAGAAAAACAAAGTTGTACCACAACCGTTTTTGGGCTTAACAATAATTTTATTTCTTGAAAATTACTCAAAAAAGGTCCCAATTTAGAAGTGAATCATAAGAAAGCACCATTTGAGGATAAAAAACAGACTTTTAGTGATTGCAATTAGATGATTCAGACAGACTGATGTCACTGCCAGGTTGTATTGAGGTTCAGTTTCCAGTATTGAATAGAACCATTATTGTCATGAAAATAGTGGACCCTAACTTTTTGGAACGGTTTAGGGGACAATGCAATTAAAAGAAAACATCTCTAGTGCGTATTTAGAACAAACACGGTGATGTTAATGCATTAATGTGATTTAAGCCTCACAGCTACAGATGTTCACTCATCACAAGTAAAAGTTCAGCTGTCACCAAATGAACTGCCAAAGTGACAAACAAAATGACACGACTGACGTGAGCTGAAGCGACATCTCCTCAGTCTCCTGTGTTGTTTCTGCCAGTGACACAACATCAGGCTGTGTGGCTGTAATTCTCCTGATAGGACTGCAGAGACCCCCACCCCCCCCACTCCGTCATCCCCCCTGCCCTCCGCCGATCAAAATCAAACCCACATCTAATACCGACAACAAGAACAAGACAATAATTGATGTTTCTGAAGTGGGAAAACTGTATTTACGCTCAAAGAAAAGAAAGGAACACTCAACTTGATATGCATTTCTGATTTATTTTTGTAGGAAAATAGGTCTTTTTACATGCAAATCAAATGTATTCATCAGAGAATATGAAAAAATGTCTGCAGGGGATACCAGAATGGCACTCAAAGAAATGTACATTTTACAAAAGGCTTAGAAAAATACACACAAACACACAAATGCATGTATGAATCAGAGTTTGTACTTGTAATACTACTGGTTTTATTGTCACATCCCACTATAAGAAACATGTAAGGAAACAGCACTGCCTCACTCATGTCTTTTCTTTTAAAACACATACAGTCTATTTTACGTGGAGACAGTAGACAGACACATGCTGAGGGTGGAAACTGTTATTTCCCTGATGAATCAACACAAATTTCTTCATCTGGTATGACTGGTTTTTAAGTCTCTGACCTGCATACAGCACAGAGATAGTTTACAAAAGAACCGGTTAATGTTTCACAGTATTCCTGGACTTTTAGGAAATCGTTTAATCTTTTATATCAGACTTTATTCACAATCCGCTGGCTCAACCGATCTGTGGAACAATCAAACAATCACCACCTCATGATGCTCAAATGTCACTGTGAGGCAAAACACACCTCATATTTTATGACTTTTTTGTTTTATCATGTTTTTTTTTTTTTTTTTAATTTTCTACTTCTTTCTGTCACATAAGAGGCAAACTTTTGATTCCTGCGATGTATTTATTACCAAAACTTGGACAGAATTGGAGTTGAATAAACAGTATGCTCAAACATTTAAAGAATGTGAAGTGGTGAGCAGTTCTGGATGTACTTACCCCCATTCCTAAGAACAAATACTGAAAGAAAACAACATAGCATATTAGTAACCCTGAAGGATTAAAGGCTTATTATAGTTGTAGAAAATGCTTTAGTCTAATAGTCTAAACCCTTATTAATTATGTTCTCCAAAATACAAAACACACACAAACTCAGATCACAAACGTTGACATTTTAAAGGCTAAAATATCCCTAAGACAGGGACAGTATGCAGAGCAGAAGAACTCTGACAAAAGTAGTTCTAAAAGCGGTTTTTGTCCAAGAGCCACACTCTCTCACTGCCGCCTTCTCCGTCTGTGTCAGTGGCTCGATAGACAAAGAGAACAAGGACAGACAAACATGTAAGTACGCCACAGGGTGATTCTTCTGACCTGAATAGCTGCCCGAGTTTCTTACTTTTCCTATAAAACAGACTAATCTGGCCTAGAATAGTTTAGGAGATGTAAGGCCAAGCTGCCAGTCATGCAGACACACAGCAGATGGGATCTTCCAGCCCCCCCCCCAAAAAAAACTCCCTCACACACTCTCTGGGGGTGACAGGAAGCCGCCCTCTAGTGGGTTCATCTGACTATAACCTCAAAGAATCACCTGCTTTCACGTTCATGCATCAGTACGTTTCCATTCCTCATAACAACAGTAAATACTTTAGTTGAGAAAGTTTGTTTACTGGGGAGGGTTTTTTTAATGAGGGCTGGTAGGCCTCACGGGGAGAGGCTGACACTGGGATACTCTCAGTAAATCACCTGTGGCTTATTAGGATCAGAGTCAGTGGAGCCAGTGCCAATCACAGCTCTGGGAGCAGCTGACTAAAGTACTTGTGGTGATTTATATCTGTCTGCAGCTGGCTCGGCCTCAGCTTGTTGCAAAGACATGTGGTGCTGCCGGGTGGTGAACAAAGCAACCAGAGTCTCAGAACCTCCCCGTCTGAGCACACACCCCGTGTTTACGCAAAGAAGCGTGTCACAATGTATAACCTTACAACTTCACACAAGTAACCATTCGTTCATTTAGTTCACAGTTCAAAGACCTCCCAGACAAGATTTATTCAATCAAGAACAGCATGTGCCAGTTTTTCTGATTGGCTCCCCTTCCCGATGTAACGACATGAGACAAATAAGCAATCACCACCGTGGCTTGTTTGGAAAGCTACTTTGGGGCAAAGCTGGAAATGGCTGCAATAATTTAGCATTTCCTGTCCTTTGTCTCCATCAGACCCCATCAGCCTGTTTGTGTCCACACACAGCTGTTCAGCAGATCTTCCAAAATTGTTGGAAAAGAAACACTGTTTATTGAAATACAGCCCAGAGGGATGCCACATACATTGAATACTGATATAGAACATACAGGGAAAAAGTCTGGCTTTTTTTTTCTTTGTATCATTTAGTCCATGTAGCCAACATATTATAAAAATATACTATATCATATTTCACATTTTTTACAGTTGAAAGGCAATTTCAAACACAATGACCATAAATATCCATACCGATAGCACATTTTTTTTTTTTTTAAAGGAACCTGTTTTCTTTTTCTTTATTTTACAAAAGAAAATTATTGGAAAAAAAGAGTGCTTTCATATAAAACACTGGTTGTAACATAAAAATGTACTCCATTTTGGAGTTTATTATTTTAAATCCCCTTCAAAAAAGTAATACACTTACTGGAATAGAAAAACAAGTAACTTTTACAAAAGGGTTGGTCTCACATAGGCATTTTTTCCAATACTGGAGTAGCATGGCCACAGTATTCCAAAGCTACAAACAACCAGGCTTCATAGCAGCCTAGCTTTAAAACTTGGCACTGACACTTGCATGACACAAACAGTGTTTGGTCTCATTATATGATAGTAATGGCTTTAGACCTTTTCCATTACAAAGTTTGACACATTTTAATATTGCAGCCTTGTGCATTTCACATTGAATGTGTACCCCTGGGATGAGACGATTTTACTAACCCGAGGCTTGTCAAGAAAATGGAACAATACAGCTGGTTAAGGTGCCACTGGATGCAGGTAGCATTGGCTACTGGTAACTACTCTCTATTCTAGGAAGCCCCCACTAAAGATACCACCAGGGGGCAGTCAAATACAAGGCAGATGAAATAACAGTGAAGAACTGATCAGCTTCCTGCAACAGCCTTGAGAAGTTAAAAACAAAGTAAGTTGGAAAGTAAGGTATAAAAACTGGATTGCTTCTGCACCTTGTTAAAAAGTACATATTCTTTAGGAAACTTCAGATGTAGACTGAATAAAAGCTGCAATACTCATAAGTTCCTGAGCAGCAGCTATTGTTGTACAGTTCTCAAAAACACACACTGAACATATACAAACACATGGGCAGATGCAAAGTCACAGTAACAACAGACTGTTATAGACACTGGATAGAAAGCAGACAAAGAACATGACTGACAGGACACAGCCTTCAGGAAGGTGATGTTCTCACTACAAGGTAAAGTCACTGCTTTGGGCGCTGACTCTGACTTATGTTTTTTCTTATTGCATTACGTGTTATGACGTTGTTTTATAACGTCAGTATATTATCAAGTCAATGCCAGGGCAAAGTGATGAGGTGGCATCCAATTGCGTATGAGTGAGGGTGATCCCTCATTTGGATGTCAGTGTATTTTTTATTTTTTTTTACATAGATTTTGGATTCCAATGTGTCTTTGTAGAGCAGTGGCCAGGAAATGAACTGAACCAAATCTGCTATAGATCTGATTTGCAACAGAACTCATTATCATTCCATAATTATCCAAAGCTGCAATCCCAAAGAAAGGATGGACAGGAAGCGGAGGTCAATAATCTGTTTGAGGGCTTGAGGAGACCAAAACATGTAAACGACAGACTGAAACCTAACACAGTTTGTGTTGGTGTGACACTTAAATAGACAGTGAGAGCCCAGACAAAACAAATTGTCAGCTGCATCATCACATTTTTACACACCACAGCACATAAACACACATCTTCTCCAGCTTACAGGATTCTTTAGGCACTGTGGTTTAAATATCCGAGAATGATTGCATGCCTCATCCATTGTCTTATATACACATCCTTCAATATGTGTCATTATTTGTGGAGTGTAAGGAGGGTTAAATCCATACAGAGGGCTTGCCCTCTCCTGATTTACTGCTGCTGCTGTTGCTGCTGCTGCCTCCTCCACTGCTGCCTCCTTTCCCATGTTTGAATCTATGCTTGCGTTCCTTCTGAGGCTGTGGCTGGGGCTGAGGTTGGGCCTGGATTATGTTGCTTTGGGGCTTGTCGTCCTGGTTGTCCCCGAGCTGCTCCTCTGCCCGGTGCTGCTGACTGTAGGCCTGGATCGCCGCCTCCAGCTGCTCGTGGGCCTGCTGGATCATGTCTTTGTTCAGAGCCACACGTGACTCTCCTCCTGTTGGAAAGTTGTCCTCATTGCTACCAAACTGTTGCTGCTCTTCTTGGGCAATATTTGCCCGGTTCTGCTTACATGCCATCTTGGCATTGCTCAGGTCTGTGTAGGGCATTTGTTCTGGTTTGACCACGATGTTGTAGCCTGGTGGAGCTGATGGGGTGTTCCATGAGAATGGGTAACCAACGTAGTCCGCAGCTCCGTCTCCGCCCACCCCTCCCTCAGACCCCGCCTCAGGTCCTGTTCCTCCCACTGAACCCTCCACTCCCCCATTGGTGCCTAACAAGCCCAGCTGGTACTCGTCCTCCTGAGGTGGGCATCGCCGACGGCGAAGAATGTCACATATCGAGCCGATCCCCAAGTGGAGCATCTCCCAAACGTTGAGCATGAGGCAGAGGACAGTGACTCCATACATAATGCGGAGGAAGATGGTTTTCTCAGTGGGCCTTGACACAAAGCAGTCAACACTGTGGGGACAAGGTTTGAACGAACACACAAACACCGGTTTAACACGGAAACCGTAGAGTAAGTACTGGCCTGCAAGGAATCCGGCCTCTAGCACTGTTCGTGTCACCAGCTGCAAAACATAAACCCTCATCAGCCCCTCATCACGGATCCGCTTTCGACCATCGTGGCGGATTTTGGGTCTTGGCGTGGGCTGCAGTGGATCTCGTGGTCTTTTTGGAGGCTCTATCTCTGGCACCTCATAAATCATGGGATCATCCTCCTGGTCCTCCTCTGTTTCCTCGATGCCTCGGTGCTGCCGTGCTCCAAAGCAGATTTTTCTGGGTTTCCTGTGTGTGTAACCCCCTCCTGTTCTGACCGTTGCGGAGCCACTTACTCCTTTGGCTTCATCTAATCTGGCAATCTTATTGATAGCATAGCCCATGTACATGAGAGAAGGCATCGCCACCAGGATGATCTGGAAAACCCAGAAGCGCACGTGAGACAGAGGGGCGAAGGCATCGTAACAGACGTTCTCGCAGCCGGGCTGGCCTGAGTTGCAGACAAACTTGCTTTGTTCGTCATAGTAGATGGACTCTCCTCCAACGGCGGTGAGAACAATGCGGAAGACGATGAGCACGGTGAGCCACAGCTTCCCCACGAAGGTGGAGTGGTTGTGGATCTCCTCCAGCAGCCGCGTGAGGAAGCTCCAGCTCATGGTGTCGCTGGACAGTGGGGCAGACAGTGTCCCTCTCTCACCTGTTCACAGACTCTGGACAAATAAAGATAGAGAGGAGGAGAAGAGAGGACAGTGTGAGATTTCTGCAGCTTAGAGTCTCTGAAACAAAACAATAGTAGCAGATATAGTAGATGACTGTATGAGTATGAGGGGATCATGGGAGCTGTTGTTTTGACCCCCATTGGTTAGGAAAATCTAGAAAGAAATCATGTCAACAGTTAAGGAACTTTCACATTGTGCAGTGACTTATATTCACTTTAGGTCACTTTAGTTAAGTGAAATAGAAGCAAGGACATATGACACCAAAGGATATACTGAGAAATTAGATACTGTTTCTCTCCATGACATGCAATTAAAAAAGAGGCAAAAAAAAAAGAATAAATAGGTGGTGTGAAAGATGAACTATAATAGAATATTAAATATATAAATCAAATCTATTTACAATAGCAGTGATAGTACAATACAGTAATGCACCTCTAATGGAACAGAAGCACATATGACAATAGTGCAATGTTACACTGAATAAAATTATAGATTTCTCCAAGTTTAAAACATTTTACACAAATTAACAAACTGTATAAATGGCCCTTGTTCTTTTTAGATATTTTAATGTTGCACATTATAGGTTTAATGCTTGTAAGTGTGAAAAATATTTAGTTCTGCCAGTTCCGTGGTGAGATTTGAGTAGGGGTGATCTAATAATCGCTCTGAGTAAAATAAGTGTCCCTGTCTCATCTGTTCACAGACTCTGGACAAATAAAGAGATATTAGAAGAAGAAGGGGAGACAGTGTGAGTTCAAATGAAATGTTTACAACTGAAATCAAACAAACAGTATGAGATTTCTGCATCTTGGAGTCTCTCATACAAAACAATAGTCAAAGACACAGTAGATGATGTTGCTGTTGTTCTGATTCCTATTATGAATCTTGAAATAAATCATGTCAACAATTGAGGTATTTTCACATTATGCAATGACTTATATTCATATCATGCCATCTCAGTCAAGAGGAATAGAAGCAAGTAGATATGACACCATAGACAAGCAACAAAATCCACTGTTACACTGAATAAAAATGCACATTTTACATTTGAACAACATTTACGCAACAAAACAAAATATATTTAGAGACCTTGTACTTTTTAGATATTTTAATATTGCACAATATAGCTTTAACACTTGTAAATGTGAAAAATAATTAGTTCTGCCAGTTCAGTGATGAGATTTGGGGGGGGGGGGTGATCTAATAATCGCTCTAAGTAAAATAAGTGTTCCTGTCTCAGTTCAGGAAATCGGTGTCTTTAATTTGATCTGTTGCTTCTTGCAGCACTAAGACACACAATGAATTTTAGAGAGGTCCAAAGTGAGGTCGCTGTCAAGTTCAGGATTTTAACAGAATTAGAAGACCAAACAGAGTGGAAAAAGGATATTGGTATTTTAAAAAAACCATCAAGCGGTACTGAAACCGAGGCGAATAATCCAAATAGGGGGAATTTGCTGCTGCCAAATACACACACACTTTATTTAACAGCCTATCTCTTTTTGAAGAAATAAATCCTCTTAGTGAGTCTTCTTCTGTGTGAGGTGCAGTTTTCAGGATTGTATTAACTTGACTGGTTCGTTCTGGTGAGGAGGTAACCGGCATCGTGCTGCAGTTTCTGTGCATTTCAGTGCAGTTTAGGAAAAAGGACATGTTGCCTATGTAGGTTAGGTCTGGGCTCCAGGCAGTCCATCCAAACCAGCAGAATCAGCAGGTGGCCGGGCACAAACCGTTGGAGCGGGAAGTCAGACAGCAGACCCACATTAGCTCAAGCAGTGGAGCTGAACCCAAACACTGCTGTCCCTCAGGGCAGCTTTGGGGGATGAATATGACACCTCCACAGAACTTTCCCCCTTATGAAGCTGCAATAGTGCACGGCTTATTGTCAGCTAGACCGAGAGGAAAATCCAAGCATGAATACTAGCTTAGGTTAGGGTTTAAAGGGCTTCCAGGGGCAATATCCTTACCAAGCAGGTTCAGGGCTTAGTTGGAGCTGCAGCACGGGGAACATTTCGCTCTAAAACATGACCAGGAACTGCTAACTCTCTGTTTTGTGTCTCCAGAAGGGAGGAAAGAGAGGGTGGGAATGTTTTGAAGTGCGCTTGCAAAGAAACATGTGTCTAGAATTGATCACCCAGACCATATAAGGACAAGCCTGGGATAGAGGAGGTGCATGTCAGGAATCGTTGTGTACAGTGCTGCTGAAAGTCCTCATGAGGGCGAAAAACTGTGAGCGTCTGTGACCGACATGTATGAGTAAGCAGCACATGGCCACGGCGGAGAAAATAGGCTCCCACAAGCACACACACAGTCATGGTAATGTCCGTCTATCGTCACGTTCTGTCTGACTTTTCCCGCATTACATCACTTTGTGTCTTTACATAACTCTTACTGTTCTGCGCAAATGTCCTTAAGCCACTAATATCCAGATTTAGTCGCACAGTCAGCTGTAAAGGTCAAGCTATTCTGATTTTACAATAATAGTGAGGCATTGTTATCCAGTGATTTCATCTGGGAACAATCTGATTTAAATTATACTGAATGCAACCACCTGAGTAATGAAGCTGCTTTGTGTCTGTTGCTTGATATGAAAATGCAACATTACAGAGTTTTCCACCCTGCACCTGTTGTTTTTGTGAAGGTTTTTGGATTTACATGCACATTACTCTACTGCATTAAAATTAAGAGCATGGACAGTGAATGATTACTTTCATTATGTTTAGGTATTTCTTGGCTATTGTGCAATGTGCAATATTAATATGTGCAATGTGAAGTATTTCCAAAGATTTAGTGTTTTTAATTTTAATAACTTTTTTATTGTAGTGGGTTATTAGACAGGGCCAGTGCACATTAATCACCATTGCTGTAAATGTGCCAGAATTTGCCCAAAAGGCTGAAAGCTATAACCAAAAATGAATGAATGAATGAATGGAATGTATGGAATTCCATTTATGTATGGAACAGTGTTTATATGAATTTGTACATGTATATGTAAGTGTATGAGCATGGGTATGCGTATATGCATATATGTGTGTGTATGTATATGTAGGTGTATGTGTATATGATATATGTGGATGTGTATATGTATGCATGTGTGCATGTATGTATGTATATGTATGTATATATACACATATGTATATGTGTATGTATGTGTGTGTATATATGTATGTGTGTATAGATGGATAGATGTGTATGTATATGGGTGTATATGTATGGATGTATATATGGACATATTGTTGGTTTAGACAAAGGGGTGAGAGCTAATAAGCTATGCTTCTTCTCACTCCTTTTCGGATATGACTTTTTTTTTCTTTCTTTTCTTTTACGTGTATCATTTTTTTATGCTTCCTTGAATTTTCATTTCTATATTATGTTGTGCAAATAAGTCAAATAGTAGTAATCAGGAAGCTTGTATCATAGCCATATTCGAAATAAATCAATTTTTTTAAAAATGAATGAACGAATTTTTTTTGGGTGTGTACATTAATCAGTGCACTCAGTACAACAATTATAATAAACATAAACCCCCAAAAAGGAATAGGCTACAAGCAAAAGCTTTTTTTTTTTTGCCTATCCTTTTCATCTGATACACTGCTTACATTAAATTAAACATGTACAGCATGGAGCATTCACACCATTAAAAAAAAAAAAAAAAAAAAATCAACAACAAAAGCATATTTACCATCTCAATTCAAAAGTCCTAAATGATTTTAAACTTAAGGCATTTTTTTTAACTTTGTAAAAGGAGTGAATAACTTAAATTCATCATCAGGTCCATCTAGACTTCATATTTGTCCTCACTTTAGTTCGATCAAAAATATAAAGACCTCTTAAATTATAATTACTCTCCCTTAATTCAAAGAATTCACAAATAGTATTTGGGACACTACTATTTTTATCCCAAATCTTCCATATACCTATTTGGAATTTTTTTTTTTTTTTTTTTTTACCTTTTTTTAAAAATATATTTATGTTTGTACTTTGCTTTATCTCTTGCTCCAGACCGTTCCACAAAGTCCCCCCACAGCTTATTATGCATATACTTTTCATTGTTGTTCTTATTTTATGCAAGATTAAAGTTCCAATTCCAAAAGAAAAAGAGAAAAATAGTAAAGTACATTATTATTGTTTGATGTAGATGTTAAATTATATTTATTTTTACTTGCAGAACAGAATAATTCGTTTTAGAGGTTAAATGTTATGCTCGATTATTTCTGAGTCGCCTCAAATTTGGGAATGAAAAGGTGAATTCACAATCAAATTTCTTGTTCCTGTTTAAAATAGTAAAACATCAAAGAGCTCACTGAAAATAAAGTTGCATTTAAGCACTTCATGATGCCGAATGATCTCTGAGACAAATAGGGAAAGGTGCTCTAAGTGCTATATATATAAAGTTCTGGCTAAATATTAGACTGCAGCCAGACTTCATTCTTAGCCATTTTGCAGACGTTGCTAAACACCGTCCTTTCCCATCACAAAACACAGAGGAACTGAAACATTCCTCCTTTGTGTTTCCTAGGTAGTGTTCGCACGAGGAACTGTCACACTACCTCCTGACCAGGAGAGACGCTCCAGCCCAAGACCACGACTGCCTAGGTTTAATACTCCAGCTCAGCCACATGTAACTTGACATTTTGCTTTCTCATCCAATTTACGTCTGCAGGAGCTAGTGGGGCAGTTAGAGGAAAGAAGCTGACTTTGTGCATTAAGTTAGGAGGGTGAGTCAGCCTCCCGAATAGTACCACACAGACAGCAGGCAGCCTTTGTGTGTGTCTCAAACTCTGATACAAACAATGAGCAGCAAATTAGTGGAAATGATGTCACACGTAGATGTTCGGTTGCAAAGGCGTGAAATTCTCTCAAATTTAGTCACATGGAGTGTTTACATAATAGGAGGTAAAGGAGGTTTGAAAGGGAATCGCATCCAGGATCAATGGCTCTATAGGGATGGGAATTAAGACCCGGTTCTTGTAGAGACAGAACCAGCTCCCAGTAGCTCAGTTCTTCTGAATCGTTCATCTGATTCCTCAACAGTTCTGCTTATCGCTTCTGCAACGTCATCATGTGAAATACACCACACGTCATTTCCGTATTTTGGTTGTATTTCACCGGTAAAGACAACACTAGGGCCATTTATAACATATGCAGAGCTTCCATTACGACAAAGGGGGAAACACCTCCAACACGTACAAACATTTAACCACAGCATCCAATTAAACTGCACCTATGGAACGTCTGTGATTGGCTGCTTTGCAAAGGGGGCGGTGACTCAGCCGCGAACATTAACCCTTTCATGCATACTGGTCACTACAGTGGACAGTTATTCTACAGCTGTTCGTTTGTATATCCATGTTTTATGTTTTATGTTGTTTTAGTTTCATATCAGCCAACACAGTGGACACTTATGCACCATCCCATACACTGACATTCACACCATTACTGTAACTTTACTGTTCTTGATAAACCTGATCTGCACTAACGTGTTTTAGTGTAAATCAATTGCTAATTGTTGTTAGACTGTAATTAACTATTTTCCTAATCAAAAAGTTGGGCTTTTGTTGCACATTATCTCCATGAAGGGAGTAATAACTAATATTAAAGTATGATAAAATGTGAGCGGCATGAAAAATGTTTTTATTTCATAGTTTTCAAACAGTATATCACTTTTCGATGATCGGTTTTAATCTTTGCTTCAAATATTAAATGCATGGTGTCCAGCTTAGTGGACATTTTTGTAACTCCATGAAAAATAGCTTCATAAAAAAAATCCCCTTCACATTGTTTTTTTTTATGCGTAAAGAGGAATAAAAACACTCAGGAAAAAAGTCTTGACTAAGGTTCTCAAAATTCTTGCATGAAAAGGTGAAACTCCTCTGGGTTCTACAGATACTGTTAATGTTAGCATCATTTCACTGCGTCAACCTGCTTTTACTATTGTTTATGAATAATTGCGATGTCCTAGAATTACATTTAGATGATGCTGAGGCTGCAGCAGGTAGATCTCACACTCCTTTAACTTCCCCTTTATAACCCTTTATGAGGTTTGTTTGAATTAAATGCAAAATGTTAGTGCATGTTTGACATTCAAGAGTGAAAGCAAACAAAGCTATTTGTATGTTCTATAGTTTATTCCCTAATCCAGTGGTTCTCAAACTTTTTCCAGTGGAGTACCCTCTGAAATATACTTTTTGAGCCAAGTACCCCCAACTCTGACTTCAGCATTTTTGATTAAAAAAAATAATAATAAAAAATTAGGCATAATTTGTTCCTGTGCCAAAGGTGTCTGTTAATATTTTCAAAACTTTGTCAACAAACAACATATATTTAACTGTAATATATAGAAAATTACCAATTTTTTAAAGTAAATTTTGTATGCAAAATATGAACTCATTAAGAAAAATGAATAAATTGATCATTAATTAATAAATGAACCTTTCATCACCAAAATACAATCACTTAGCTACTCAAATAAATTTATCTTGAATAATATAAAATAGAAATGTTCTTAAAATGTTACCAAAGCTTAAACAAGATGATTGACAGTAAAACTATTATATGAATGCATTTATTTCAGCATTAATTCTCATTATTCATTTTGTATTCAGTACATGATGACTTATTTAATGTGTTTTTCCCAAAAAAATTTCAAGTACCCCTAGGGCTTGTTCCAAGTACCCCTGGGGGTATGCATACCCCACTTTGGGAACCCCTCCCTCCCCTCCATGCCACAAAGGTTACAGAAAGTTGAAACTGAAAAATCACAGTAAGCTTAAAAAAACTGTGATCAAAAGAGAAAAACGTGTAGATATCATGTCCTGCCTGAAGCTCGAAAAAGTCAGGTACTCACTTAGGCGTTCAAACGGAAAGTTCCAGAAGGCGTGGGGGCCCTTTTTTAACCCTTTCATGCATAGTGGTCACTAAAGTGGACAGTTATTCTACATCTGTTCTCTTGTATATTCATGGGTTTTGTTGTTTTAGTTGTATTTCAGCACACAGTGGATACTTATGCATCATCCCATACACTGCAATTCATACCATTACTGTCTTTTTGCTTATTATCTGCATGAAGTTAGTAATAACTAATATTAGAGTATGTTAAAATATGAATGTGTCAGATTAGCTGCATGAAAAATGTTTTTATTTCATAGTTTTCACACAGTATCTCATTTTCTGATGATGGGTACATGTTTTTTTTTTCTTCAAAAATTAAATGCTTGGTGTCCAGCTGAGTGGACATTTTTGTAACTCCATGAAAAATAAGTTCATAAAAAATATTTCAATCGCATTGGGTTTTTTTTCATGCCTATAGAGGAAAAAAATCTTGACTATAGTTTTCATGATTCATGCAAGCAAGGGTTAAACATGTTTCAGGCTTTATGAACATTTGACAGTATCCCAACTTACCAATCTAGTCCATGCATCATTGTTATGACAGGATAATACCAATATTCGAAAGCTCGCTGGCAGTGACTGGGGATTATTTTTGGTCTTTATTTATTTTCTATTTTATTTAATTTCTTTTAAGTATAACTCTTCTTTGTCTTAATGTGCTAAGATGCTGACATACATCTATTTGTACAACTTGTCTGTAACAACTGAACACCTGTGCACTATGTTCTGGAAAAAAATTAAAATATTTTGATTTAAAAAAATAAAGAAAAACATCATTGAAATTATAAATTGTCATTGATAAAACAGTGATTTTCATTCAAAAACACATCAAAATTCAAAAAATAAAAAATAAAATTAAATAATGTCTGTGTTTTAAACTTCAGCTAATACCTGTTTTGATCCCATTACAATTTTTTACAATACATGTTTTTAAATGCCAGTGTTTATTTTTTCAGTTTTCAGGGTGTGTTTCCTATGCCAAATTTTATTTTCAATATCAAACATTTAACAAAAGTCCTCGTTTTGGCTTCATAGATACACAGCTAATAGGCCTACCAGAACACCACAAGGTCAAAGGTCAACAACACCAGGTCCTAAAGGAGACATTCTCAACATCAGAACTTTACTCACTAACTCAAGCCAACAGTTACAATTAGAGTTACTGTCACTGCAGGGATCCCCTCCGCTACTGGCTTCCATCCCTTAGGATCGGCTGACACTCATATCCAGACACAGAACAGAAGAGCAGAGACAGACGAACACGTGCAGCCTCAAAAAGCATGTGGCGTAAAGCAGCGGACTGAGCAAAACTGCGTCAGGGTTAGTTGAGGTGCTCCTTATTCACCGGAGTGACTCATTACGTGGATGCAAGTGGAAGGCCCTGGGCGTGGGAGGGGCGCCACGGGAACGAGACCACCCCAGGACAAACCCCCGACCCGAGTCAGGGACAGCTGCAGGTGGACCAGGGGTGAGATTACATAACAGAGAGAGATGTACTATGTTTCACCACAGCGAGTTCTGGCAGCAACAGGTTTGACAGTTCATGATGTCTGTATAGGAAACGGTATCTGTCTGGTCTGTGTTGTTTATTCACATACACAGATGTAACGATATGAAAATTTCATATCATGGTTATTTTGACCAAAATTATCACGGTTATCATTATCATCGCGGTATTGTTGAAATTATGCTCAAAATGTTCAAAAAAGTGCACTGTAAAAAAAAATCTGTAATTTAACAGAATTTTCACTGTTTATTTTACAGATTTTTACTGTATTTTTAAGATACAGGAAAATATCAATGAAATGACAAAAATAGACTGTGATTTTACATGTCAAATGTAAAATAACATGAAAAAACTGTAACTGTGAATAACCAAAAAATTTCCATTTTTTTAAAAGAATTTTTTTCTTTTTTTTTTTTTTTTTACAGAAAAATACAGTTAAAATACATTTGCAAATGTATTGTAATTTCACAAATATTTCTTTTCTATTTATGAGATTAAACTGTTAAATTAAAATTTAGTACTGTAAAAATAAATAAATAAATAAATAAATAAATAAATAAATAAATAAATAAAACGAGATAAAATTACTGACAATTAACTGTAAAAGAAGTATTTGTTCTGTAAGTTTAACAACACTTGTTTGTTAATTGTCAAATATCTTGTGTAATTATGGGAGGTTTCACAACAAAAATGCTGAATAAATGTGTTTTTTGTGAATGTATAACATGTATAAGCACTGATAAACTGTCAAAATGCAGTTTTTATCAGTGGATTGTACAACTTAGTCTCATTGAAAATTATTTCTATATATATTTATAGCTAATTTGATTGTTAATACATGTAAATATTCTTTATTAAACATTAAAAAGTCAAAAAATATGCAAAATATCATGTAAAGTTAGGGCAAAAAACTGTATTTTAATTATGGAAAATTACTGAACTTTTATAAGATGGTTATTTCTGTTATTTAACAGTATTTTTTTGGCACCCCAGCTGCTGGAATATTACTGGGGGTTTTTTAACCTTTTTTTTTTTTTTTTATAGTGTAGGTGTTTTCTCCAGAAAAGTGCAGTAATCAAACACGGTTATCATGATAATTAGAATTTAAACGGTAATACTAACTGTTAGCAATTTTACCTTATACCGGTAATTGTTACATCCCTATTCACATATGAAACAGATTAAATCTAGAAATCTGATCGACTGTTCTAACTGTTCTAATGTCTTGGATGTAGTCTTTGGGTGACTTTTATCTACACCAATTTTCCATTTTATTACAACCAAATTCATATTACTCAGAAAATACAAATCCTCAGCATTTTATTAGTCATAGATTAATTATTTTTAACCTTAACATTAACCTTCAAAGACCCAACCAGTCACCACGGCAACCAAAACCATCTACTGATCTACCTCAGTTTCATTGTACTTGTACAATGACAATAAAGAGATTCTGATCTAAAATGTTTAATAAGTATAGATCTATTAATCCTATCAATATGTGAAAATAATTCAGGTAAAATGTAATTTCTCAGCTTTTCATCGGTATCAGATATGACCCATTCGGATGTTCAGAGGTGAACATGCACTGTAAGACTGGATAAGTTGACTTTACTTAAAAAATCTCAAGTAACTCATTGCCTTAAAAAATTTAAGTAATGAAGACTTGAGTGTATTAAACTTAAATGCTTGATTTGAATAGAATTGCTATTTTAAGTACAACACACTAAATGCCAAGTTAATTTAACTTAAAATTTGTTGCAGTGTCAATCGCTTTGTGTAATCATTAGACTTAATATCATCAGTTTATTTTACTCAATTCCAAGTTGACTTAAATTAAAATCTTTTGCGATATGAAGTGCTTTACATAATTATTCACTTTTACATATCACAGTGTAGGTGGAAGTTAGCTTAATATCATTTACCACTACAGTACAGGCTTTTCATTTGGTAAGGCATTAAGATTTTTATTAAATGAGACCAATCTTGAATGAACAGGAAACTATTGTTCGTCCTATGGCTCTCACTCATGGTGCACCTCTACAAAAGTACAAAACAAACACAAAAAGGCCAATAAACACTGCCATACACACATTAAGTCCAAATTAACACTAACACCACAATTCCGCTGAACCCCTGCACATAAAAATAACACATTTTCAACAACATGCCCAAAACCCACAATGCAATGCAGAGATACAAAGGTGTGGTCATGACTAAAACTGAGTGATTTAAACCCATTCAGCTAAAACTTTTTCATACTTTCAACTATGTCTACAAATTAGTAGAATATACTTAAGATTTTACAGTAATGTCAAAAAAACTTAGAACATTTAGGTACATTGTAATTAAAGCATTTTAGTAAAATACAACTTCCGGGCTTACAGTGTGGAAACAACAAAAATGTACTTTTCAATAAGGCTCATGTAATTTGACAAATGACAGTGGTTATAGTCTTTTTTTATGTTCAGTTAATGATATTTACTCTGAGCTTTTATGTACAGCTACATGATCTGTACTATAAATACAGTAAACAGCAGATTTTTACGGAAAATGCCAAATTTAAAGGATAATATTATAATAAATGGTGACAAACCACTTAGCTTGTGTAGTGAAAAATTAATTTGGAAGCTGCCATAAATGTCGTCGGTCTATAAGAGCCGATCAGTGTCGACAGGACATTTTCACAATTATCAATACTAGTTGACAGTTGGTTAATATTAGACTTCTTAATTGTAAAGAGAAGATAATACACTATATGGACAAAAATACCAGGACGCATCACACTTACAGCTTAACTTCCCATTCCTATTTAATTGAAATATGGTCAGAACATGCCAAATATTTCAGAAATATATACATAGAATAACAACAAAATATTAATAATCTGTTTTTAAAAAAAAAAAAAAAAAAGCTCAATGTTGAGTAAAATTAAGCAAAAACGTGCACTGAAAACACTTTGGAATTTTAGATGCAAATGTAATGTAAACCAAATGAATAATCAAGACAAACTAAAAATGTTTATTGCAACCATATTTATTGTAATATAAAATTATATTATGTTGTTTTGTAGCTCAGCCACTTGTTAAAATTACACACCTGAATTTAAAATGTGTGTGTTCAGAAGTTGAAAATCACTGCTGCTTAAATTTTTTAAGCTTATTTTGATGTTCATTCCTACATTTACCAGTTATTTGCTTTGTGCTTCAAATGTATTTATTTACTTTGACTTAATGTTGAGTTCAAGAGTCACTCTCTTTTAATTAAATAAAAGTAGTCAATTTCTGATATGCTTTTTTTTTTTTTAAGTCACAATTCTTCGGAGGTGGGACAAGATGATTAATATACTGTCAGCTTTTTAATCTTCCAAAATATGTTATTATATTGGCCTGTAAAACCCCGCTATCATTCATTTGTAGCATAAAAATATCAACAATGAAGTTAATTTAAAATGCCCGCTTCAGTTCTTTATATTTATGTTTCATTCCTGCGCCATTTTTACACTCAAAAATTTTTTTAGCATACATAAACCTCAGTTTTCTGTTAACATAATACCATTTCTAAAAATCTATTAAAGCTGTGAGACTGTTACTAATCTGATTTACTCTAAAACAATGGCACATTTTTCAATATTTGATTGTATCTAAGCAATTCAGATGGTGCCATAAACTTCAAGTACAGTATCAACCTCTGAACATGTGAGTCCCGATAAAGACGAAGCAAATGATATAAGCTGACTGATGTCTTTTTAATGTCTTTTATATCAACATGTGATAAACAGCAGAGTCTTGTGTGACAGGCAATAACAAATGACAAACAGTTCTGTCAAAAGCAACACATTTCAACATTATTCTGCCTCTTTTTTTTGCAGTTCTTAAATTTCCATGTGTTGTTTTTGTGTGCAATGATGTGTGTCTCTGTGTCAACAGTTTTGTGTTTACATATTCCTGTTATTTCTGCATATATTCAGATTTATATATACAAAAACAGGCCCTCCTACACACATAAAGGCACATTCATATTAATAGGCACAGGCCAAGGGCACTTTGGATAATAAACGTACTGTAAACTGTAGAAAAAAGCCCTAATGAGTCTGTGTTAGCATAATAAATTTATTAGCCTGTGGATGAACTTTAAGCAAGCGAAGCATACTAATGTCTACATTTATAGACAGATTAAACATATTTACTCTGCAAAACCATGAAGAGTCTATATTTATATGGATGTTTTCATGCGGTTACTATTTTTAAAGCGCTATTGCGTCATTTCCTTCTTCTTATACACGTTTTTTGCCTCGATGCAAACATCTCCCTGACTGATCCATCATTACACTGATTATCAATTAGACTTCTGAGTGTTTTTAAAGCACTTGTAAAGGATCCAATAAAAGTAATCATCAGCGTTTTCAGCATGATTGGTTTGGCCGCTGATCCTGCCGATCTGCCGTTGGATCGCTGCCTTTAAAACACTCCTCATTCCGACTTTAAAGTCATTATTCTGTAATAGTATGTCTGTAGTATTGTGCTGATGTTTAATGGGGCTGCCTGTTACATTAATGATCGGTGTCATACAAAATTCTCTGCGGTCTCACACTTAAAATTATCACAATCGGGTGATTAAGTCAAATAAATATTCACTCATCTGTTTCAAGTTAAATCAGATAAAGGTGGCGTGTGGATTTTCAGCTAAACATATTCAGCTGTCGTCAATGTTGAAGTAAGCAACAATGAGGCGAAACACGAGGAGGTGGCAGAAATATAGAGGTTAATTACACTGCCTACTTCAGAAATGAAGTTCTACCTGTGTGAGGGAGTCACATTTCTACACTTTATGTGAAGAGAAACCTTAAAAAAAAAAAAAAAAAAACTGAATCGGTGGAGATCTGCTGTCAGACTGAACCCAATCAGGCGGTAGCTTGAGTTCAAAGCTTCCCAGTGGCAAAAAAAGTGCTGCAGTGTGCAAAGACTGAAAGTGCTGGCTTTGCAAACCTCAATGTAATAGAATAGATATGTATTTTTCAGAAAATAAACAGTAAAACGAAATGTCTGACATGATTGTTTGCCATTCAATTTATAAATGGATTTGATGCATGTATAGATATTTACTGAGGCTGATTTTAAAGACACTGACGTTCTGTCTTAAATCCCACTGTGAGTGTCTCCCACTGCCACTAGAGACGTATCTGAGACCTCCGAGCAGGTTCTGTCAGGGCTGATGTTCAGAGATCTGTCCTTGTTTGAGGGTCACTGCCACATGCACTTTTCTTCTATTCAGCCAGCGGCATCCCTGAGCTTCACCGATGCCCTTCTGAGCCTCCACCTTGTCCCACACAGGCTGCACAGATCAAATTAATCTGCTCACACTGTAGCTGGCCACACATCTGTCCATTATAACCCCCCGGATTGTCATATGTAGGTTAAATTGCGGTTATTTGGGGATCAAACCCCCACATTTAAAAGCAACAGCATGTCACAGAAAGGCCACCACCCTCTGCCTGTAAATTCATGATATGAAATGTAACAGCACTGTAGAGGACCGAGAACTGGCAAAAATGCTTGGCTTAAACAGCACAGGAGGTTTCTTATATTGTAGTCCCCCTTCTGGTCCTCAGAAGAGGCTGTTTAAGCTCCTTTGTCAGAGATATTCAAATCATCAAAAATCCAGCATCGCTAAAAATGGACTTCTTATCAACACTTTCTGTTTTCTTTTTTTTTTCTCTGAGCAGCAACTTTGTTCCAAAGAGTCCCTGAAGTGATTAAAAACATGCATGCCAAGAGTGACTTTGCATCCACAGAAGGTTATCAGAGTTGTTAATCACATCCATTTCATAGAGTAATCTCTCCCAGATTGTATGGCGCATGCACACACAAACACAAATGAAACTTACTTGTGGGGTGATAAATGTTCGCAGCCATGAAACACAAATAAAGTATAAATTCCACTGAGTAGAACAGACAGTACAACCCAATTTGGGCCTCAGGCTCATAAAACGTGTAGCGGAAGACATAAAGGAATCCAGAGATAAAAATAGAGATTGTAGAGCACAACTCTAGAGCAGTTTTTTGGGTGGTCATACGTGAAACTGTGGCCTGTGAGAGAAGCTCCAGAAGTCTTTTTGCTTAGATGAATGAATGAATGAATGAATGAATGAGCTATTCTTCTTCATTTTGCAGAGGGGCCGGACTGTTTCACCCCGTGTGTTCGTGGGAAACTAAAAATTCCCTCATTAACAGTGTCCGAAGGGAAGAAACACAACGGTAAACCAGTTCCATATGTTACAGGAAGAATCTCTGAGACAGCTGCACGCTCTCTGTGTGCATCTGTGCACTTTATTTAGCATCTTACTGGGAAAAAAAAGGCACAGAAGTTTGCTTTAGGGTTAATAATAAGTTATGCAAAAGATTATGGAGAACTTTGGAAAACAGTGAACCAGCACAGGACGTAGAGGCCATTTAGGTTCAAGTTAGATATGATACAGATCAAATTTTAACAATATTGGCATCACTGAAAGTCACTTTTAAATGAACAAATGCAAGAAAAATCCACATAAAGCTAAAACAAGGCACATAAATTGAACAATAAAGCAGCATACTCACTCTATTCCTTCCCAGACGCCAGGTACTGTTTTCTTTGTCTGTCAACCCGAGGCCCCTCATCTCTGTCCCCCTGTCTCACTTAGCCTCCTTTACATACCCCTTAACCTGGGCTGACATCAAACAGCCCTGACCTAAAATCAAGCACGGCATCCCGACAACAAAAAACTCAAAACAAAACCAACAGCTCCACCGCCGTCCTCTCATGAAGAGCCTCAGTGTGTGTGTTCAACCAAGTGTGAGCTCCGTCTGAAAGGGAGAGGGAAGAGGGATGAGGGAGGCAGAGCATCTTGCCTCTCTCCCCGTGGTACTTACAATGGTCCTCACTAACCCTTCATCCCCTCCAAACTGGGTCATAGTTGGGGGTTGGGATGGGTGTGTTTGTATGATGGTGATGAGGAGGTGGTGGTGGTGGGGTTTTAATACCCCTCAGAGGGGTAAAGGGAGGAGGGGGCGGTGCAGACAGTAATAACATAGGGGGTGTATCCAGATCCTGGAGGTAAATGATATCATTACATTTAGACCTCAGGCACAGGCGAGGCTTAAAAATATAGCAATTGCAGAGTCTTTTTTTTTTTAATGTGTATTTTAATGTGAACAAGTTAAGTCATTTATTTCTTGTCTTTACTCCAAGCATCGTTTGTATTTTTGTAGTTTTCAGAGTAGATGTAAGCATTGTGTATTTTTTGGGTATAGTTACTATAGTGTAAGTATAAGTTTATGTTCCCATTTACAAAAAAATCTCCCTTTGTCATCCATATACTGTATATTCAAACAAAACCACTATTTTGATCTCTTTTATATATATTTTTTTAAATTTATTGTTACTAATTTGCATATTCTTTGGTTATTGTCTTGCTTATACTTATTTATCCCTATTCAACCTGTGGCATGATCAGAATTGCACAGCTGTAAATAATATATATAGGTTTTTGTTTTATCTTTATTATTTGATTTTGCCCTTTCTTATTTGTCACTGATAATCTTATAATGGATCAATAATGTAAAGCACTTTGGGTGCCTTGAGAAGCGCTATAGAAATCTAATCCATTATTATTATTATTTTATTTTATTTTATTTATTTATTTATTTTTATTATTATTATTATTATTATTATTATAAACTCTTGGGGTTTTTGGTCTCACCCACATAACTTTTTACATTTTTTTATTCTGCAAAACAACTACATCAAAGTGAGATACACTAAATAAAATATGCATCTCTGAGTCTAAAAGTGCAATATCAGCAAAAATAAATATACACATAATTTATTTTGAGAAATAGTTTCTCTCTGACATTTCATCTTCTTATTTCAGCCTAAATTTATGTCAAAAGTTTTTTAAATAAGTCCCAAGATAAAATTTACAGACAAATTTGCATATTTGTTTCTCTGTGCATGATAAATACTGTACATCTGTTTAATTTTTTTTTTTTTTCACTCCTTGCACTACTTGCTTATACATTCACTTACAGTATTTCAGTCAAGACACACTTAAAGTAGAATGAAGAATGTTGGAGTAAGTTTGCTGTCTGTGTGCATTAAAATGTTTTGATCAAGAAACAGATTTTAGTGTTTAGACCCAGTATGAATCTCCCCTAAACATCTGTGCTCTCAAAACTGTACTTAAATCAAACTACAATTATGTCCAAAAGCTTCTCAAACCAATAAATCAAACAGTAAATTAACTCGAAGTGAGTTAAAACATGTTTTATTCATCTACTTCACTGCAGATCTTTACTTGTAGAGTAATGTTTTCAGTTGGATAGTGATACTTGTACATTTTAAGAGCTGCACAGTTTAGTTTGTACATTAGTCTTATTGCTGCTGTACATTAATAATATTTGGGTAGTGCGTTGGCATGATCAATAAATAGTATTTTCAGTAGCATTTTGTGGATGTTTTATTGAATACATTCACATATGTAGATTCCCATGTACTGTCCTCCTATAGTATAAACCTTTACTTTCATTTTCATTTTCTGAGTACTTGTACCTGTGTACTGACAATAAGATCCAATTTGTACTTTACAAATATGTTTAAATGAGCTCAAAAAGAGTTTAAAGATATTACATATTATCAAATCAATGCTCATTTTCATTAATGTCATAACTTCATAACTCTCAACATCTGCAAATATGAAACAAAATATGAAATGAATAAATGCATTAAGACAGGAAGAAAAGTTAAAAATAAATAAATAAAGGAATACATAAAATTAATCCAAATTTAAAAATCATGTTTCTGTGGTCAAAATTTCACTTATCCTATCCCCTACCCTTCTCTCACTTGTGTACTTTTTTCTTTAAAAAAAAAAAAAATCTGTGGATTATACGATAAATAAGCAGAGATGAAGAATACAAAACCGAAAGTATGCTTCACTTAAACTCAAAATTTAACATTTCATTTATCAGAGAAAGGACAAATTAACCAGATTCTTTCTGTATTCCTCTTTCTTTCTTTCTGTCTTTCTTTCTTTCTTTCTTTCTTTCTTTTTGTGGGCTCATACCAAATTCTTAGAAAGTTTCAGTTTAGAAAGTTCTACTTAAATTTCTAGACTTCCTTCCAAATCATTGCTCGTCTACAGCAAGGTTATTATTGTTAACGAAAACTAACAAATGACAAAAACTAGAATTGACAAAACATTTTCATAAACTGAAAAAACAAACAAACTATAATTAAAAGAAAAAACAATTACTAATTGAAACTGTATTGTGTGCTTACAAAACTATCTAAAACGTCTAAAAATTATGGATAAAATTCCCTTTGTTTTCACCTTTGTCAGAGTTGGATTGATATGAAATCAATTTATTTCGCTCAAGCAATTTCAGCTGGTGGCACCGTACGGCGCTTATCGTTTAGAGTCGGCTTCTCGTTTTCAGTTTACCTGACAACATGGAGACTAAAGTTGGGAGAAAACAGCCGAGTCCTGTCTGGGATTTATTTGAAAATGACGGCGAGGAAGATAAAAGATATGAAAAAAAATAAAACTAATACTAAAACTGAACTAAAACTAAGCATTTAGAAAAAAACACAATAACTATTAAAAACTAGCAGACCTGCCCTAAAAACTAATTATAACTAATTGAATAACAGAAAAAAGAAACAAAACTAAACTTAATGAAAAATCCAAACTACTATAACTTTGGTCTACAGTTGCAATTAGTTCCTATGATGAATTAATGCTACAGAACATGACAGATCCTCTGAATGTCCAAATATGAACGCATATGAATAGGATTAATTAAGAGGTTTTAAACATTTTAGAAACATTTATTTTTTGGGCATGTATGGTGTTATTTTTGTCTTCCATCTCTGATCCTTTCCACAGATTAAACCACATAATTAAATCAAATTTATTATAAAGTTGAAACTATAGTACTGTTAATCAGACGAAGAGTTTTCTTTTTGCAGAAATGTGGACATTCAGTTCTGACTAATCCTCCCCATCACTTTCAGCCTCTGCATGCCCTCCTCACTCTATCCCTCTGTTCCCTCTCTCACGCCTCCTCATAGATTCATAATCATCTGACGCTATGAACAATAAAAGATGTTCATTTGATTTTGTCCAAATCCATCTCACCAGCTCCGTTTGCTCAAATTGCACGCTATCTCAGCCTCTTTTCTTATCGCTCTCTTCTGAGCGGACCATTTGCTATCAACAAATTTCACAGATCATACGCTGCGAATCAGAGAGTATAAATCCTCTTTAAATTCATATCATGTCGCTCAAAGTCCAAAGTCTTCTCTAAAATGTTTGGCTTGAATGCAAACTCCCCCAGTTTTCCCGTTTTTTCATTAATATTATTGTGTTAAGTCATGTGATGGATATCTTTTTAACTTGTCATCTTGGGTAATTTCAAGTCCTCATCATCTATTTTTGATGTGACGGCTTCATGGGACTTTTGATAATGATGACTGATTCGCAGTAAAACCAAAATACAGTTACGTCGACCTTGTGAGGTTATGTAGCTGTGATTTAAGTACCGTTATTCAGTCCTAAAACCTTTACTGTAGATGATGTACCTCAGAAGTGGAGTCTTTGAAAGCCGTTCCAGTTCAGCTACACTTATGTTCAACCTCTGACTTGTGATAAATGCAGACTAAATGGCTTTAGGGTTTGCAAAACTCCCTTATGTTTATCTTTGTATCTGTGTGTTTTGACACGATTGAGGTCATCTTTTGCAGACTCAGCTCACAGAGGAGCTGAGATGATGTATTGCTTTTGTTTTGCACTGACATTAAGTGGAGATACTTGGTGTTTCTGCCATTGTTGTTTAAAGGTAAACTGTGTAGTCCAAAGGGAGAATCATGAGTTGCACTTCATATACAAAGAGGTGACAAATTAACGGAAAAACCTGATGGTTGACAGTTAGATGAATCATACACTAAGGGCTTAAAGGGGTCATATTTTATTAGTCTTTGGTTCATTTATTTGTGCATTTGGACCCTACTAGTTCAAAAAGTTTGAATTTGAACCCTCCAGGTGCTGCAAACCTACCTTTATATTCATTCCGGCAAAAATCAGGTGGATTTCTACAACCCGTTTCAATTCCTGTTTACTTTGTTGCATCTATAACAAGTTATGCCATGACATTTGCACATACGTGTAGACTTCCGACAAACATTTCTTTGAGTTCGACATAATTGTTTGTCAGCAGCAGTGGTTGTAGTCCATACTGAAAATATGTCCAAACTTCATGCCGATTACCTAAAATGTTCAGTTGTTGGTTGAACAGGACAGAGCAGCACAGCCAACAACCTGGAGGGTGTGGGGCTTGAAGTGGCTCATTTGCATTTAAAGAGCCAGCGATCAAAATGATCGTTCTGGTGTCATTAGTCAGAAATAGGTTGAAGATGGACCTGTGGAGTTGAATTAATGAAGAATTCAGACCCAAGCAGAGCATTTACAGTTTATGTAGATCACAGGGAAATGTTTTAAAATGAATAATTCCATTTAAAAAGCAAATATTACTCCTTTAAGTGACAACTATAACCTAGCCAAGTAACATGAATATAATAGTGTGTTTTTATTATGACTTAATCAAGGTTATTATCGTTAACGAAAACTAACGAAATGACGAAAACTAGAATTGAAAAAACATTTTTGTTAACTGAAATAAATAAAAACTATAATTAAAAGAAAAAAGCAATAACTAACTGAAACTGTATTGTGTGCTTACAAAACTAACTAAAACAGATAAAAATTATGGATAAAATTCCCTTTGTTTTTGTCTTTGTCAATGTCGGATTGATATGAAATCGATTTATTTCGCTCTAGCAATTTTAGTCGCTGGCACCATATGATATGTAACGGTCCGTCACTTCTCATCACTTGTCGTTTAGAGTCGTCTTCTCATCCCCACTCTACCTGGAAACATGGAGACTAGAAGTTGGGAGAAAGCAGCAGAGTCCTGTACGGGATTTATTTGAATACGACGGTGAAGACGATAAAAGATATAAAAAAACTAAAACTAAGCATTTAGAAAATAACAAAAACTAATAAAAACTAGCAAACCTGCTCTAAAAATGAATTAAAACTAACTGAATTAGAGAAAAAAAAGTCAAAACTAAATAAAACTAAACTATAATGAAAAATCCAAAACTATTATAACCTTGGATTTAATATATTGTCGTGTTGTACTGACTGGGACAACCACTGAACCATGATTTTTAGCCTACCCAAAAAAGAACACAAAAATGATTAAAAAAAAAAAAAAAAAAAAAAGTTTCCAACTTTACAGTTCAGTGCCATAAGTTCACAGTATTTTTCAGCAATGATCTTCTAGCGTGTATGTTGCGCTCAGAAACAAGTTTTAGAATTTTAGATGATTGAACAGCTATCTCCACACAGAGGGATGTTCAAAGCACCATTTAAAAAAAGCAAAATATCACTCCTTTAAAGTGGAACACACAGGTTAACAAGTAAAGACTTTTAATATGTAGAAAATAATCTAATAACATGTATTTGCATATTTGTTAAAAGCCCTATTTGCACAGGACCTGCTGATGATTTGGAAATCAATCCCCAGTGTCAGTGTTTGATGTTTTTTACACTAATTTTCTGACATTATTCCTTGGTTCTGATGATAAGGGGAGGCTCAAATGTTCCTCACTGTAGCTGTTCTCATGCTGTCTGTCCAACTTTTGACATGTTGTTTTTCTGAAGGATTTAAGCTAAAATAAGCCTTGTGAATTTGCATTATCTTCACCAGCACAGACTCCATCATCCTGAACCAGGAAATAGGCTGAACTGTCACTTGATTCACATTGATGTTGATTTTGAGTCACATTATCACAGGATCTCTAGGTTTACTGAAATATTGCAAGTAATTATTTCAATTTAAGATCACAGACAACCTCTTTGGTTCTTACGAATCACTACAGGTTAAGAGGTTATACTAGTCCAGATCTAAACTTTTTTTTTTTTTTTTTTTTTTTTTTTTACATGGGCTGGCATTCAATAAACAATGAAAAAAATACTTGTAAATGTTTATGTTATCTTAGCACACTGTCACTGTGTTTTTTTTACACTGGTGACCAAAGGCATCTACTGATCTAAAATATGGAATAGCTGTTGAAATACTATCAATACATTTAGATAATTCAGGTAAAATACAGTTTCTCAGCTTTTCAGAGGCATCAGATGTGTTTTTTGTGGACGTTCAGAGGCTCAGTAGAGAACATGGAAACACCGTCATCCTCTGCAGCATTGATTCACCAGTAAAACGCATGGAGCTTGACAAATGACAGCAGTGGTAGACACTTTTCTTTATATTTAGTTAACAATATATTTAGCTAAAAAGACACTTTTCTCTACTTTTTGATGTTTTAACCTTTGAATTTAGTCTGCGCTTCTATGAACATCTATATGATCACTAAAATTAGATATAGGAAAATACCTGATTTTCACAACAAATGCAAAAATAGTTCCAGGTCTTTAAAGATTTTGTATTAAGTATTAAGGGCAAAAGGAAAATATTCCAATGCAGGTAAAAGTTCTGCTGTGTAAGAAACATATGGCATAGTGTGATGTGGTGGATTAGAAGAATAAGGCCATGTCCACACGAAACCGTATCTTTTCTTATCCGATCTTTGTCTTTGTCGTTTTCAAAAAAGTGTTCCGTAAACATGGGGTCGTTTCAGGAAATATCTGCATCCACACAAAACCACTGAAAATGACTGAAAACGATGTAGTACAAATGCCAGGCCTGTATGTGGCGCTGTAATGCTCTCACAACAAACAGAGAAGAAGACGTGGAGCATGCGCATAAAGCTTGTGCACTGTATACAAACCATAGACTACAGAAGAACAAGAACAACACCAACAACAACTCTAGATCCCAGAGCATGTAGTGAATATTGTTAGCTGTGATTGTTTGCTGCTCATTGTAATGAAAGAGTAGCTGAAGATTTTGATTCAGTGTTTCTAATAAGCTCTGCAGCTGTTGTAGCACGAGCACAACTCTGTAGTCCACCATTGAAGTGGCGTCTTGCTTCTGGGGTGAAAGGCTAGAGAGGTGGGGCTATGACATCATCAGTTTTAGAAAAGTTGCAGTATGGTCACACAGATGAAAACACGAAACTGGCATTTTCAACTTCATGCACTCTGGGACCTGGTTTCAAAAAGTTGCTGTTTCAGCGACGGAAAATGCTGGTTTGGAGTGGAAGAAAGGTTTATCTGATACAAAACTTTAGCGGATACAACCGAAACCATCTTTGTATGGACAGGGCCTAAAACACTCCTTAAAATCAATTTTACACAATTCACTGTTTCAATGCCGTGAGAAGCTTACGGACAAATCCCCCCTTACCCCTCCATTATGCTGAATTCCAGGCCATTTTTTGAGCCCGTAAGTCACGACTTCAAACCACAACTCATGACTTGGTAGCGTTTCAGCCAAGTCACGCCAAACTGCCAGAGTGCAAGGAACTGTGGTAGCTAGATGTAAACAAACCATCATGTCGGACTGTACATTATGCTCATTTACAATCATTTTTATCACCAAAGGTGCTTTCTCCTTGGTTATTTGAGGGAAACAGGAGTAAAAACGGCGCATAAGGCAAGAGAAGCTGTTCTACCTTTTATGTTGTGTCATTTGTATATTTGGATACGTATTTGGTATTAATTTATTCTTGCACTCAATGGACTGAAAACTAGCTAACGCTAGAGTAGCTGCCTATTATGCAGAACATTTGCAGATAAATGTCAGAGCAATGCTTTGTTTTAATAAACAATCTGCATAAACACCACATCCATGGGGGCCGCCATTGCTACTTGACATCAGAACTAGGAGTACATCGATCTCGTACGAGTTCACGGGTGGGAAGTCACAGGTTTGACTGCCATTCCAGTGCATTTTCACTGGTAGAAGGTTGGAAAAACATGAGTTACAGGTTGCCTGGAAGGCAGCATAAGTCTGCCCCTGTACTAGTCCCATGCAAATAGGGCTGAAGTTTTCAAATCATTGCAAAGATTGGGAAACTCAGTCAAGTTAACAGACATAAGAAGTATATATATATATATATATATATATATATATATATATATATATATATATATATATATATATACATATATAGTTGTGCTCATAAGTTTACATACCCTAGCAGAATTTATGATTCTTTGGCCATTTTTCAGAGAATATGAATGATAATACAAAAACTTTTCTTTTACTCGTGGCTAGTGGTTGGGTGAAGCCATTTATTATCAGACAAATGCGTTTGTTCTTTTTAAGTCATACTGACAACAGAAACTATCCAAATGACCCTGATCTAAAGTTTCCATACCCTAGTTCTTAACCCTCTGTTTCGCCCCCTTTAACATCAATGACAGCTTGAACTCTTTTGTGGTAGTTCTGGATGAGGCTCTTTTTTTTCTCAGACGGTAACGCTGCCCATTCTTCTTGGCAAAACACCTTCAGTTCCTTTAAGATTTTGGATTTTCTTGCATGAACTGCATGTTTCAGACCTCCCCAAAGTGGCTCAGTGATATAGAGGTCAGCAGACTGAGATGGACACTCCTTCACCCTCACTTTTTTCTGCTGTAGCCAATGACAGGTGGACTTGTGTTTTGGGTCATCGTCACGTTGGAACATCCAAGACCGTCCCATGCGCACTCTATCAGGGTATGTAAACTTATGAGCACAACTGTATATAGGCTATATATCATAATGTTTTAACAGCAAGGTTGAAATCATAAAACAATATGGTTATGACAGATCACAACTTTTATATATTGAACTTTCTGGCTTCAAATGGACCAGATGAGAATCAGGAGAAAAATGAGTGAGGAGGGTCTGTTAGAGTGCTACTATTAAAATGACAGTAACTCCCATCATAACTCCACACAGTGTTACGATGCTGCAGGAGGTCAAACAAAGTGGGAGGAGGTGGGCGTCCGCTAATGATTCAACAAAATGAACCAGAGCTAGAATAAAACCAGAGGGCAGTGTGTTTCTCTCAGCTCTGGTGCTAAATGTTATAACTAGGAATAGCTCCTGCAGACGACCAGCGATGCAAATGAGACTAATTCATACAGGCTGGTGTGAGTGGGTCGACAAAACTACATCCACGGACTGCGCTCAGACACTCTGTGGTGCTGTGTGATTTAACAACACCATTATGACCTTTTTATGTGTTTTTTGGAAATCTGACGTCAAAAGCGTATAATTAGCAGAGGGAGTAAAAGGAGTGTAGATGTAAAATGTGACTCGTGTAGTAGATGTGAACTGTACTGTAATGAAGAAGGGATTTTTCCAATATATTTAAGCAAAATACTAATTATTTTGAAGGTAAATAACGTACTTATCTATTCACTGTTCAGATAGTGCATATATTTCAGAATATGAATGGTTACAGAGGTTGAAAACCTGAATTCATGTGTATATAGGTTGTACCTTTGGAGGGTACGTTTTTATATTCTATATTTTTATATGATCCTTTTTTTTTAACCCATAAAGACCCAAACATCCACTGTCGACCAAAACTGTTTACTGATGCAAAATGTTTAATACCTGTTGATCCACTGATCCTAATTGGTGTAAAATGTAGTTTGTCATCTTTTCATGGTCATCAAGTATGACCCATTTGGACGTTCAGAGGCTCCATAGTTACCGTGGAAACACCCTCATCCTCTACAACATTGATTCACCAGTTAAAGCGTTATAGAGAGGTCATAGTATAGCTCTAGTATTTGACTACCAGGGGCCATTGGCAATCACCAGAAAAAATCTTCAAAAACCCTGGAAACACTTTAGGAAGCACTTAATACTGCCTTAGAAGTCATGCAAAACACTTAAGAAGCAAATTAATCCCCTCTCCAAAATGATCATTTTTGAAAATCATAGAAAAGAGTTTCATGTGTGAAAACTTTTTTAAGTAGCACTAGTGGGCAATACAGTGGTGCAGTGGTTAGCACTCTTGACTTTAAAGGAGAAGGTCCTGGGTTCAATTTCTCTCCAAAACAACCATTTCCTATAGTGTCTTACTCCATTCCTTATGGTGACCAACTAGAAGAATTCCTAGAAAAGGTTGGAGTACCTTCACCATTTTACCACAGGAAGTCATTGCTAATTGCCTCAAACACCTCATGGACTACTTCATTACTGCCTTACAAGGGATACAGCACACTTGACAAGCAAAATAAATACCTGTCCAACATGACCATCTTTGGAGGTCATATTATAGCCTTAGCATTTGACCACCAGACGCCATTGGGGATCTCCAGAAAAAAAGTCCTTAAAAAGCAATGTAACACTTCAGAAAGCACCCAATAGTTTCCTAGAAGTGACATAAAACACTTTAGAAGCAAAATAAACACCTCTCAAAAATGACCATTTTTGTACAACGTAGTATAGCCTTAGTATCTGTTCATCAGAGAGTGTTGGTGACCACATGAGAAAAACATTTAAAAATCCCTGAAACACAACGTGAAAAGCTTATTAATACCTCATCAATGATCTAAAACACTTTAGAATCATATGTAAAAATTGGTCCAAAATGAGTATGTTTGGATTGGACTTCAGTACAGTGGTGCAGTGGTTAGCACTATTGCTTCACAACACAAAGGTTATGGGTTCAATTTCTCTCTAAAACCACCATTTACAAAGGAAAAACACTCAACTCAGTCCTCTTCCACCTTTTGGTGACCACCTGGAGAAAAATTCCAAACAATTTTTGGAGTGCACACACCTTTACTATTTTGCCACTGGAAGTCCTAACTGACCACCTGAAAAAGCCTAAAAAAAATAACCTGAAACACCTCACAGAGCATTTAATACTCCCTTAGAAGTGATGGAAAACACTTCAGAAGCAAAATGAACACCTCTCCAAAATGCCCATTTTTGAAGGTCATAGTACAGCCTTAGTATCTGACCACCAGAGGCTGTTGGTGACCTCCAGAAAAAGTCTTTAAAAAGCCCTTAAACACTTCAGGAAGCATTTAATACTGCCTTTGGGGTGATGCCAAACGCTTCAGAAGCAAAATAAACTCTTCTCTAAAATGAGCATTTGATACAAAATTAGATGTTACTCTACTGTCTTTACTACAAACCATGACATTTTGTGCAAAATTATATAATATCAAATAGACCCTCTGACTCTGCACCAACTTATGAAATGTGGCTAAAAGAAATGAGGAATGTATTACATCTTGAAAAGACTAGATACAATGACAAATCAAGACTCTTCTGTAAGATCTGGAACCCTTTACTAGGGTTTATCAGTAGTGAAGACTGATTCACCCCTACTGCTGAGTGGACTCATACTATCGTGGTATTATAAATTTCAGTTTCCTTTCTTTTTTTTTAATTTCTTGTTTCCCATTCCTTTATTGTATTGTTTATACATCAAAACCATGATACTGTTTTTGTCATATGCTCATGTGCTTTGTTTATACTATAGCTGCAACAATAATAAAAAAAATAGACACAGCATTCATTCATTCATTCATTCATTCATTCATTCAGTTCCTTCTTTATTTACTTTATTATTATTATTTCTTCTTCTTCCACAGCAGAACGGCAACAGCTTTACTTCTTAGCGCTAACTTTGGTCAACATGTCACAAATGAGACTACTCATTAATGCAATGAGGAGATTGGTGTTACTGAACTCCCATAATCCTTCAGCTTCTCTACATAAGCCAAGATAATTTAGCTCATTTGACAGAGTGTCGTCTGTTAAGAAGAGTTTTGACTGATGGATTTGTGTTTTTTTGGTGTTTTTGGGAAAAAAACTATTTATAAGACTATTTAAGAGTTGTTGAATTGATGGCTTGATAAAAGGAGATTAAGCCTGAGACAGATGTGACGTGACATGGAAAACTTCTTGAACAACTTTAGATTTGTACAGACGACAGCACGGTTTATATGAATAATCAACATCAACACTTGAAGTCAGGAATTTCTGTGTTTACTACCCGTGAATAACATCTGAATATCAGCTTCCCGACACTGAACTTTCCCAGATTTAACAGAAAGTCTGTCACATGGCCACAGCAAAAATACCAATAAGAAGTATTTAGTGAATTCTGTGTGAGTTTTAGTGTTTGCTTTGAGAGTAACTGAACTCCTCGATACTGTCTGCATATTTCAGACATAGAGTCACTTAGATGAGTTGCTGTTACTGTAAATGGTGTGGTCTTGTCTATTTACTGGAGTGTTTTATATCTCTTGCCCCTACTTGGTTTGAGTACACTTCATACTATACCTTTACACAATGAATACTGTATAAAGCAATGTTATGAAGGGGCAACAGACTAAGAGGAAAACCACATTAGTAAAAAGAGTAATGCCTAAAATCTTTCCTCTACATTAAGTGATAAATATGTATGGATTTACATCGCAAAGTGATTTTAGGATAACTTGTGAATAGATAACACATCCTATGGCTTATATTATATGGCAGATATTTCATTATATTATCTTTGTGATTTTGTGTCAGGCATGCAGAAGCAACCTATAAACTTTCTTGTTTTTGTGCTGGCTGAGCAGGTTTCATCTGAATAAATTGGCCAAAATGTTCAATACCATTTAGCCTAATGACTGTAATAACTTACACTGGAACAACTTATTACATTAGGTGTTCCAGAAAGCAAAACCAAGACATTTTGTGATGTTTCTTTCAGCCATTACACTCCAAGCTCCTGGAAAGTCTTCTAAAGAATTTATACTATTGTACATATTGAACTAAAAGTCCATCTGTTTTACTTTTAACCCTATAACACCAAGCATATTATATTTGATACATGAGTTTTGAAGCCCTCTACATGAGCAGTGTGATATTTGTTTTCTTGAAAAAACTATCTCCTGATAACTCCTGACATGTAAAAAGGACAAGCAGAAATAAATAGAGAAAGAAAGGGCAAAAGGGGGAATACTGAAGAGGTAAATATGGCAATGAATAAACAAACCCAATAATTTAATAAGATGTGAGATGAAATAAGTATAGAAATAAATAAGTAAAGAGATAAAGAAAATGTAAATAGAAAGCAACGCAGAAATAAATAGACTTGGAGAAATAAATAGAGGAAGAAAATGAAAAAGGGGGAATACTGAAGAGGTATATATGACTGTGAATAAAAAAAAAATGCCAATAAATTAATAAGATGTCAGATGAAAATAAGATATAGAAATAAATAAGAAAAGAGATAACGAAAATGTAAATACAAACCAATGCAGAAATAGAGGAAGAAAATAAAAAAGGGGGAATACTGAAGAAAATGTAAATAGAAAGCAACACAGAAATAAATCCAGGGATAAAATTAAATAAGGAAAAATATAAATGAGGACAAAATAGATAAATAAATGAATTTATCAAGCCATTTTTATATTTCTGTATATATTTTTAAATACGACAGGTTCAGTCCTCCATAATGTTGCTGGTAACAACATTGAAAAATGAGCAACAAACAGGAGAAAATCACCAAAAACAAAGACTTGATGCCAAAAAGAAAAGCAACGTCAGTTATCTGGGATTATTTTGGCTACAAGAAGGATGATACTGAAACATGTTCTGTGTTGATAGTGCCTTGCAAATGCCTTCTACCACATGGTTGCTTTAATTGTTTGAAAGGTTGGGAGTTTCTCTGTTGGACTCTGGTTTTCCTCTTTGTCCTTTTTACTGATCGTAGGCATGTTGTGTTTCCAGGTAACACAAAGCCTGAGCAGACAGTCGACTATCTGGCTGCAGTTCAAGTATTATGAAACAGTTTGTCTTTGGTTACTGTAAAGGAAATGACATGAAGAGTTTGTAATGTTGTAGTATGTCCAATCAATCTCTTGCTGCCTCTGTTGTCATAAACCACTGTTTTACTACATGTAATATGAATAAATAATAACAGTAATCTTATGTAGTTCTGTTCCACAAATGTCATCACACAAATTTTTCTAAGTGAACAGATTTTACATTGAATATGCATACTTTTACTACAACTGCTGATCCACGTACCTGAAATCACCGATGAGTCAGTCACAGAGGTGGAATTTATTAGTACATCTACCTGAAGTGTAATGTCTGGCTGGAACGGAAACCTGTAAGTTTTCACAACATACTGACATACTGCTTGGCTCCTGTGGCTGCGATGACACTTAATATTTCATGCATTTCTTTGCTTCAATGATAGGATTCCTTTTAGTTTTTCAGTCTCTGCATGAGTGACTAAAAAAATGAAAATCAGTGTTGCTGGGCTGCATTTTTATTTTTTATTTTTTTGCAAGCAGCATTAGGAGGTGAACACTTACAGATGAAAGCTTATATATGATTCTTATAGAAAAGGAAAAGCGTTCTGGGGCTATAGCTCAGCAGAAGAGCACTCGACTGCACATCAACAGGTCTTTTCTCTGAACAATACAGGGCTTACACTTTTGTGTTGAGGCTTCAGAGGATGCAGGCTAAAATATCCGTGGGCCTACAGATAATTACAAAACGCCATAGGAGCTTTAAAGATTACCAGTCCTGTATCCCATACTACCTTAGTATTATCACATCAACTTTATAGTTTATATAGATGCAGCTACTGTGGAATGAACCTCTGATTGCTGATAAACCACACAGAAGTGCAATGATAGTTTAGCACAGGGGTCACCAACCCTGACCCTCGAGATCTACTATCCTGCATGTTTTAGATGTATTCCTCTTCTAACACACCTGATTCAAATGATAAGTCTATGATCAAGCCCTGCAGAAGCCTGATAACAACTGTCAGGTGTGTTGGAAGAGGGGAACGTCTAAAACATGCAGGATAGTAGATCTCGAAGACCAGGGTTGATGACCCCTGCTTTAGCATATATTTATGCTCTTTCCAGGTTTGCACACTGTTATTTTTGAGCAAATGTGATGTGCATTTATGTTCTCGAAGCTCTCCAACATTAGCAGGGTTTCCATTACAGTTTTCCACAAAATAAAAACAATATTTCTACAGTTTCGCCAAAGTACAATTGCCGCTTGTATATGTTTTCATTGAGTTTTTGGCTTCTGATGTGTGATTCTAGTAAAGTCCTGTCTCGCGATATGTCGTGATTCTCATAAAATACTCCATAATGACAGAGAGAGAAAGAGTGACAGAGCAGGCTTATTGATGTGACGTTATTGAACCTCTCGTGACACCAGACTTGTTATGCCGTGACTAGTGAAAATGTGCAAAATGTGTTTCCGTTACACTTTTGCTCAATACTTCTACACTGCAAACAAAAAGTTAAGGTTATTTCTAATTTTTGGGCTATTTTTTTCAGTTGGAATTCTTGCACAGCGCTCTTTACTTTTTTATGTGTGAATTGAATTAAAATACATTTTTTTAAATTAATGACCAGACATAGTATTATTTAAAAATGGCAAAAATGATGAAAAAAAAAAAAAAGAAATATCCTTAATTTTTTGTTTGTAGTGTATATGGAAATGCCTCAAAAACCACCTCATGGTAAAAGCTTTTTTGCGATCTTTGACAGTTTTTGCGACATTTCTGTGTTTCCATTACTAGTTTTTTATTGCACACTTTACATTTTGCATATTTCTGAGGGTACTGGAAATCCAGCTAGTGAAGTCCTTTACACTAGTGCTTTAGTGTAATGTTGCATCTTTCTGCTTTACGCTACCATGGCTTGAATGCTTGGCTGTAAATAAAAGGTGAATGATAAAAGAATAAAATGACTCATGTATAATCTTTTACCCATAGTCATATTTGGCAGTACTATACCAAAAAAAACACATTCTTAATTAATGTGATAAATCACTTTCAGCGTTTTTAAAGCAAAGGAAATATTATTCAAGAGTGCATTAAACCAACAACATTCATGCCTTTACCAATGCAGAATACATAGAATTGCAACATTACACATTTAAGAGACTTTGTTTAAATGTATGTTTTATTTTATCACTAATTTTCTTGCTTTTATGAGAGGATAGCTCAGAAATGCAGATCAACAGATCAACACAATTAAAAAAAAAAAAAAAAAAAGGTTAATACTCTACTGATAATGTTAAAATCCTTATTTCCAGCAGCCTATACACAGAATTCCTCCGGTGATAATAAATCTTATAGAACTGCAATAATAGCCAACTCCATGCGCATACTTCTGACAGATTTTGCACTAATCTAATGACATCTTATCATGCGTATTTAGGGAAAGCTTCAGGGTTCCATAAAATCTATAATTACTTCACTCATCCATAAACATGGTTAGACATTGCTGTGGTCATCTATATTTAGTATTTTGATTTGGGAGAAAGCTGCAGGCAGGAATTTTTTTTTTTTTTATTCTGGCATTTTCCCCCTGATTTTTGGCTCCTGCAGCTTTAACTGTATTAAAGTAACAGTCTAAGCGGGGGGGGGTTCAGCTCAGCATTAGAGCATTTTACTTGATCCTCCATTAATCCCCTTTGTAATGTATCACCTCTACAAATGCACATCAGAGGAAAACAACAATAATTAATGTTATATCCTTAAGTGGATCAGTTTTCTCAGGAGTGTACCTCAGTGCTAGAGCATTTGATTTGCAGCTCAACACGTCCCAGTTCTACCCTGTGTGACTTTAACACTAAAACCTACCTTAAAGACGTCATGACCCTGTTGATTCACCAATATCCCTCTGTCCAGTCATGTTATTCTAATGGCTTTTCAATGTTTAACCACTTAATTGACTCCATATATGTATGTAATGTGAGGGGGGGGGGGGGGGGGTTGACAATGGTACAATAACAGAGAAACAATCACAAATGTGTTGCACTATTTTCTTTTAAAGAGACAGCATGGTGATGCAGTTGTTAGCCCTCCAGTTTGCATGTTCTCATTTGCATTTGTTTGTGTCCTTTTAAAACCCAAAAAATACTTTTCCCCAAATATTTCATGATAATATTTGAGATTGTGTAAAATTTTAAGCATGTCTAAAAACATTTTCCACTACTGTTTGTGAACCCTGTGATGACCTATAGAAGCAGGGCATTGACTCCAGCCCCCCTAGTGACCCTCTAGAGCAGGGGTGCAAACCTCATTTTAATTCAGGGGCCACTTTCCGTCCAATTTGATCTAAAGCGGACTGGACCAGTAAAATAATAGTATCATAACCTATAAATAGTATTTAAATTTTTTTCTTTTTTACTGTGAAAAAAGTTAAATTACAAAATGAAATGTGAATAACCTGAACAACCATACACAACCTGAAATTTCCTCAGAAAAATAAGTACAATTTATTAATATAAAAACATAACTCTACATTTTTTTCTTTGTTTTCACGCAAAAAAAGTGCAATTTCAACAATATTATGCCTCATTTATACATGTTCATTACAACCTGTAGATCGCAGTGGATCTACAAATACACAAAACATTTAGTAACAGGCAGAATATTATTCAAATTTCACTTATTTTGACCTACAGCTGCTCCTGATTTTAAGTAGACTTCTCTGTTTTTAATTCATCTTTGTCCCCTTTACTTTTTGTTATTTCTGATATGTTTATTGTGCGTTTCAAATGTTTTGTGTTGTGTCTCAGCTAGGTTGTTTCCTCAATATATTTCTGAATTTAAATAAAGGTTATGAATGAATGAATGAATGAATGTTGTGTTCATTTTTTTAACATATTTCTTTTTTATTATTTCAGTTGTAGTATAAACAAAGCACATGAGCATATAACAAAAACAGCGTCATGGTTTTGATTTATAAACAATTCAATAAATGAATGAATGAATGAATGAAAAGAAATATCATGTTTTTCATGGGTTTTAGATTATTCATCTTTTTTATGACAGGATAGATTGTTAATGTAAACAATTTCATCATGTAATCTTACTTTTTTCACTAAAACAAAGAGAAAACCTCGTAGATGTCATCATTTATAGGTTATTAATCTATTATTATACTGGTCCCATCCACTTTTCCATCATCTTGACCTGTAGAACCCCTTGATTGTTAATATTTCAGACAAATTTTTGCATTTTACAAGATTGAACCCATTGGAGGGCCGGTTTGAGACTGATCTCATGAAATCGCGTTGTTTGCCACGCCAGTTTGTATGGCATTTGGCATGCTATACGTATGCATTTTCGTCATTTCGCGTGTTATGCAACGCCATTTGATCACGTGTCAATTTACACCAAGATCTCCGGTTCACATAACCCTAACCCTCAGTGCGTGGTATTTGAACATACACCTGGAAACCTTATAATGTGTACAGATAACCAATTAAACCAAATTAACCAATTAAAAGTGGCATGTATATTTACACAAGTCATGATATCACGTTGGACAGTTTTGGCTCGAGAGGACTAAGCAGTTGAGAAAGCAGATGGACGTTTTAAAGAAAAGCTTCAAGGGAGGAGGTCTAGCTCAGCAGTAATGGAAAATATCGGAGAAACAACTAAAACGATGTTCCATATGAGCTGAAAAATGCCAGTCCGACATATGTTCAGCACGTTGACTGAGCTGTAAAAACTCGTGAACTCATAAGCCTTTAGATTCCCATCTCTAATTAACATGGAGGAGATGAATTAACCTGCGGTGAACAGACTCTAGCATGTCTGTGAGCATGTGTAGGTTATCATACATAATCACACATGCAAAAGCACACACAAATCTCTCATCTCCTCAGGCTCTGGCTCACCTGCAAAGTCATTAGAGAACAGAGGAGGAAGAGGAGGAGGGAGGAAGCAGCAGAAAGAGGAGGCCCCTGAAGGTTTGTGCATGAATGAAATGTGTGTAAATGTGTGTTATAGTATAAAATATATGATGAATTAGAAAAAAAAACCCTACCTGCCCCAGTAACCAAGTTAAAGGGCATTTGTAAAGCAAAGTGCTGCTGGGGAAAAAGCTGCTCAGTGCCTATTTGTTTGTGTATGTACGTGAGTCAGAATGAGAGTGACTCAGAATTAGATGTTTCTTGTTGTGTCTTCAGGCGTGGATGGAGTGTATTCGACGTGCAGACGTTAAATGTGCGTGTGTGTGTCTACATGCCTAGGTGCCTCTGCAGAGCATATTTGCCTTTGGTGACAGGTTTGGAGGGAGAGATTGTGTGTGTGTAGGGGGGGTTTCAGCGCAAAACTGCAAAAATGCATGTACGTGTGCACTCCAAAACTACTGTACATGTGTGTTATTCTTATTCATATTATTCCTGTTCTCCAGGGAAGTGGCCAGTCTTTCATTACAGTGTGTGTTCACTTGTCTGACAGAAGGCCTGAGGCGACTGCTGCTGCTAAATATCACACACCTGGATGCACAGTGTGTGCTGCTCCCTCTCATTTTGTGTCCTCTAAGACCCTATTACCATGCTAATAATATCCAGCAAATCATACAGCAGTTTCACCTTGATGAGTCTACATCTGAGGGGCCACACAGCACATCCAGGATTAGGAATGACTTCATTACCACAGCGTATCTTTAATACCACTGGAGCTCAAAAGCCGGGCAGAGGGAAGACGGATAAAGTAAAGGAAGGTTTCTTTAAATAGCATCTCAAATATGTACAGTATAAATAACACAGCTGGTTGTAAAAATATTGTGGACTATGCATTTCTGTTTAGAAAACAGGATTTCGGGGGTTGATTTAGCAGATTCATGGCTTTGGTAAAAAAGCGTTTATAGAATTTTGTGGTTTTTTCATGATTTAGACAAAAGCACTGATTGGTAAAATGATAAGTCATTGCAATAAATGCTATTTATTTCATTTTAAGGTTGCATTTTTTTGTTTTTTTTTACATTGTCATCTGTGCTTACGTAATGCTTCAAAAAAAATTTTTACACTGAATTTTTTAAATCATTATTCTTTACAATTCTGAAATATTCATGATGTTCTGACTGTAAATAATAATTCTAAATCACAATGGGGTTTCTTCAACTCTCACTAAGGAAGAAATATCAGCCTGTAAACCTAAAATAAATACTGATCTGACATTTATTGTGATCATTATTGACAACAACAGTTTTTATCATGCTAATGTTGTTGCCCATTTTAATTATAGTTACATATGAATGAATAATAGTCATGAGAAGTGATATCAAAAAATGTCATATATATATATATTGTATTTTCTGACATTTCAGTGATTCAGTAGTTTTTATGAAATGTAAATATCTTTTCCTCTATGAATAATATACAAAAGTTGCTCATATTTGCATATATCATTTGCATATAACATAAAAAAGTTTCACTGGCAACACATTTTTTAAACTTTTCATACTACAACTGTGTTCTTGGATGTTTGAGTGTTTAAGTAAGGAGTGCAATTTCTAACTGTGAATATGAAGAAGCATATATATTTTTTTCCAATTTGTCACACTACACACTATATGGACAAAAATATTGGGACCCATCACACTTACAGTTTGTAGGACTTGATAATGAATATTATCATGATAAAAATATTCATGTCAATAATGATCTAAATGTCAAATCAATTCAGATTTTTGTTTCTGAGTTAGAGAGAATGATTGTTTATAGTCAGAACTTGGCAAATACTTCCTAAATCTAAAGACAGAATGTTTAAAACTATTATAATAATTTTAAAAAAATCAGTGTTGACCAAAACTCTGAAGTGTTTTAGATGACAGCGTAAACAAAATCAATTCTAAGGACCAAAAGAAAACATTTATTGCAATTCAAAATCATATTATATTTGTTATGATCATTTTGCAGTCCAGATCTGATAACAATGAAACGACTGAATTCAGTGTATCTCAATACTTTTGTCCATGCAGTGTATTTTGTCATATTGCACAGCCTCATCTGTAAGAAATAAGATATTTACTTTAAGTACAAAAAAAGAAGTCAATACTCAGCATAAAAATACAAAGTGACACAACAGTTCTATTAAAAAGAGGTGGACTAAAGGAAGCAGCTGAAGGGTTTACAGTGCATAGAAAGGACACAAGTTTCATTTCACTGTTCGAGGCATGGGGCTGCTTAAAAGATCATTTAGGAAAGTCTAAAAGGTCAAACATCTCAAACTGGAATGAAGAGGGCATGGGTGGGAGGCCCACTGTGAGGCCCACTGAGGTGGGCTGCAGGGTGTTTCACTGTCCACAGCATCAGAGGGTTTGCAAAAAAAGAACCACGTCAACATAATAGTCCATGCAGGAAAAAAAAGAAAACACTGAGGCGGCCGAGGAGATGGGATCTGTGGTGAGTGATGACCTCCAGATGGGTCATCCAGGTGAGGTCGGATGATCTAAGACCTAAAACCCACTAAGACCCCTCAGTTCATCACAGATGATCTGTCCAAGTCACACCATCTGGTGTTTCAACAAACTGCAATGTCAAAAGTTTAAAGTTGTCATGCTACATAAAGTCAAAATCATGTCATCATGTGATAAATTTTATATGTGAAGGAGTTTTTCATTGTAGATGATTAATGTAGAGTTACTTTTAACTCATTTTCATACTGTGTTTACATTATAAAATCTACACTCAGAATTGAATAGGAGTTAAAGTTGTATTAGATGAAAATTAAGCTAGATTAATGTTACTTAAACGTGAATATACATACTTTCCCAAACTGCAAACGCAATGAATGTGGTCGACAAAGCGAAATAAACATAAATATAAGACTGTATACTGTACACACTGGCTGTAAATGCAATTACTGTTGTATTTATTCACATAATTATTCTGTGACGCAACGCTTTTATCTGTGGATATTCCTTCTTCAGGTGATAAATTAATTCTATTCTATTCGGTTCTATTCTGTCTGTGCATTATTCTACTCTATGTATAGTCATGAGACAATGGCATTAATTATCATTAGTCACACACAGCTCAGTGGATTCTCTCTCAAAAATGTGGCTTTTATCAAGGTTGTATGAGATATGAAACATTCAAAAGAACGTGTTAATTGAAATTCTGGGACGCTAACGTGGGTGCACATGAATTTGCTTTTGCATGCTAATTTAGAGTTTTATGTAAAAAGATGCAAATTTCACCAACTTGTCTTCACATAGCTATGTTTTTTTTTCCCTCCACAGATCTTTCGTGTCCAGTTAATGTATCAGTTAGAAGGTCTGACATTACGATAAATGAGGTTTAGCTGGCTGTATAGGCCTGCTGCATTCACTGCCCTCGCCTATGTGTCAGTAAAGGACTTCGCTAACCCACTTATGCAGCTGGATTTGCATTGAGTGAATTGAAGCGAAAGATTTAAATGGCATCAGTCTTGCTATTAAAGCAAAGCAAAACATCAGACAAACAGGGAGGAGCAGCTCTCTCACTCCCCCCATCCTTTTCTTGTTATCTGTATTTGTGTGTTCATGTGTGTGTTAGTGTGTGTGTGTAGTGTTGTAGGGGGAGTGCTGTCCCTTGCCTGTGCTCAGTGTGTGCAGCAGCTGCAGCTTTCAGCCTCAGTCTACACTGTAGGGGCCATTCTGCTGTCTGAAAGACTGATAGATACAAAGAGCAGAATGGTGATGAGAGATGACTCAGAGGATAAAGCTGATGGTGCGTTTCAAACACACTCGTTCCCCCGGTGTGTTCCTGCAAATCCAACGTTTGTATGAAATGAAATGAAAACAAAAACCACGCTTCTGGGTCAAAAATTCAAAGAGGGCCCGGGAATACAGGTCGCGTTGTTTTTGGACGAGGTTGTAATACAAAGCGTGTGTTGATTTCAGCATTTCAGAACCAACCCAAGGGCAGGAAAAGAGTGACTCCTATCAGAATTTGGAAAGAGTGGCCCATCCCATCTGAAGCCTTTCCCTTAGTTCCAGAGAAAAAAAAAAAAAAATACCATGGATACAGATACGGACCTACGGCTGATGTACACATATGTTTCAGAGGAAAAACCCTGCAAGCGAAGCAATCAATTCTCACACATGGAGAGCTTATAGAAACAAATAGGCATACATGTTTTCACGAACATAGAAAGGCAGCTCCACACGCATGGAGCGCACAGTCCTAATGAGACCAAATCAGAGCGAGTGCATGAATGGAGCGTTCTGTTTCAGCCCATGGCACCGAGTGCTGAGCAGAAACAATGCTCTCATGCAACATCCCATTCATGGAGCTCGCAGCAGGCCTCGCTCTGGCGCCAGCTCACAGTATAGATGCTTTATAATATCTGAAAAGGAGAAACTCACTAGTACACCCAGTTTCCTCACCATCCCCCACTTTCCTCCCCTGGGCCTTCGCTATATACCCGCCCCCTCAAATCCCAACACATCCTCACCCGTCTGCTAACCTCACTCTCTCACTACTGTTTGTCCGTCCCCCATCCCCCCCCCCCTCCTCTAAAACCTCAGCTTCCTCCTAGTCATCCTCATCCATCACCGACCGTAAGGACAAGACGCTCACGCTGAACACATCCATACACCGCATGCCTCTGGGTGTGAATAATAGTTCATTCCAGGCAGAGTTGGAGGTCACATACTGTGTATACAAAGCCTGTGGGCCGGTAAACGCCTGAATATCCCAGTGGTGAAGAGAGGAGCTTCATCGCAGATGTTTGGCTTCAGATCTGCTCTTGGTTTCAAACTGTAAAGCCTCAAAAAGATGCAGAAATTAAAGAAATGCTCTGACAATTAAGATATACTTTGCATTGAATGAATAGAAGGGATTATAGGTCAGTGGTAGAGCATTTGACTGCAGATCAAGCGATCCCCAGTTCAAATCTGAGTGCCCCCTCATCCTGTTTTGATTTATCCAATCCTGAAACTGTTTGCTGTAATACAAGGGAGTCCAACTTATTTTAATTCAGGTGTCACATACAGCCCAATGTAACCTCAAGTGGGCTGAACCAATAATATAACAGGTGGTGCCAGGCACAGCAAACACCACCCTCGCACGTATTGTAGCTTATTCTGGCATCGATCCAGCTGATGTCATCATGTCTATGCATGTGCTGATGTCAACATATTAACTGCTTCTATATATGTGCCGAGTCTTAAGTGAATTGAACAAAATTGATGTTTTCATAGACATTTGAAATTTCATTCATTACAAGTAAATGGGAGAAAAAAGATTTTAAAAATTCATAAAAAATTGGAACTTTGACCTACTTTTCCCAAAATGTTAGCAGTTCTATTCTGGGTCACTGTTAATCTATAAACCCAATTTTGGTATGAATTCAGTCAATAGTTTTGCTGCTAGAGTGTTAACAATCAAAACAAACAAACCAAACCAAAAACAATACCCTTTGCCTCCCCTTCGGGGGGGCGAGGAACTAACATAATAACCTATATATAATGACAACTCCAAACTTTTCTATATGTTTTAGAGTGAAAAAGTAAAATTACATCATGAAATGTTTACATCTAGAAACTATCCCTTAAAAAATATGAATAACATGAACAACCATGATCGACCTGAAATTTCCTAAGAAAAATAACTGCAATATTAACAATATTATGCCTCAGCTTATCATTTACACATGTGCATTACAACTTAGAGATCACAGTGGATCTACACATGCATGAAACATTTATTAAGAGGCATAATATTGTTAAAATTGCACATTTTTTGAGAATAGTAACACTAAAAGAAAGAGAAAAAAATTAAAGTTGTGACACTGCTGTAATATGAGGACTACTTGTGTTACAGGCCAGACAGATGCTTTACTCAAACTATATTTTAAAACCAAAGAGACTAAGAAATGTAAAGTCTTAAATTCCTATTAGTTCTGTTTTCATGCACCTTAACATTCTCCTGATAATGTGAATTGTGACCGCCTCATGAAGCCATCTGAGCAAGTTTACAGTCACGTTCAACATAATAATCATCTGATGATATTTATTCTGTGCGTGTTTGTCCCATGTTTCAATCAGGAGATTGATTATCAATGTAAAGCTAATGGAAATCTTTCTAACAACTTATAAATAACTAAAGTTGTAGTGAAGTGGCTCCAAAAGTTTGAGGTCTTGATGCCCTTGTTTTTTGTTTTTTTTTACATGTCATGTTTTTTTTTTTCTATTTTGTTTATGTCACAAGTGCATACACAGAATGCAAATATTATCTAATGAAAAAGCTGCATTTTATTCATTCATTGTGGAATAAAATTGATTTTTTTACGCGCTTTCGCAATGTGACAGACAACTAGACAGTCCAGATAATGAAGGTTTTCCAAGACATGAAAATCATACAAATCAAATACAGTTTGCACTGTGTCTTTTTTTTAATCAGATCTTTGTATAGATGTTGATGAAAATATTCACAGTGCCATGCTGTGTTTTTTCTTGTGTGTAAAGGCCTTTAATGTTAAGGGACAGTAAGGAGTAATAAAATTTCAACCTTACATTTCTAAGTAAACTTTCAGTCTAAAGAAGTGAAAGATCACATTAGTAAAAAGTGTCATCCAGGAGATGCATAAACACTGATGCAGACCTGTGTCTCTTTGGTTTGAAATTCTAGTTTAAGCCATGTATCTGTGACTGTTTTCTCTGTGTGGACACTGAAAACAGCAAGTTTTGGTCTATGACACATGTAATTCTAGTGTGACATTATCAGGTTTCAGAGTTAACATTAAAGTAGAGATCTAAACAGGATGAGGGGGTACCGAGATTTTAACTATGGACCTCTTGATCTGCAGTCAAATGCTCTACCACTGAGCTATACCCCCTTCTGAGCCTGTTAGAAAATAAAAATATGACTGAACTATGAGAGCACTGCCTTTCTGAAGCTTTACAATTCGAAACCAAGAGCAGATCTGTGCCAAACCCCCTCAGTTCACTACTCAAGCTTGATAAATAAACAGTATAATGCTCTGCATACACAGAAAATAGAGTTTTACAAACATATCAGCATTGGCAGAACTTGGATAATATTAGCTTATCCACAGAAATTATTTAGTTGGAAGCAAAACAAAAGCAGAGCATTTCCTAATTTACTGCTTAATGATGCGGAGTTTGATGTTCAGTTCAACAATTATTCAGGTTTTTTGTTTGTTTTTTTTTTACAAAATCAAAGTTAAACCTGCAGGTATTGAGTTTTGTACTGTACATTTCTACCATCTACTACTGTGAATATTACTATCACTATCTACTGTAGGTTCTGTCTGATGTGACCTAAACAGTTTTTTTTAGTGTTTTTCCTCCTGATTTAGACTCCTGCAGCTTCATTTCCTCTGTTTTTCTTTTCACGGAGGAGGGAGGGTGGGGAAAAATCAGACGATTAATCAGCTTTTTCTTGCTTAAAATATATTATCACAGCAGCCGTTAAAAACCCACTATCAGTCACACATTACAGTCTACTATACAGTATAAAGTCCTCTAATGGGAGTGAATTGATCCTGTTTACTTCCATTTAAACTACTTGACAATAAAATCCCTTGACTCCATCGAGCAAAAACATTCCTTTTCTTGTATTTGTGTGGATGTAGTCCGGTGCATCGATACCATCTTGCTCTTATCCATCTGGGAGCTCACCAGCTTTCAGTCAGACGCACTGTGAAACAAACTACTAACAAGGAAGAGAAACCCCCCAAAGAACTGAAGATTTACAGACTTTCAACACACAGCCAATTACTGCACACACACACACATACACACACACACACACACACACACACACATGCACACATAGACTCACGATTTCTTCACTTATTGATGGGATTGATTTCTTGCGCTCAGGGCTATTTCCCTGCCGGCTGATGTGTACAGGAACTGATTACAGCGGTGATTTATGACAGACCATGAATAATGGCTTTTTGAGCTCAGCTAGATTGACCTGAAAGGAAAGACACTGGGGATGCACGGCGAAAAGACAAATGGGTTAAGCAAGGTAAAGCGGGACACATGGAAAGCGATGAAGGGGGGGGACATAAGAGCATTATGTTGGTCCTATACAGCAGCCTGGATTCACTCTGAGCTCATTGTCTCAAGCCAAAGCAGACCTGAGACCTGCCAACTGCGCTCATCCCTCCCTGCTTGGTCAGGGCTGACTCTGTCAACGCTCACCACCAGCCTCGATGACAAAGCGACTTTAACCCTTAGGGGTCTGAGCCTATTTTGGTCGTTTATGAATACTTCTAATTTTGGCTTTTATATCCTCCTGAGACCCAGCAATGCATTTTTGTCCTCTGTAGTGGACACGAGTTTAAGACGTTTACTTAAAAAAAAAAAAATCTACTGAAAAGGACTTTATATATGTATATAAAAAAGTTTAAATAAAAAATGTATCTGAAAAAAAAATTGTTGCATCATGCTGTTTCCAATTAAGGCAATTATTTAATGTAAATTGGCAAAAATATTAACTTACTGGGTCTCAGGAGGATATACCACATAAAAAATGATTATCGTAACCATGTTTAGTGTGTTTTTTTTGTTTTGTTTTGGAGTTTTTTTGCACAACTTCACCTATGTAACCTAATAATTATCTTTTCACTTTAACTTTGTTAACATATCGACCCAAAAATACAAAAAAGTCATCAAAATCATCAAATCCGAATTGAAAATATAGCATATTTATTACAATATAAGTCCCAAACATCATCAGTTGAACTTGAAAAAGAAAACCATTGGTGGTAACTATGAACATATAAAGGTAGAAGTGAATATTTTTGTACAATCAAATTAAATTGTATCATTTTACATAGTCTATTAACATCCAACACAAACTGGGAGGGGGTTTCAAATCTGCAGTTTCAAGTGAAGTTGACATTAGCACTTCTAGTTTGTTTATAGTGTTTTTTCTGTTATGGCGCTTTGAAAACGTCATGTGATCTGATCATACCGCCATAATCACAGACCCTGGAGGGTTAAGTGAAGTATTATTAGCACATAAATCACAAACAGGTCCCTGAGGATTCCATACAATGCAACAATGCTAATGAGTAACTGATTAACAGCTGTCCCATTAAGCCTTTCCTTTCTTAGCACCTGACATTTCACTTGAAACAAGTTAATAGCTCAGCTTCAGCCCCTGTAGCTGGCGTGAAATTGGCACTTAAAGCATCATGAGTCGTGGACATCTATTTAGGGTGTGACAATGAGTCAATCAGTTAGAAACACGCATGAGTTCGTGCAGAAATTAATTAGCATTGTGTAATGAAATGTGGTTGTCGCCCCACGGCAAGGAGGCTGTTTAAATCAGACATCTGAGACGGGTAACCAGTGACTTAAAGATCTGGGCTTAGTGTCGCACACGGACGCTGGCAGAAAGGAGAGCGCACAGAGGCCAAATGTCACTGCCAGACACCACTGAAGTACTTTAATCCAGATAAGTAAAGACATCCTTGCCATCACAGCGACTGAACACTGAGACGATGATTTTGGCTGAGGTTCATTGGGGGGGGATAGATTAGATTAGATTAGATTCATTGAGTTTCATTTCATTCATTCATTTATTTGTTTTGAGCAGAAGAAAAAACTAAACATTTTTATGAGCACAAGGAACTAATAGCAGAGCAAATACATTAATAAATAAAGGTGATCAAGACAATATAGCAGTTACCATGTACACTAGTAATAACAAAATAAATTCAATATGTATTGCTCAAAAAGGAGTGGGAAGAAAAAAACTTATTAAAATGTATTAAACCCAATCCCCATTTCACATTTATACAACATAACATATTACTTTAGATTAGATTACATTACATTACATTACATTACATTCATTGATTTTCATTTCATTCATTCATTCATTTATTTGTTTTGAGCAGAAGAAAAAACAAAACATTTTTTATATGCACAAGGAACTAATAGCAGAGCAAATACATTAATAAATAAAGGTGATCAAGATAATATAGCAATTACAATGTACACTATTAATAACAAAATAAATTCAATATGTATTGCTCAAAAAGGAGTGGGAAGAAAAAAACTTGTTAAAACTTATTAAATCCCACCCCTATTTCACATTTATACAATATAACACATTAGATTAGATTAGATTAGATTAGATTAGATTAGATTAGATTAGATTAGATTAGATTAGATTAGATTAGATTAGATTTTGTTGATCCCACAATAGGGAAATTCACTGGTCAAGGCAGCAACAGAATAAAGTGCATAAAAAAATAATACAAAACAGTAAGTAATAAAACTCATTGACGATATACATATTTACAAAAGAGTGGAACTGGAAAATGTCAGACAGTACAGATGAGACCCAAACAGTTCAGAGTTACACTGTTGTGTTGTACTGTCTGACGGCGGTGGGGATAAATGACCTCCGATAGCATTCTTTTACACTATTACACACACATTAAAACAAGTTGGGACAGAGCGACTCATATTTCAATCAAGGCCTTATGTGGGTCAACTTTGTGACATGAACCGCTATAAATCTGTAACTGAGTCTGTTTTTATGAATAATTCAGTCGACTTCACTGTTCTTGTCAATCTGTTGTGTCTGACCTTCACACTAAACAATTATCCTTCATTTATTCTAATTAAATGCAAAAAACTGTTTTCTCAGGGCGCAGCTCTGGAATTAATTATTGAAGCAAAGTGACAAAGTGGTGAAAAGTCCAAATTTGTGTAAATATGAATCAACCTTATACATTTAATGATGAAATAAGCTGCAATTAAATGAATGACAAAAAACAGAGGGCAAATGAAACATATTTTATAAACATATAACAACATAAAGAGGATATATAACAAAATAAAGAGGATTGGTTGTTGAAAAGAATCTAGAAATAGTGAATATTCCAAGAACGAAAAAATCAATAGGCCATGTTGAAGGCTGTTAAATTTGTAAACACCATTGTTTCGACTCAGATGAAGTTTAACCTAAAGGGTCAAATAAATGAGAGTGTGGGCATGTTCAACAGAAAGGTAAAAATCAGTAGAATAAGTAGTACAACATCTTATTTCTTTTAAAGGCTTCCTCTTCCACCCATAAAAACATGACAACAATCACCACCAGTAGAATTAACCAGGTCACATATAGTACAAATGAAATCTGATAATAACTGTTTCCAAAGCAACATCGGGGACGCATGGAAAACTTTGCAAACCAACGTAAATAATTAGTGTCTTCGGAAATATGTTTGGTTAATGATTTTATTTTGTGAACATCGCAGTAGAGGTGACATTTGTAATGGCTAGTTTACATATATTCTATAATACAGAGTTCAACCAATCTTACACACTTCATTCAAAATGCAGGTTCTTTTGATACTCACACAGGTCATCCACTCTATTAGACCATAAAATCTGTCATTATTACTTGTATCATTGGTTTTTGCTTTAAGAGTATAAGCTTGTTTTTTGGTGCATTCCATATGTAAGGCTCAGAAGTTAAAGTAATTTATGTTGAAGAAATATAAGGTTTAACAGTGAAATAAATTACGGGGAATAAGTTAATTCATGTATTTGTTAAAAATATATTGACAGTGTTTACCCAATTAACTATTTACATTTATGTTTGCAGAATATTATTATTATTATTATTTACACATTTAATTTTTCTCATTTGTAGTGTACAAGCAGCTAAGATAGTCTGTTGAATCTGCCTTTCTAAATCACTTACATTTACCGATCTATGTACTGCTAGCTCCTGATTGGTTAGTTCGGTCATGTGAGGGCATGTGTCAGGAAGTGTTGCTGCGGTAGCTGCCGTGTCCGAAAAGAAAAGCACTGTTTAAGACGAAATCCATCTCCATCCTGCTGTCTCATTTTATAAAGAATGAACCATTAACCACCAACAAACCCTCACCTTACACATATTTATATATTTCGGCTAAAATTTACTTAGGGGGTCAAATGAGTGGCCATTTTTGTCACAAAAAAAAAAAAAGTTGTAAGAAATGCATAGAACTGTGTTGAAATAATGCTAATACATTTGTGCACAGACTACTGATATTATTTGACAGTGGAAGCTATATTTTCAGAAATATTGGATTTTGAATAGCACGTGTATGTGAAAACTTTTGCTGGTGGACGGACGTGACATTACCCATGATGCTCTGGTCAGTACCAGTACTTTATTAGTAATAAACTTATAGACTTACTATTGCTAATTCTCCTCTTATTCATAAATGTTAGTATTGTGGATCTAAAACAATAACAGCTGACACAAAAACACAAAATGTGGCAGTGGACGGATGTGACATGGTTGTTACAGATCCCATCTTACTGATGCTCGGCAGCCATGTCACCGTTTCCACAAATGATCCCTGTGCAAAAACTAGGATCAGAATTATTTATTATATAGTTTATCATCATACTAAAGAGGAAATAACAATATAGAATTTTATTTCTTTATAAAAATGCTTATTATTAGAAAACTGTTGATTTAAAAAGTAATGTGTGACATTCTTAATGTATGTATGTGCGTAACATAAGCAGGATGGATCAGCACCATATTCCAGATTGCAACCTGTAAAAATAAAACATGTGATATGTAGTATATAATCTTGTAAGAAAAACTGGGAAATCTAAAAGAATAGAATATTTGTTTTTCAGGTAAATTCAGTTCAAATATAACTTGGCCATTTGAGACATGAAAATATAGCATTAATTGTGATGAAATTGGACATTTTTGAGCTGAAAACATAGTTCATATGACCATCAACATGTTGCAACAGAACTGAAATCCTGTAAATTTGCATAACTTGCATTTACCAACACAAAGTTCCTTTGGGGATTCACTTATATTGATTTCTTATGCACAAAGACATAAATAAGACCTCTAAGCAAATTTTAGCCGATTTGCCAAACAAAGAAAATCTTAAAATTAAACCAAGTTAAAAACTCACAGTGCGTGAACTTTAAAAAGAACAGGATTGTATCCATATCTGTGTCTGCTTTTATTGCTAAATATCTGCCATCATCAACATTGTTTCTCATTGTTTGTGTTGCACCCTCAAACAGACACGACTACATTCTCCTTCTGGCAACTTTTTTGCTCACAGTTCAGTGTTGGAGTTTACATTAGATATCTCATTCCAACCACTAACACACGTTTTCTTCTCTCTCTTCTTTTCTTTTCATACGCGCTCACTGATGACATCACAAACTCATATGAACTCTGACCTTTTGACAACAGCAAAAACAGGAAAATGTCCCAAAATAAATATACAATGAAATGAGACTCTACTCCTCACAAACAGCTTATCTTTTCACAGATGAATGAAATGGAAATTATTACAAATATTTCTAGGTCGCAACATTTGGCTGATGTTTCTTTCCTGTGAGAAGATAATTGACTCCGCTGGAGCTGGTAGAGGTTAAGCGTTTCATTCAAGGATGCTTCGGCGGACCTTTCCAGTCGACTGTGGAACACCCAATCACAAAAACGCACAAATATGTTGGCAGACACTGACCCTGACTCTGCTTCCACTGACAAATCCATGCGACATCACTCATGTTTATATCTGACGGTGGCTGAGATATGAATGGCACCGCACAAGGATCTCCACCAGCATTGTAGGTCACAAGTCAGTGTCAGTGCATAGCATTTAAAAGACATCACACACTTTCATCTGACTGCACCGCGGATGCTGCCGCTTCACTGACAATGTACGCGACCCTGGCTGCACGAAAGGCCAAAGTTTATCAAATAACAATTTTCTGAGCTGATACAGGGTTCAGGCTGAAGTCGCTACGATGTTTCAGAGACATTTCACAGGGAAAGAAAGAAAGACATAACAGAGGGTGACAGTAGCGCTATTACCTGGAGAGCACTTGTGATATTAAGAGTAAATTCATGCATGAGTTATGGACTTAATTAGACAATATACAGATTATAGCTAAACAGATAACAAGCACAGATGACAAAAAAACAAAGAAAAAACAAGTGGTGCCAGGCACAACAAACCCTGCCCCTCACACGTATTGTATCTTATTTTCCAGCTGATGTCATCATGTAGAATAGAATTAGAATAGACTTTATTTGCCATTTGCACAGATACATAGTAGTATAGGCGCATTGGAATTCTTGTGCGTTTCCCTGAGTCAGAAAAGGAGCTAAGTAAGGATATGACAAGCACAGACACATACCAAAACATAAACACAGCTAAAACATACAAACAAAAAACAGTTATTGAACATACAGCTCAGATACACGTTTGTAAAATAGAGTATTATAGAAAAAGACTAATAGTAATAATAATAATAAGAGTCCTGAGAGGTAACAAACAAGTTATTGCACATTTGAATTGTCTATGAATGTGCTGATGTCAGCATATCAACTGCCTCTATAAATGTGCCAAGTTTGGAGTAAATTGAAACAAAAGAGATGTTTTTATAGACATTTGAAATTTCGCCCATTGTAAGTAAATGGAAAAAAAAAGACTGTAAAAATTCATTAAAAATTTGAACTTTGATCTACTTTTCCCAAAATGAAACCACATTTATTCTGGGTCACTGGCAATCTATAAACCAAATTTGGTATGAATTCAACCAATATTTTTGCTGCTACAGATATTTGAAATTTCGCCCATTATAAGTAAACGGGGAAAAAAAAAAAAAAAAGATTTTAAGAATTCATAAAAAATTTTAACTTTGACCTACTGTTCCCAAAATGAAATCAGATCTATTCTGGGTCACTGGCAATCTAAAAACCCAATCTGGTATGAATCAAGCAATGGTTTTGCTGCTAGAGTATTAACAAACAAACAAACCAAAAACAATACCCTTTGCCTCCCCTTTGGGGTGATAAGAAAATAATATAAAAGAAATTGAAACAGTGACCAAGAATTTTATAGCGTGATAAATCTAAGATGAAGTCACTGTGTTATTACTGTAGGAAATTCAGTGTGTGCCTTCTACCCATTCTAATACACACACACTACCATTAGCATTAGAAGGTGCTCCCATTGAAGGCGCTTGGGAAAACTCCAGGTTTTCATCACCACAGTTGTCAAGAGCATTGACAGGAGAAATAACCTACGTATACATGTTTTTGATGATGGTGGAAAACTGGAGAACCCAGAGGAAACAGACAAAGGTTCAAGTCTGACTGTGAATGGAACACAGAACGCTGTAACTGAGGTGGAAGTATTAACCACTACAGTTACATCACCTGATTGGCGAAAATATTGTTTTTCAAGTGGTGTTTAATTGAGTTGAGAAAATGGTTTTATCACCACAGAGAAAGAGTCAAAGTTAATATTTGAAAAACAAGATTAATAGAGGACATACATGGTAGTCATCTAATGTTTATCCTCAAATGGTCAGAACAGTTGAGAAACATCATAGACTACAAATAAAGTGTAATATTAGCAACAATCCTAATTTACCAAAAGTTAAGGCTGTGTAAAATGTATATAAAACAGAATATAATGATCTGCAAGTTTCACATTCTATTTAAAATAGAAAATAGAAAAATATATTAAAGGTTTTCATTGAGATGTCTCATTTCAAGAAAAAAACAAAAGTAATATTGAATTTGAAAACATCTTGGGACAGTCACATTTATCACTGTGGGGCATCTTTTTTTCTTTTAACAAAAGTGGATCAAACATAGATTTATGAGATTGTGAAATCATTGCTTTCCATTTTTATTTACTTCTTTATTTATATTATGCATTATATTTGACATGTTTTGGCGTCCCAACTTTTTTCATATGTCCAGTGTTCATTTATATATGCTTGATTTCCTGTTTTTTTCAGTGTGATATAATTCAATTGAGAAATATTGAAGCTGAAATGATTTCAAAAGAGTGTAGTGTTGAATTTAATACACCTTATGCTTCACTCAGCTTGTTTTACTGACCGAAAAAACATTAGTATTCACTTAACAGCATTACTCAAGGGCTGGCACTTAATGATTTATGACCGACTCTCAGAAACTTCAATGTAAAATCTATAAATTTCTTGTATCTTAAGCCAAAAATATATAATGTATGTTTTCTCCTTTTTGTCACTTCCAGTTCGGATTTTTATTTTGAAACATGGCCGAGGCCGTTCTCTTCTTCTTGGAGCATCCTCTATGTGAGCAGCCATTATCGAGCGTCATGGATTGAACTGGTGTTGTGCTTAGTGTTTACAGATCAAAACATGCCAGAGACCAGGGGAGGAAATAAATGGAGATGCAAAAACTGAGAGGAGGCAAGTCAATGCAAAGCTGCCAACAGTAAGAATTGATTCACAGATGCAGCCAAATTCAGCAGATGGTGAGTAAATGTAAACGGAACTGAGCAATCAGATTTTCAACAGAAACACTGAAGAGGAGAGGAAAGAGGAGACTGAAAGAGATGAGTGGAGCTGAGAAGGAAATATATGGTACAACTGGATGAGAAAAACAGCCCTTTGGCAGTAATAAGTCCTTTCCTTTGGTAACATTTGCTCCAGTTTGACTTTAACCCATAAAGACCCAAACATCCACCAGCGACCAAAATCATCTACTGATATAAAATGTTAAATAATCCACAAATCTTATCAATACATGTAAATACTTGGTGTAAAATGCAGTTTTTCATCTTTTCATGGTCCTCAGATATGACCCATTTGGACGTTCAGAGGCGCCATAGTGAACAATTGCATGAATTTAACTTGCGCATAAAAATTTGCCTAATGGAAAAACAATAATTTCGCCCAAACTCTCGTTTTTCGATAGCGCAATTGGTATGGATGGAAAAACCTTTTTTCACAACTAAAGTCACGTGAATAAAAAAATGGATGTTGACAAACAAAGAAGAGGAGTTTTAAAAGAAACACGACACGGTATGTGTGGACACACCATGAAACTGAAACATTTTTAATTTAGTATGGGATAGTGGGGTAATGTATAATAATAAAAATGAATATGTCTGTAAATCAACATGATATTTATGATTGTCGCCATGTTTATGGAATGACTTCTCATGTCATCTCGCCTTAATAAGTAAACAAATCATCATATTTGTGATTTAATGGAAAAACATTACATACTTCTGTTTTTTTTTACATTTAGTAAATATCAGTAAAGTTTTGTACAGATATCCAATGGAAAAGTGACTACTGTCATCTTCTACAACATTGACTCACCAGTAAAACCCATGGAGTTAGATCAATGACAGTAGATGGAGACACTTGTTTTCATGTTCAGTTAATGATATATTTTACTGAAAATGTCACTTTTTCTTCATTTTTCTCGGTTTTTGATATAATAACCTTCAACTTTAATTTGAGCTTTTATGAACATTTACATGACCAGAACAGTAAATATAGGAAAATACCTCAATTTGACTTAAAAATGCAAAACACAGAGCATAATATTAGAATTAATGGTGGCACATCACTAAAGAAAGGTTAAAAGTAGAGAAAAATTCATTTGGGGAGAGCCACTAAAGTAGCACTGGGTCTTTATGGGTTAAGATCGTAATCATGCTCGCCACGTAAACCGACACGTCTGGGTTCACACAAAAATGACACTGATATTGGATCTTAAAGGCTGAAAAGAAGATAAAAGAGGCCAGGCTCACATTCACATCACCACAATCTGGACGCCATCCAGGGACATCAAGAAGTACAGAGAGAGATAATGCAGGAGCAGGAAGTGCCAATCTGAGATTAAGTTCAGCTAAAACATTTTCACGATGTCTTCTTAAAAACTGCACTGCATTGTCAGATTGCACAACGAATAATAGGATGTCGGGTAAAGAAATGCCTCAAGCTACACAGCGCACATTCCTTAAGCAGAGAGCATGGGCTGAATAAATCCACTGTCGCCTCAGGAAAATCTTTTAGGCTGCCTTACAGCTGTATACACTGGCATGAGTATATACAGCAACCTAATGAAGTCCACTACATCACATTAGACCACACAGATACACTTACATTTACAACATGTAGCCAGAATAGCCCTCTGTTACTGCGAAACGTAACGTCAACACGTGCATGAAAGCTGGAGCTCACAGTGTGATGCTTGTTTTTAGCTGTACACTCACTGGAATCAGGTCATTATAGTGGGAAAAATGATCTTTCGTTACCTTAACAAAATAATTTCTTGTTTTCTAAATGAATTAAATCTACTGGGTTTTTGCATTCTCCCACTCATTGCAGAATTATACACATTATTAGTTCAACATTTAATGACCTAGAAGTATTTTCAGGGACTTCCAAAGGCATTTTTATCAACATCTAACTATTCCTTACTGATTTAGCACCATTTATTATAATATTATCCTTTGTATCAGTTATTTTCATATATTTAACCATGTAAAGCCTGAACTATTAAATCACTGACAGAAAGTTCCAGTTCTTTGAAACTGGAGGCTTTATTGGTCCTTCTGAACAACCAAAAAGAAATTAAAAATTTTTTTAAATATCAATTTCCGTGCATGAGTTTAAGTTTTGTATCATATTTGATACATCAGGTCTCAATGTTCAAATATGATTATTTTTGAACAAACAAAAAATAATATAACACAAACCTGTCTAACAAATTGGTAATTCCTTTTCAAAATTGGCAAAGTTCTTCCTCCTTCCTCATTAACAACATTCTCGAAGTGTGACTGGAAAGGCCTCTGGTGAACGAATTCCTCCCCCTTGGTGGATTATCCACGTATTGTATGTATCTAATTGTATACATCAGGTTTTTTCAAGGAAAAAAAAATATGACAATGATCATGTAGAGGGCTTCAAAACTCATGTATCAAATATGTAACATTTGGTGTTACAGGGTTAATTTATTTATCATGTAAATGTTCTTAAAAACTCAGGTTATTATATCAAGATAGAGAAAAATGATGAAATATGAGTTTTTCAGCAATATGTATCATTAACTGAACATAAAAACCAAGCATCTTCAACCCCTGTCATTTGTCAAACTACATTGGTTTTACTGGTAAATCAATGTTTCAGAAGATGACGGTGTTTTCACATTCATTACACAGTCTCTGATTGTTCAAATGGTTCATATTTGATGACGATGAAAAGCTGAGAAACTGAATTTCACCTGAATTATTTAACTGTATTGATAGGATTAGCAGTTCAATACTCATTCAACATTTTATATCAGTAGATGCTTTTAGTCACAGGTGACTGGTTTGGTCTTTGAGGGTTAATTGGCCAAACTGATTATTCTATGTCTAAAAAAATGTTGATGAACTGAAAAAAAGTCTCTGTTATATAAATTTGTTTGTGTTAAATTGAAAATGTGTGTAGATAAAAGTCATCCAAGGACCAAATCTGAGATATCAGAACAGTTACTGGTATTGAAAACCTCTGAATGTGTCCAGATTTAAGATGTGAAGATGATGGTGTTTTCATGTTCCATATGGAGCCTCTGAATGTTCAAACATAAAGCAGAGAAACTGCATTTATTCAATTATTCACATATATTGATAGGATCGGTGGTTCAGAAGTTATTCAATACTATACTTTCTAGGTCTTTAAGGGTTAAGGCTGCAGTGGACATTGATGTAAACAGCTGGATCAGATATCATAGACTCTGTTATATGTTATTCTATGTGATGTGTGCATACCTCACTTTTCTTGCAGTACATGAAATCAGCCTTGAGTACTGTCTCTACACAAAACTCACTTTATTGTCCCTGTAGGGAAATGTGGTCTCTGTATTTTCCCCTTCCCTGTACACACAGCACCTTAGTGTTAGCAATTAGCATTAGCACATTAGGAGCAGTGAGCTGTCATTGAAGGCCCTCGAGGACCAACTCCAGATCCTCATCAGCACCGTGGTCAGGGGCACCGACAGGAGAATTAACCTACGTCTGCCTCCTTTTGCAGGTCTTAATCCCTCCTCAGTCTACAGGACATTTTTACTTGACCTTATCTCGCTCTTGGATAAATCATACTTTATTTCGAGACCAGTCAAGACCACAGCTGCAGGGATACCACTAATGTTCAAATGTATTTTCTGATTTGTGCAGCATCATCACTGTCATTTGAAAAGATTTTAATTTGTCCTTTCATAGGCTCACTGGCAATGGGAATCATCTCACCAACCCAAACCAAATCAGTGTCTAATGTTTGGAAGATGTCATTGGTATGTATTTGGTCTGGTCTCCATCATGAGACTGCATTTGTCTTGGTCTCAACATAGTCTTGCCCCCTCAAAGTCTTAGTCTGGAAACTCTTTGTCCCAATCATGACTTAATTTAAATGACCTTGACAACAACATTACATTACTCTGCCAGATGAAATAATAACCAGACAATCTGCAAATACATACATAAACAATATCCAGGTCCATATAATGAAAAAATAACAAGTAATTGAACTAAAGAAACATAAATCTTTACAAAAACCAATCTATTTACATGTCTTAAAGTGAAGTGCTTGAGGTGAAGGCTAAAAGAAAAAGGACGCTGGTTATTGATTCAACACCGATATCAGATGGATATTTGTTATTGACTGATGCGCAAAGTCAAAAAATGTATCAGATCTGAAAAAGTCACATCAGTGCATCCCTACATTTCTACTCTGACTCATTTCCCATTATTTAATGTAGGTTACGATTGTTGTTTTTATGTCCACTTGAACTGATATAAATGCTTTTAGAGATGTGTGTGGTTGTTTATCTGTACTGGTTTCCTGTAGTTGCTCCTGGCAAATACCCTGTGGTACAAAACAAGACAAAAAAAAAAAAATAAAGACAAAAGAAACTATGCATTTTCATAAAATATGAGATAAACAGTAACACTAAACTGCAACAGAAAACCAAGAGTGTACTGGAGAGCATGCATCTGCAACGCTCAGGATGTGTTCGCTGACCTCAGGGAAATGTTTGTTTTCATGCTACAGGACTCGGACAGAGAGTTGGGCTGAATCTGAGGGGTCAGGGCTGATCATGTGCACTAATGCCAAGCTGGAGAAAGCAGCGGAGATGATATCCAGAAACTATAGCGCTGTCTGCTGCTGGCCTCCCCTTCAGCCTGTGAATACCACCGCTAAGTCGTTATCATTCCCAGAACAAACACGTTCCTTGTCTGAGCTAATCTTTATGTAAACGGTCTGCCTTAAGTCGTCTTTAGGGGAGTTTCATTTCTCTTGACTCTTAGCTCTATCTCATAGCGTGAATCCACATACCAATAATAAAAAGAAGAAAAAGCAGAGAACGCACAGAGCTATTTAAAGTGAGGCCTTGAGCATTTCTGTCAAGTGGATCTTTATTCCTTTTTTTGTTTTAGACATAGAATCTCAAAGTGTTAGCCTGCGAGGCTATCACCAAGGCTACACTAGTAGCACAAGAGCATCTGTGTGCGCCTTTGGGCTTTTTCCTACCCATCACACCATGGTGGGCTGTGGCTCAGCTAATCCTGAGGCCTTGTGGCCATGGAAACCCACTCATGTATGAATGTTACTTTGTTTAACCATGACTCCAGGAGAAGAGACAGAAAGGAAAGGACAGGACAGGACTGTCCTGGGAGACACAGCACGTGTCATGATGTAACAGGAAAGAAAAAGAAGAATGAGTCGCTGCTTTGGTTTTTACATTACCCAAAAATGTAGAGACTGGAGGAAGCAGACAGGTAGTATTTATGAGACTTCAAGACTTTATTTAGACCAGGGGTGTCAAACATACGGCCCGTGGGTAAAAAACAGTCTGCCAAAGGTTCCAATCTGGCTCATGGGGTGAATTTGTGAAATGCAAAAATTACACAGAAGATATTAATAGTCAAAGGTGTCAAAATGATTTTAGTTCAGGTGCCACATAAAACAATCTGATCTCAAGCCTAAACTATAAATTATCACATCTAAAACTTCTCTTTGTTTTAGTGTAAAAAAAGTAAATTTACATTATGAAAATGTTACATTTAAGATAAGACAAGACAAGACAAGATAAGATAAGATAAGATAAGATAAGATAAGATAAGATAAGATAAGATAAGATAAGATAAGACTTTACTGATCCCACCATGGGGAAATTTCACAGTTGACAACAGCAACATACAACACACCAGTGCAAGAGAAAGACAGGTAGCAAAAAAACATAATTTAGAGTGAAATATAAAGGAAAATTAGAAATTTGGTATTTACACAAATATTTATATAAATAGAGAAATACTAGTTACATCACAAAAGATGTAAATAACCTGAACAAATATGAAAACATAAAGAGAAGTAAGTGCAATTTTAACAATATGATGCCTAATTGCAAACATTTGTGCCTTTGTAGATGTGTGCATTGTGATCTGTAAGTTGTAAATGATAAGCTGACACATAATACCATTAAAATTGCACTTATTTTTCTTAAAAATTCTCAGGTTATTCATGCTATTCACATTTTTTAAAGGACAATTTGTAATTGTAAACATTTAAACATAAAGTAAACATAAACATAAAATAATTTTACTTTTTTCACTATAAAACACAGAGAAAAGTTTAGAGTTGATGTTATTTATAGGTTATTATGTAATTATTTTACTGGTTCTGTCATGATCTGTATCTGTGTGGCCCTCAGTTCCTCCCTCCCTGTCATGATCTGTACCTGTGTGGCCTCAGCTCCTCCCTCTCCTCATCTCCTCATCATTGGACTCACCTGCTGGCGCTGTGTGGCTGCAGCCAATCACCTTCAAGCCTATTTAAGGCTTAGGTTTGCAGCCATGCAGCGCTGGTCCATTGTTCTCCTTATCCTCTCCATAACCCGGACATTTTTCCATATTCATCCATGGACTCTGACCCCAGGTTTTGTATGTTTTTTTGGACTCTGTTTTTGCTTTAGTTTTTTGTGTTAGGTTTTTCGTTGTCTGGTTTTCTTTTTTTTTATATTTTGTTAAATAAACTTGTTATTTTTTCCCTTCAGTACCGAGCATTTGAGTCCTCTCTTTTTCCCCCGCTGTGACAGGTTCAGCCCACTTGAGATCAATTTGGTCTATATGTTTCTATCATACCTCTTGGTGAAAAAGTGAGTGATGTTCAACAGATTATCCATAAAGTATAAGTACTCATCTACAGACAAAGCAAAACAGATGAGTACTGAATCTCAACTATAAATCTATCAGAGAGTAAATACTCTGGTCTTTCCAAATACAGTGTTTTTATAATGTGAAACTGATCAATAAGCCAATATAAGAGAAAGAGATAAAGCAATGTCAGGCCCTGAATTCAGGAAATATGAACAATTCACCAGAAAATAAAGTGTAATATTATTATTATTACCTCCGCCAAGGAGGTTATGTTTTTGCCAGGGTTTGTTTGTTTGTTTGTTTGTTTGTTTGTTTGTTTGTCTGTCTGTCTGTTTGTCTGTCCGTTAGTGTGCAACATAACTCAAAAAGTTATGGACAGATTTTGATGAAATTTTCAGGGTTTGTTGGAAATGGGATAAGGAAGAAATGATTAAATTTTGGTGGTGATCGGGGGTGGGGGGGACCACGGGGGGGCCCATTTCCAACAAACCCTGAAAATTTCATCAAAATCTGTCCATAACTTTTTGAGTTATGCTGCACACTAACGGACAGACAAACAAACAAACAAACAAACCCTGGCAAAAACATAACCTCCTTGGCGTGGGGGGGGCCCACAGGGAGGGCCACTGATCAGCCTTGGCGGAGGTCTGCGCTCTCCGAGTGCTTCTAGTTATTATTATTATTATTATTATTATTATTATTATTATTATTATTATTATTATTATTATTATTATCCAATTCAACCTGACATTAGAGCTACAACTGACAGTGTCTTAATCCAGACTGTGTCATTGATAGAGTCCAAACTGACTTTTAAAGCTTCAGCTGAATCCAGTTGAAGGTATGAGGTTTCCATAGGAGACTGAGTAAACACTGAACTTGACCCCAGAGCATCAGAGCGTCTGGAGGAACACGTTGTATATGGAACAGCAGCTAAAAATAACCTGACCAGCGTGAGCTTGTGTCTTTGTAGATTTTTATTAGTGTGATGCTTTGTTGATGCTAAGTTGACTTGAAATGAGTTGAACTGAAAACATCAACACATCATTTCAATTATATAACGTTATTATATGTTATTACTGCAGGATGTTTGACCTTTGACCCTGCTACGTGGTCATTGTTTGTCCTTTTTGTGTCCTCGAGATTTGCCCTTTGTGGTTAAATAACATTTTTTTATTGATCTGAACTGGTTTATTATAAAGTTTTATACAACGAAGCTTATTCATACTGTTAACTTTTAAGCATCAAACACACTGCTGTTATATATTACTGTACTTCTCTGCTCTTTTTTGCATTGCACACTGTTTTATATTTTAATGCTGCTTGTATGTTTTCTGAATATCACCAATAAGAAGCCATGAGCATTAATTTCCTTTTATTTCCACCTTTTTTTCATTTTTACGCACCAATTTGTCTTTTTTGTATTGTTTCATGTTGGAAATATCTTTATTCCTGTAAAATCAAATCAAATTATCAAAATATAATGGAATATAATGCAACAAGGCTCTTATTCTGTACTGTTTCCATAGGTTCTTACATGCATTAATATTTTGTGAAATGCACATATTGAAGGAGGCAAATCCCCTGTATATCCCCCTGAAATCTACAACTACGGTTTTACATTTTAAGACAAATAAAAGTGAGATCATACAAAGGTGGAAGTAAAGGGAAATTCTTTAAATTTGTGGTTAACCCCTTGTAGATTCACCTCAATATTCCACTGTTTTTGTCATGAGGTGCTGCTCTTTCTGAATGTACATATGTTTCCTGGTTATGTATGATCCCTGTCATTCATGGAACTATTTCAATGCCCTCTCTCTTTAACATGTTATTAATTTCACGACATTCTACTGATTTTTGGATCACTTTTGTTTTGTTTGGATTGTTGACTGGAATAACTGATCAATAGTCACATCAATACAATAATCTACATACCTGAGACTGGAAACATATTCATTTACTATTACGACATGTGTTAGCATTTGCTTCTTGATTTTCTGTAGATGTATCCTGCTGCATTGGAATTCACTTAAACCTCCAGCAGAACACACCTGAATAACGGACGTAATGTCTTTCTTGAAAATGGAAAAGATCAAATTTTCTCTCAGAGGATCAACTGAGAAATGTTACATTACATGGAAGCCTTTTCTCTCTTACTTTGATAAAACATCTATAGAAAATATAACGGAATAGAATAGCTATAACACTCCTAATGAAGTGAATGTGGACCAATGTGGGTGGGAAGAGGGGGGGGGCTCTTTTTGTTTGTTTGTTTGTTTGTTTTAGTTTAAGTTTTTGTTTGTTAGTTGGTTTTTGGAAAACTGGACATGATTATTCCTGTAGTGAGAGAATATGTATCCTGAAAATGTGTCCTAATAAAAAAAGATTATTTTAAAAATTTACTATTACGACAATAGTCGCTTTTCCACTGACCCTCACACTGTGCAAATATAACTTGTACATAAAAATTTACCTAATGGAAAAATGACAATTTCGCCAAAAGTCTCATTTTTGATTAAAAGTTTTTGCACTGGCAAGAGGTGGTTTTTCAGGCGTAACGCAAATGGTATATCACGCAAAACTGCAATGAAAAGACCTTTTTTCGCAACTAGAGTCAGTTGAATTAAAAAAATGAATGTTGACGGACGTTACAAGTAAAGAAGAAGAAGAAACATGTCATGGTATGTGTGGACACACCAGGAAACCCAATCATTTTTTAGTTTAGTACGGGATAGAGGGATAATATATAATAATAATGAATATATCTGTAAATCAACACCATATTTATGTTTGTCGCCATGTTTATGGAATGACTTCTCATGTCATCTCGCAATAATAAATAAACAAATCATCGCATTTATGATTTAATGGAAAAACCGCCATTATACACATTTAGTAAATATTGGTAAAGTTTTGCGCAGATGTCCAATGGAAAAGCGACTACTTATGCCTAATGTCACTAATTTGCATCATAGTTATTGTAGGTGATATATTCAACTCATCTCCATTTAATTTAGGATCTGCATCACAGCAACAACACATTTTTTTTTTTGATAATTGTAAATACATTTAGGCATCAGGGGTTTTATAAAACAGTAGTCAGTGATGAAAACAACCTGCTATTTTCCTGCATTAAAAACTGGCCACATTCGTGCATTAATCATGAGCTGAATAATTAGCCCTATGACCCAACACCAGAGGTCGTGACCTTTTTGGTGTTCAGTGAAATAGAGCGAGGAAGAGGGTGAGCATGAAACAGCTGACACAGCACTGACGAAACAGGATTAATACACACGTGCATTTGCTTTTAGTTACAATAAATCACTACTGGAAAAAAATCCCCCTAAAATGCCTCCTTTCCCTTTTTGAGCCTCATCCTTCCTTTCTTCACATTTCAGTCTGTTTTGTGCATCGATGTGTGTGTGTCTCTGTGTGTGGCGGAGTGTAGCAGTAAGGCGGTGACAGGGTTTCAGCCTCGGTCCGTGAACCTGGCTGCTCTGTTTAGCTCCGCCAGTGACAGAGAGCGAGGGGGACATCGCCCGGCCGTGGCTGCCCCAGCTGGGCCAATCAGGCGTGAGCGCCCGTGGACAGCTCGGCGCATGCCCGTCGCTGTGTGCAGCGCCGTGGCACAGATCCCCTTATGGATTTTAATATGTTCTCCACAGTGTCTCTGCCGCTCTGCTGACCGCTCATGTGCATGTTGGTTCAGATAATGAAGGTGACTCTGTGTGGTTAATACAATCTCTGCATCCTCCTTGACTGTACACACACACACACACACACACTGTACACTGGGATAGTGTTTCATAGGGTCACACAGGTCACATGGTGTGGCTTTGTGTAGTGATGCATGTGTTTTGGAAACTTTAAGTACCTAAAACTTTAATTGTGTATCTAATTGTGAAGCAAAAAATATAATCATACAGGTGATGAAGGAAATCTGTGAATGACAACAGTTTGTGCTGTTTTGTGAATGTGATGATGTGTATTTATGGAATCACATGGACCAGGGGTGTCAAACTCATTTTGGTTCAGGGGCCATATTCAGCCCAATTTGATCTCAAGCGGGCCAGACCCGTAAAATAATGATTTAATAACCTATAAATAATGACAAATCCAAGTTGTTGTTTTTTTGTACAAAAAAACCCCAATTAAATTATGAAAATATTTACATTTTACAAAAAGATGTGAATAACCTGAAAAAACAGAAATTTCATTTGAAAAATTACTGCAATTTTTACAATATTATGCCTTGACTTATTATTTATACATGTACATTACACACAGTGTTACATAAACATTTGGTAAGAGGCAGAATTTTGTTAAAATTTTGAAGTTTGGAACTAAAATTTGAACAATTTCTACAATATTACATCTCTTATTATTAACACAACTACAGATCACAGTGGATCCATAAATGCACCAAACATTTTAGTAACAGGCAGAATGTTGTTAAAATTGCACATTTGGGGTTGTTGATCTTTGTTTGTATTTATGTATTTATTTGCATTTTATTGCGAAACAATAGTTTTGTAAATGTTAACATTTTCACAGTGTAATGTTATTTTTTTCACTTAAATTTTTTCCACTTAGTTTTTCACAAAGACAATTTGTCATTGTCATTATTTATGGGTTATTGTGTTGTTATTTTTACTGTAGATCACATTGGTCTGTATGTGGAACCTGAACCAAAATGATTTGGACAACCTGGACTGTTCAGGTTCATTTTTGCACTTTCATCCCACGGGCCAGAATGGAACCTTTGGCGGGCCAGATTTGGCCCCCGAGCCACATGTTTGACACCTGTGACATGGACTTTCCTTAATGAAATGATCTGGGGTTTTTTTTTGCTTCAAAATAAAAATGAATGTACTCCTCCTCCTCCTCCTCCTCCTCCTCCTACTACTACTACTACTACTACTAATAATAATAATAATAATAATAATAATTTAGGTTGTTATGAGGGTAGAACTACAACTATAGTGGTGTAAAAACATTTTTGTTCACCCCATACTGGAGGTGGACCGATATATTGGCCGGCCGATATATTGATATTTTTCAATATCGGCCATCAGCCTTAATTTTTTTTTTGAAAGCCAATGTTTTACCGGCAGTAAAAATGTTATAAGATATTTGATCAGGCAGCTGTGTGGGCAGCACTTGAGCTTTAATAAATGCTAAAGAGTACTACGTGCATGTGTATTGGTAATTTGATTTATATTGCTGCATAAAAATCTTAATTAAATGTGTTTCAGTTGTATTTTACAGCCCATGTGATTTAAAAAAAAAACTGCCTTAAAATATTGGTCTCAAAAATCGGCTGTAGATATCGGCCATCAGCTGACCAAATTTTTAAAAAATCAGCATCGGCCTTAGAAAAACCCATATCGGTAGAGCTCTACCCCATACATCTGTGATATATTGCATTAAGAATCACCCTTAAGTCACTGACCTCTGCCAAGTATTGTTCCATTCTCCAAACCCACATGCTCCCTTCTGCACATGCTCTGTTGCATCGAGGTCAAACAGGACGCTTCACAAGATAATAAATCACATCCAGGTCACAACATAATGAAACTGTAAAGAATTTTGTTTTATTTTTTCTTATTATCAATAAACAAAATAATAATTTCACTAAAAATATTTTTCCATTACTGTAACATATCTGGAGTAGATTAAGCTCAAATCTCCAACAACCATCCAACAGCAGTTATCAAAAGTCTGCATAAACCAGTGATAAATATAAACTGTTACCAATAAAGTTGGAATAAAACATTTTTACCTCTTGTCATGAAATGATTGTGAAAATATGATTTATTATTGATAGATGAAGTGTAAGTGGGACTCAGTATGTAATCATTGTACCTGATTAAAGGTGATTACTGATGTGTATCAATAGGAATAAAAAGAGGAATGTGTCTGAAAACAAAATTATTCCAACTTCATGGGCAACAGTGTAGATGAAGACTGTAATGTTGCAAAAAAATGTCTAAATCACTCAGCAAGATATGAATAATAAGCAGGATTTTCTTCTTTGAATAATCTTTAAACTGACTTTGAGTTCCATTTATGTCACTGTTTAAAACCTGTATTTTAATTTCAGTTTTGTGATGGGTTTTTCATTTCCAAATAGTTGTATTGCTGTGCACTTTAGTAAAAAAAACAAAGACAACTACACCATCACAAAATAATGGTTTCTCTTTACAACTGACACACTATAAATCAACTGACCATAATGGTTCCACACCACATGCAAACATAAATGCAGAGTTTTAAAGGGGCAATCTGTCATTTATATGCACAAAAAATAAGTGGCTTTGTGACAATTTGTTGAATAAACAGACCTGAACTTTGTCTCATTCAGTGAGTTTTAATAGTAAATAAATAATACTTATACTGTTGGATCTGCTTAGTGTTAGCTCAGTGGTGAAAGCTTGTTGCATTGGTCTTCTGTTTCATTAAATTATTCATGGCATACACTGTTCTCAGACTGTTAGCTTGTCTGTTAGCCCATTGAAGTGCTTGTTTTTTGAGTTGTGTTCTGAGTTTGTAGTTGCCGTTCTTCTGGTTACATGGATGTATAACATGTGTATACTGTAAGTGTTACCATGGCAACACAGATGGAACTGTAACTGCCCATGGGCTTAAGAGGCTACAGCAATAGACATTAAAAGAAAAAAGTCATTGTTGGAGTGTTTGAGACTCCTATTAACACGTTAAAACAGATATAATACGCTCAAAATGATGGTTATGGTCAGCTCTTACCAATGACTGGTGATAAACACACAGATAGATGCTGAAAAAGAGTTTTAATGGAGGGTAGGAATATACTTAACCTATTTTAAAGGCAGCCACAGCTAACAGGTATGAGTCACATGAGCACTGATCACTGCTGGATCTGACAATAAGAGCGAAGCAGAAACGAAGGTTACGTGTTTAAAGAGTGACAGTGAATGAAAGGCCTTCATTCCCGCCCGTCACGTTTTGACTCCGCCCATCCGGTGACCCGAGGGAAGTGGCATAACCTGTCAGCCTGAATCACAGCCTGTGCTACAACAGCCGAGCTCATATGTAAATGTGTCAGCGTGCACAGATTCATAAGTCCGACATATCAGTGTGAATATGCATGTTCAACACTGACTGAAGCGTAAACATCTCGGTGCATCTGTGTGCATGTGTGTGTTTGTGTGTGTGTGTGAGTGTGTGTGTTTTCAGCTACGCAGTATGTATGTCCGAGCTGATCCCGGTATGTTACAGTGACATTCCCCATGGGAAGGAGCCACACGACTGTTTTCATTTGCTACACTGCCCATATCTCTTCATGAGTGCAGACTTGGTAAAAGTGACATCTGATTTCATCCACACTCAGCGGGGTTCTCACTGTCTGCCTCTATCCTCTTCTCTTACTACTCATACACCCTCTCAAGTGACTGTGGAATCACTTTATTCTGCTTTTTTCAGTTTGGTTACTCTAGATTTTGTATGTCTTCTAATTTCTGGGTTTTTTTCTGTTTTGTTTCTCTAAATACTATATTTTTTACGTTGACATACTTTTGTCAAATTATCACTGAATAATCCAAGCATATGGTTTTTATTTATTTATTTATTTATTTATTAGGGACAGTGCATATTAATGAACATCTACAACAACTGCAGCTGTAAATATGACAGATTGTAGCAGCAGTGCTAATTACCTCTGCCAGGAAGTATTGTGATCGCTTTGCTTTGTGTGAGTGTTTGTTTGTTTGTTTGTTTGTTTGTTTGTTTGTTTGTTTGTTTGTTTGTTTGTTAACAAGATAACTCAAAAAGTTATGGACGGATTTTCATGAAATTTTTTTTTGGGAACTAAAGCCACTAGTTTGTATTATGGGGGGTACTGGGGGGGATTCAGAGACCCAAACCCCTCTAAAGAGAAGAATATCAGTTTTGGGTAGCTTTGTCTAGCTTGTTGAAAATGTATTATTTTACCATCTTGTTTTGTTCGTTTATTGATACAAGCTGTCGTCTTTATAAGTTCAGTTACTTAACATTGTTCCACTGAGGCTGGTACAGTCTACGTTAACGTTAGCTAATGTCTTAGCAAGATAAGCTAAGTCTGTATTTAAACCAAGCTTATTACCTCCACCAGGAGATATTGTGATCACTTTGCTTTGTTTGTTTGTTTGTTTGTTTGTTTGCGTATTTGTTTGTTTGTTAGCAACTTTACGGGAAAACTAATACAACCATCTTTACCAAATTTTACCCACAGATAGGCCTAGGGCCTGGGACCAACCCATAAAATTTTGGGCCAAGTAGGCCAAAGTTCAAGGTCACAGCAAAGTCACAAAATCTCAAATTTCCCTATCTCTCATAATTGAGCAATTTTCGAAAATTCATAAAAAAAATTCAATGCAATTTGATACACCTGTATCTTATACCAGTATCTTGCACCTGGCAAAAAATTGTCCACATCCACTGTGGAATGTGGACTCTGTGGACATTTCAATTTAACATTGAAAATCCCATTTACGACACATTTTTCATTTTAACTCAACAAATATTGATTGGAATTTAATATAATTTGACATACACATGACTGGTACCAAGCTTCAACTTTGTACGAAATATCGTTCCACTCCATTTCTCTTCCGTTACGCTCTGTTGACTTTTGTTATTTTTTATGCATCATTTTCAAAAAATCATAAAAAATGCAATTTGTGAAATATCATTATGAAATTTGTTTTGCACATCCATAGTTTAAAAAGAAATAGTTGATCCACACATGCACACCGTTCGGGGTGCTTGGCGGAGGTTTGCATTCTCTGAACACTTGTTTCCATCTGTAGTCCCTAGGCAGGTGACAAGAAAGACAGTACAGCCAGTAATACTTTTGCATGATAAACATCTATTTAATCCTGTATCAAGTTCCTTTAAATTATCCTAGATTAGGATGCAACTGACAAATGTCAAACAATATCAAAACAATTGTATGGAATGTAAAATCAGCTAGAAAAAGAAAAATGTGATAGCTTCCAGTTGTGTTTGATATAAGATAAATCAGCTGGCCAAAATGCAAATATATTAAAACGATGCTAAAAATATTTTAAAAATGCTGCATATGATGCATATTTATGTAGCCATTGCAACAATAGTTGGATTTCTGACCAACAGAAACCAATCGGCTAAACCTCAGATGTTAAAATTATAGCAGTGATGTAAAAATGCTACAAATTGTCACATTTATGAAGCTAATATCCACCATAACTTACAGAATTAACTTGTCCAAAACTCAAATATATCAAAGTTACAGCACTAGTGTAAAACAATTTTATATCTAAGACTCTGAACTCAACAATGTTTGGATTTCCAACCAACAGAAACCAATAAAAATACACTTACATTACAGTGTTGATATAAAAAAATATTATATATTCTCCTATTTAAATGACTGATTTCAACTATCTTTGGATTTTTCTCTGACAGAAACCAATGGTTCAAAACAAAAAAATGGTGAAATTACCACACTGGTGCAAAAAGTGCAAAACATTTCTATGTCTAAGACTCCAATATCACCAATACCAGGATTTTAGCCTTCAGAAACCAACTGTCTAAACCTCAAAACATTAAAATCATAGCATATTCTCACACATAAGAAGCTGATATCAACCATGTTTGGATTTTTCACTTGCAGGAACCACCAGTCCAAAAGAATGATGTATTAAAATTAGAACACTGGTGTAAAAAGTGCACCATATCTTTCATATCTAAGACTCTGATATCAACAATGTTACAAAAACCAACTCTCTAAACCTCAAAACACTAGAATTATAGTATGTTCTCATATTTAAGAAGCTGATATCAACCATTTTTTTAATCTTTTGCTAACAGAAACCACTGGTCCAAAACTAAAATATGTTCAAATTTTCATCATTAAAGCAGCGTATGACTTTCATCACAATTTTTTTCTTCAAATTTGTAAAACCAGAGTGATAGCCTTACGCACCTGAATCACTCCCCTCATGGTGAACAACTACGAACATGACTCCATCATAAACACAAACTGAAATGTCACTTGGGCCTTTTTGGAAATTGTGTCTCGAAGTGCATTGTGGGAATGGTGACCAAGCGAAAGCGGTTTCTCACAGATTCGGCAAGAAAACAAGCCAGACCGCTACAACGTAAAATGATACAGTCCATCGGGGATGTTTTAAAGAATGAGTACAGTCGGTGGATGGAGGTAAAGGCAACATTTGGTGTCAGCACTCATGAAGAGACAGCGAAATTGCTGCTACGTGGAATTCACCATTCCCACAATGCACTTTGCGACAAATTTTCCGAAAAAGGCCCAAATGACATTTTGGTTTGTGATGTAAACAAGTGGACTGTGTTTATGATGGAGTCATCTTTGAAGTAGTTCACAGTGGTGGAAGTGATTCAGATGCCTAAGCATGGAAAGACTAATGCACAGGTGTCAAACATGCGGCCCGGGGGCCAAAACCGGCCCGCCAGAGGTTCCAATCCGGCCCATGAGATGAATTTACAAAGTGCAAAATGCAAAAATTACCCTGAAGATATTAACAGTCAAGGGCATCAAACTCAAAAATAATAGCATAATAACCTAAAAATAATGACTCCAAATGTTCATCTTGGTTTAAGGTGAGAAAAATAATGTGACATTATGCATCTAAATAATGGCAACACCAATTTTTTCTCTTTGATTTATTGCAAAGAACATTAAATTCCGATATCCTTTAACAATAAAATGTCAATAACCTGACCAAATATGAACAACCTGAAACGTCTAAAGAAAAATAAGTGCAATTTTAACACTATTCTGCCTGTTTTGTGTCTTGGTAGATCTGATCTGTAATGCATATGTATAAATCATAATTTAAGGCATAATATTGATCAAATTGTACTTATTTTTCTTCAGAAATTTCATTTTTTTCCCAGTTATTCACATCTTTTTTTGTTTTGGATAGAAATAGTTTCATCATTTAATGTTATTTTTTTGCACTAAAAAATTTGGATCTGTCATTATTTATAGGCTATTATGCTATTATTTGACTGGTCCAGCCCACTGGAGGTCAAACTGGGCTGAATATGGCCCCAGAAAGAAAATGAGTTTGACACCCCCTGGTATTAGTGATAGTTCGGCTATCACTGGGGTTTTACAAATTTGAAGAAAAATTTGTGAAGAAAGTCAAATGCTACTTTAAGACTCAAGTATCAACAATGTGCAGATTTCCAACCAACAGAATCCAAACATCCACATTGAAAGTACATAAAAATCCCAGCATTGATGTAAAAATGCTACATATTCTCATAATGAAAAGACTGATTTCAACCATGTTTGGATTTTTCACTGATGAAAACCAATGTTCCAAAGCAAAAATGTTTAAATTCCTCACTTATTAGAAGCAGATTTCAACAATATTTGGATATATTTGGATCATAAATCATGCAAAATTATGAATCATTTATCCAAATACACATCTTGTTGATCTGCAGGTGCATTTCTCTAAATCTGAGTGTGAATACATGTGCTGCATTTTTTTTTTTTTTTTCACATGTTGCGTCTGTACTAAATGGATGACGTGAATCATGGTGGGAAGGATTCCCTTTGTCAGAGGAAATCAAGCGTTTGTTTCTTTTCTTTCTGTGCTACATATTGTCATGATGAAAAGACTGATTTCAACCATGTTTGGATTTTTCACTGATGAAAATCAATGTTCAACAGCAAAAATGTTTAAAATCCTGACTTTTAAGAAGCAGATCTCAACAATATTTGGATTTATTTGGATCATAAATCATGCAAAATTATAAATCATGTATCCAAATTAGGGCTGAAAGATATATCGTATCTATATCTAGATATGAACATTGAAGATATTAATATCGAAAAAGCAACAATATAAACGATATAGATTTCTGCAGTAAAAAAAGATTTTCTGCAGTAAAATGTTTGATTTGTAATTTATTTATTCGTACTTTATGTTAATGTTGATGACTGGCAGTGAGTTCTTATAAATAAAACTGCACTTTCCACATTCTTTTGTATTATGATGTTTGTATTTTTCTGAAAAATGCTGGGTTTTCAC